>NC_071269.1:1182000-1503000 GCF_023375685.1 Ictalurus furcatus
TGCGAGGCTTAGTGGTTAGCACATTTGCTACGCATCTCCAGAGTTGGGGGTTTGAATCCCGCCTCCACCTTGTGTGCACAGAAAACTTTGCATGTTTTCCCCGTGCTTTGGCGGTTTCCTCTGGGTACTCCGGTTTCCTCCCCAGTCCAAAGACATGCATTGTAGAATGATTAGGATTTCCAAAGTGTCCATAGTGTATGAATGGGTTTGTGAGTGTGTGTCTGACTGTGCCCTGCGATGGGCTGGCACCCCATCCAAGCTGTCCCTCGCCTCGTGCCTCGAGTTCCCTGGAATAGGCTCCAGGCTCCCTCGCGACCCTCAGTAGGATAAACAGTACAGAAAATGGATGGATTATTTTTATTATTATTATCATTATTATTATTGTTGTTATTTGTTTATTGTAAACTGTATATTAGAGAAATATATATAATTATATACTAGAGTTTAACTCGAATGAACAGAATGCTGTAATTCCGGATTTTGGACGATAGATGGCACTGCCCTAACAGAATTATTACAGTCTCTCTCTCTCTCTCTCTCTCTCTCTCTCTCTCTCTCTCTCTCTCTCTCTCTCTCTGTCTCTCTCTCTCTCCATTCTTCTTCTTTTTATTATTATTGTTTATTTTGTTTTTGTTTTTATTATTTAAAAAATAAATAATAAATTGTTATTCTACCTTTTCTTCTTTTTATTCTCTTTTATTATTATTATTATTATTATTATTATTATTATTATTATGGTTAAAATGTGGCTACGTTACTGTGCTGAAGGACGCATGACAAAATTTGTGTCATGTGTCCACAATAATGTATTCACACCCCAAAATAAAAAAATATTTTTTTTTAGGAAGATGACAGATGACAATTTTTTAAAAGAAATGATGGTTTCTAACTGAGGGAGGAGAACGTCAAAAAAACCTGGATATAACGAATGACTGTGAACTAAACCTTGGATCATAAATGATAATTTAATAATGGACACAATGGAGAGGGGTGTGTGTGTGTGTGTGCGCGCGCGCGTGCGCGTTCGTGTGCGTGTTGTTTGGAGGAAAAAAAAATTAAAAATACTATGCAGCATTACAATAAATGCAAATAAACCTTAAGACAAATTAAAGCACCACTCCAGCCATTACACCTGTTTGCTTAATGAAAAGCACAGGTGTATTATGGGTATTATAGTATGAGCATTGCAGGTCCACTTCAAAATACACGGCATCCTAGTCATAGATGGAAGATACTATAATAGAGCAATTACATAGGCTTCCAGACATTCGATGATATTCATGATATAATTTTCAAACTGTCAAAGAAATCAGGTAAGGCCAGAAAATGCAGTGAAACTGACTGCATGTACAGTAGATAAAGGACAGCTCCTTAAGATACCCAGCATTTGGCAGTGGCATTACCAAAGTGCATGCTTCAGCTGTGAGCAGAACTTGGCTCCTTGGTGGAACTGCAACTAATAAAGTATTCTTCTTGCCTAGATTAAAAAAAAAAAAAATCAGTGGTGGAATGTAACCTAATATAGATGGTATAGATATAGTAGACACATCATATATGAAGGCTACTTTATTTTCTTGAATGCAGGCTACATTTCATATTTGAGTGTTTGTTATTAATGAGTGTACCGTGTTTCCCTCGAGCGCTAGCGCGTGAGGGATGAGGAAGGAGGGATGAGGAAGGGGGGGGGGGGGTGTGTGTGTTAAACGCTGTGCAGTGGAGTAATGCCGTACACACACACACACACGCACGCACGCACGCACGCTCACACACACGCACGCGCGCACACTCGCACACATCCACTGTACCGTGCGCTCTTGCCTCGTGCTGCTCTAACACAAGACCATCAGTGAAGTGAAACTGGAGACAGCGCGTGAGACAGCGCGTGTGTCTTCTGGAGATCCGCAAGCAACTACCGAGCAGTAGCATGAAATACATCACACCTCCTGCACAGACGGAATGTGCCATGGAGCTGGCAGACATCTGTAAATGACCAGCTTTATGAGCAGGACCGAGCGGCTGCATCTCACATCCCAGAAACCGGCGAGTGACAGAAGAGACCACAGCTGGGGGAAAAGCGCAGAACCTTCCGTCCTTCCTGCGTCCTGTTATTGAAGCGGCAGATGTTATTGATCTTTTCGAGGAATTGCCAGGAAATAGTTCATTCAGATTGATTATTCGGTGACGGTCCGAACAGCCGGATGTGGATTTATTCCCAGACCCAGGAACACAGCGCACATTCTCAGTGTTTTCTATATATAAGGTGAGTGGGAATCGCATGCTGACTCGGTTTGGACCTAAACGCGGCGGTATGCGTGACATGTGGCTGTGAATACTAATGCTTTCCGCCGGCACATTTGAACATTTCCGCGGCAAACGCAGCGAGCTGTCGGGCTTTGACGGCTGCATTAACTACAACTGACAGCGAGCTCGTATTCAGCCGACTTCAACTCAGCTGACCTGTGTGTGTTTCACATCTGTGCTCTGTTCGTGTGTACGCATCGCCCTTACCGAACAGTAGCCTGCCTGGATAAATCCATCCAATCATCGGATACATTGTTTCACATTTCTTTATATAAATCCACATCAGATACATCTTCATGTAAATACACACAGCAGTTAAATCAGGGAATAACTGAATTCATGAATGATAACACCATCTCTCTCTCTCTCTCTCTCTCTCTCTCTATATATATATATGTATATAAGACGCACACACCTGAGGACCTCAGCATCTTTCTGAACATAAGCTACATTAGCTAGGTTATGTGAATGGAGATGCCTTGGCAGTTGTTTTATGCTAGCTGATATGGAGATTTCTCTTGCGGGTTTCAAACATGTTAGAAATCCTTGATTTAGCAGGTCTAGACCTTGCCTAGACTACTCTTTAGCTCAGCTCTCCAAGAACCTTGAATGACCTGTGGATATAATAATATAGGAATCTCAATATGACGAGTGTGTAAGCTGCCTGTACGCAGTGTGCTACAAGAACCGTGATGTTATTCATCAACACGTTCATGTGCTTGACGTTTATTAGCCGTCGATGTGTCCTCTTACGTTTCTAGTTCATGAAAAAAAAAAAAAAAGATGATTTAAATGAATAATACATGAAATAAGAAAATAGTTATATACCTATGATGCTTCGATCAGATTCAGTAAAGGGAATCATGATGATCCAGGCAACTCACTAATACACATGTGAAATAGCATACTGATGTCTTCACACAGTTTAACACCGGTCTAGGAGAGCACGTTTAGATAAGGTTTATTCTAAATGCTTCTTTGATCATATGTGATTTTGCAGTGGAGCAGAAGATGTAGGCTGTACACAAATCGTCACTTCATTTCATCCAGCACGCTTAATCACACGCTGTCCAGACACGGGAATGTTGTTCTTCTACGTTGACAATTGCTCTAAATTTGCATTAGAATAAATTGCATCTGTTACGCACTACGAGCCAACAAAACTTGCTTTATCAGCGGCAAACGAGTGAAGTTAAGCCGAAGTGTGATCATCCTTTTAATTTCTACCTTAAGCTGTGCTACATGTCGGCTTTAGTCTGTTCTCTCTGAGCCCATTAGGCTAATACACACACAATCAATGGAAATATCTTTTTTTTTAAATTTTTTTTTTATCAACAATTAATGTAAGCTACAAGCACTACTTGTATTACTGATGACAGTAGGCTTATCATGGTGTGGGGTTTTAACTTTCATTTTAATTCTGAAAAGACCCCTACAGAAAAATCATATGAATGAAACATAAATAATCGTGATTCACATGTGAAATTGACACATATGGTATTTAGCTGCGTCACATCAACGTTCACACTATTTTTCTAATGTGGACTTTCCACGTACAGTATAGTGAATGCGTTTTTATTTGTGTTTCTTTCAATGATTTGTTTATTTTCATGTGATTTTGCATACGATTTGTTTATTTTTGCATGATCATTTTTCACATGGAGTCACACGTGCGCTTCACAGCTCACAGGTGAAAATTTCAGGGACTAACGTTGAAATGCACCTTCGCGTCTTGCACACGATCACATATTAGTCACTAATTAGTCATTAGTGAAAAACATACGATGGAATGTGAAATGTTTGTGATAGGGCCATATGGGGACGAACATCGTGCAGCAGTATGATTGACTTGTGTTTCTATATCCAGGGTATTGCATTTGAAAGCGTGACTATTCTGAGAGTTGGTGAGTGGAAAATTGCGATAGCTGTTTTAAAGATTTATGTCTGTGAAAGAGCCAGGGTCTTTTAGAGAACGGCTGTACCAGTAACTCCACAGTGTATGGTTAAGAAGCTTTTTAAAGAAGACTTATGTTAAAGTCCCTTTACATTCTAAGAGATATTATGAAAAATAGATGCTCAGAGAAAAAAGTCCTTTCGAGTGCTCTGGGCTCAATTATCACCAACAAAAATTTCACCGTGATCCAGCAGTATTCATTAGGCAGGAGGCATGACCATCCCTGTCAGTTATTTTGTGCATGCAAAGGGCTGTACACTGAAAACAAAATGCCACTATTTTATGGCTTAGGCTAAAGTTACTGTGGTGTTATTGTTATCTCTTATGGAAGGAATGGTAGAGAGGCTTCCGAGTGATGGCTTGCAGTAAAAGGATTACAAGAGCTTACAAATAACTGATCCTAACAAGCCGCTACACATGGCTAATTCTATGAATTCTGTCTAAGAATAAGATCTTGAATCATGTGTGTAAATGCTCGGGTAGAACAAAAGCATGGCTTTACTATTAAATTTTTTATTACCATTGAATTGGGTCTCCTTTGTTGGCTCCTTGGTGTTGTCTGGTGAAAGAGAACAAGAGTTGCCAATATTGTCATTGCTTAAGCATAAGCATTAATGCTTTTGTGGGCTAAAAATCACGAATGGGTTAAAGCACAGACCCATCCATAGCTTATTTTCTTCAATGAAGTCATGGGAGACATAAAAAGAGTGTGGAGCATCTCCACATCACACTCTTTAATCAATAAGGTTAACTACACAAAGCCATGGGGTCACGACTTGCAGCCATCGTCCTCCCTGACGAACGCTGTGTACCAAGTACATCACTTCACTAGAACTCGATCCAGCAGTAGTCACACTCAGCCAGATAAAAGCTCCCTTCGCAGCATGAGCTTCTTTGGTTGGATTTCAATGTTCAGTGAAATTGTCAAATAAGCCTTTCAGCCTCTAATGCCCGGACGCATGGTATTGATTTGCGTATGTCAATCCAGCTCGTTAAATGTTTCCTGGAGGCTAATTGGGGGTATTATGTGCTTAACGGGGGTTTGTCTGGCTCTATGTAGCCCTGAGCTCCCAGAGCTCCCAGTTTGCCAGTATTTGTAGTAAGGTTTAAGTTTCTCAGTTTTCTATAGTGCACCAAGCTGGTTTAGTAATAGGCTAAATGCAAGTTGGTACTATCTGTAGGTCTTGTAGTATATAAAACCTTAATAACAATAACTTCATCGTTTGACTCACTCAGCTGTGAGAATGCACTTTGGAATGGTTGAATGTGCTGGTTTGATTTGTGTGTATATGTATGTCTTCATATATTATTGTCTAAAGTGGGATAGAGCTTAAGTAATTGGTGGAAAAAATGTTTAAATATAGCACTTTCATCTACAGATGTTCTTTAAAATGTGCTTTATAAATAAAAATAAACATACTTATTTTGAAGTTGTTATAATGCATGTTGTCTGATCACGCACCGTCTGTCAGCACTCAGACCCTTGTTCCCTCTGAGAGACAGTCTGGCATACCAGCACGGCTCAGTAGCGCCTCCTATTGATGCAAACCAACTTGGTGAAATTAGTGAACCGGAGAGTGCAGCCAGTGAGAACTTATGATGCCTCTGAAGTTCCACTGATGTAACATTGCACTGCAGATTCCCAGTGGCTTGTGATGCTGCATGTATTTTGAGTATGGCGTATCAGAGGTCGATCTGTCTTGGATGTGTGGCACTGTGTGTTTTAGTTGCACACCGTGTCACGAGTGAGTATGGCACCTTCACAGCTCTTCCAAGGCTCCTCTCTCTCTATCGTCACCTCTCGTCTCCTCTCCACTATCTCTCTATCTCTCTCTATCTCTCTCTCTCTCTCTCTATCTCACATCCTCCCAGTGGGCTTGCCCCTGTTTAGCCTGAGAGATTCTGACAAGGCGCTGTGCATGCAGCCGGAATCCTTGACCTATTTCTTAATGAGTGAACAGTGCAAAATGTGTTCAGGGGGACCATGTTTTCTGCGGCAAGCTTTCTGCCCTGCACAAACTTGACCTCACACACACACACACACACACACACACACACACATACACACACGTTTGTCTTACGATCCTTGTAAGGACCTTCCACTGACATAATTATTGCTGCAGTTAATTAATGTTGTGCTATTAACTCATGAGAAAAAAAAAGTTTTCCTTGTGGGGAGTAACCAAATTCCCCCACACATGACGCTCATATCTGTCAGATACTCCTATCCTTATTTCCTCCCCATCACAATATAAACACACACACACACACACACACACACACACACACACACACCCACACACACACTTAAGATAGAGATGTTTGTTTCTGAGTGTGTGAATATAGTGTCTAGTTTTTAATGTGTCTGGTCATGCCTCCTTCATTGGTTCATGGCCATGCTGTTTATCTGAATTCTCACCAGTCCAGCTGTCACAACAGAGATCTTTATCACGTTGACCCTTAGTTGCTACTCTCTCTAGAACAGAGAACATGACTCATGGGTTTGTGTGTGTGTGTGTGTGTGTGTGTGTGTGTGTGTGTGTGTGTGTAGGAGAAACGGTTGTTGATAAGGCAGCTCTGCTTGTTTGTTATAATTTTATTCTTGCTTTCATTTGTAATGCTCAGATAGAGTTGCTCTCACATGTATGAGAGGAGTGCGTTGCCTGTGTACTTGCCATTAAATGTGTGGAATACAGACCTTTTCGCCATCAAGCTCTTTCATTCCATGGGTTTATTGAGTGATATCCGGGTAAAGCACCCGAACAACTGAATCTGGATCTGTCATCTACGTGGAACCTGCATCGATTCAAACCTTGAAAATATGGGAGCTGAGGAGAGTAGTGGGAGTGGTTAATTGGTGTTCATTGCTGAAGCTGCAAGCTGGTGAGATTAGCTTGCTAACACTGGGTGCCATGTGTGCGAGGAACATATGTATTGCAGTATGAGCGGATTATATAACCAAATATTTTTGTGCTGCAAAAATAATTTGAAATCTTTAGACTTTGTGCTTTATCTGACATTTTAATACAGATTTCAGGTTTACGGTTCTGGTTTTTTTGTTTTTTTTTTTGAGTGAAGAAGTCCGATCGGAACGGAGGATCATTTTGCTTGTTTCAGTTGATTCAGTTGCTAACCTTATTTTTTAAATATATGTTTTGCTGATATTTTGCTCCTTGGACTGTTTGGAATATTTCATTACAGCACAGTTTTTGTGTATGCGTTACGCATAAGTGGACAGAGAAGGGTATTCGTGTTGAATTGTTGTGCATCCGAATTATGTTTTAAGCACTCTGAGGAAGCTATACACTTTTTGGAACACAGTTTTCCTTCTTTCATCATGAACTGAACATGCTTATGTTGAACTAAAGGTTGAATTCTAACTTTTGGACACATTAACTTGGTAAAGTGAAATCACGAACATTCTATTCGATTCAAATCAATGTGTTGTCTTGCTTTGGGTCTAATGAAGTTGCAGCAGAGCATATTGACACGCTTTGCACGTCCTGAGGTCGACTCCCCAGCAGCGCCACATGCACAGCTTCCTCCTATGGCCAGCTCTACCCCTCAAAGCCATGTTCCATCAGTCCAGGTGCAATTACAAGGTACGACTAATAATGTTACCCTTAGAAGCGTGACTTGCTCACCACAACCCACTCTTTCTGATATGAGTAACACTAGCAGAATCCGTGCATCTGTACTGTACCAGTCAAGGCTTGAGCTAACTGTGCCTGCAGGAGAAGGACACGTTAACCCTGTGGATTGGCTTCAATCGGTCAGTGTTTACAGAACCTCCCTTGACTTAACCGATGCCCAAATACTTCTTGAGCTGCCATGGTTTTTGGCAAAAGAGCCGAAGAAGTGGTTCACTGTCCCCAACACACATGTTGTTACATGGGCTAATTTCTGTGACTTCTTCAGGAAAGTCTTTCTTCCTTTTGACAGCCAGGAACAAATAATGAGAGGTATCTTGGACTGTATACAAAGTCCTGAGGAGCCCCTCCCTGCTTTTGTGCCCACATGCTAAGTGAGTTCAGGAAGTTAAAATCTCCCCCACCCGAACAAGAACAAATAAATCTTATTTGTAAACATGCTCTTGAAAAGTACTGAGTTGCACTCTATGGAACTTCTGTTTCCCCAGTCATGGATCTTCTTCTAAGGACTCATGAGCTCCATGTGGTTCTGGGACCAAGTAACTGTTTCCCGCCCTCAATGCAGAGTGAAGAAACTTGGCAAAGAAACCTACTGTTATAAATGCTCGTGGCCTGGCCTTTCTAGGTTGAGCTCACAACAAATTGAGTTCCCTGATGTGCGTTCGAAGCCTACATGTGATCCAAGGAATACAAACAAACCCAAACGCAGTGATGCAGTGTAAGGGAGTACATTTTTCAGGCAGAAGGGAAACCCTCCCTTCAGAAGATACAGTTCCCTCAACTGACTAATGCAACCATTCCGGAACAACCTGTGCTTTGTCATGTGGAGGATACGACATCACCTTCCTTTTGGAACACTCCAATTAGAGTAAAGTTTAACTTACATGGCCAGGTTTTGGATGTTACACTTGACACTGGCACATCGCTTTCTGCAGTGCAAGCAGACATAGTTCAGGATCAAGCCAAGATGAAGGCTAATGTTAAACCATGGACTGCTCCCCGAATCCAACAAGCAGATGGTGGGGCATGCCAACCCTTAGGGCTGACATGGTTAGCTTTTGGCTTCATGGGACAACGTTTTTATCACCATTGCAATTGTCCCATGCCTACCCTCAACTCGGTCTTGGGGATGGACTTCATGCTGCGGCATGGGACAATTGCAAGTGATGCTTCCATCACCATTCACATCCCATCCGGAACTGTTGCCATAGGCAATGAGCCTTTATTCACAGAAGAGTTGGAAGGCAGGGAAGTACAGGAGTCGGAAGGCAGTTTGTTGTTCATGGAAGTCCCATCTTCAGCACTTCAGGAAAAAGATGAGGAAGCATGTCTGAGTACTGCCGAGAAGGAACAGCTGACAGAGCTACTTGAAAGCTTTTCTGACCTCTTTGACGGTCACCTGGGCCATACAACTCTAGCAGAGCATACATAGACACAGGGCAAGCCAGTCCACCTTCCCCCTTATTGAACCTCCCCAGCCAAAAAGCAGTTAATAGAGGACCAAATAGGAAAAATGTTAAACGAAGGCATCATTGAACCGGCAACAGGCCCTTGGGCTGCCCCTGTTGTGATCGTTTAGAATTCTTGTGGTGAACCACGATTTTGCTTGGACTACTATGGGCTAAACCAGCTCACCGTAAAGGACTCTTATCCAATACCGAGAGTCAATGAGTCCCTTGACTTCCTTTCCTGGGATATATTCTTGACCACAATCCACCTTGCTTGGGTATACTGGCAAGTCTCCATGACAGACGACTCAAGACCATAGATGGCTTTTGTTTCACATTGTGGCTATTTCAGTTCCGTGTGCTTCCATTTGGGTTCTGCAATCCACCAGCAACCTATTAAAGGCTTATGAACAATGTTTTGGCTGGTCTCATTTATAGATCCTGTGCAATCTACCTGGATGACATTGTTGTGGTTTCGCCCACTTTCAAGCAACATCTCAATGACCTTAGGGAAGTACTTTCATGGCTCAAGTCCGCTGGGTTGACAATTAAACTCACCAAATGCTTACCTTCTTGGGTTACCATGTCTGTCCAAGTGGCATCCTGCCAGACCAAGACAAAGTAAAGGCTGTTGCAGACTTTAAAACCCCTGTCAATGTGAAGCAAGTGCGACAGTTCCTGGACCTAATAAGGTATTACCGCCGATTTATACAAGACTACGCCCGCCATGCTGAGCCACTGTTCACGCTCACAAAATATGATGTTCCCTTTCTCTGGGATGGTGCCTGCCAGGTTGCCATGGGTCTTCTGAAAGGAAAATTAACTTCGGCGCTGATGCTAAGTTTCCCTGATTTCACTTGCCCTTTCTTTATTTATGCCGATGCCCGTGACGAAGGACTTGCAGCTGCTTTGATGCAGAGAGATCAGCATGGCAGAGATGTAGCTGTGGCATGTGCTAGTCAGGAAACCTTGGGAGTATGTTGGTGTTGATTTCGTTAGCTCTTTGCACGTACCTCCTGTGGTAATGCTTACATCTTGGTATTTGTTGATTATTTTTCAAAGTGGGTTGATATTGTGGCACTGAGAGAAGCTACAGCTCAAGTGGCGGCAAGCAAACTGTTGAGTGAAGTTTTTTCCCATCACGGGGCCCCCACCTACCTCATTTTGGACAGGGGTTCCACTATTCTGAGCGACCTATTTGAGCAAGTGCTCGCTTCACTGTGATCGGAGCACCGGCTCACAACTGCATATCACCCACAGACCAATGCCTCAGAAACTCTCAAGATGGCGATTTGTTCTTATGTGAATGATAAACACACCACTTGGGACCAAATTTGCAAATTTGCTTTGCCCTAAGAATGGCACCACATGAGAGCATGGGTCAAACCCCATCCATTATGTTGTATGGGAGGGAGTTGGACACTACATTGGACCTGGTCACTCAGCCTGTTTGGGATGGAATGAAGGAGCCTGGAGTCCCCTACCCTGAGCATCTAAGGTTGTGATTGCAAGAAGCTCATGATCATGTAAGGGTAGCCCTGGAAACCAGTCTTAACAGTCAGAAACCAATTTTACATCTAAGCTGGCACTCTGTACTCTGTTCCACACTGTGTCACTCAAGTTTTATCTAATGTGAACTACAGACTAGCAAAGTTGGAAACAGGAGAGGATTCTGGTGTCTTCCATGTGGTGATTATGCAACCTTTCCACACTTGGAACTCATGCAGCAGCCATACTCAAAATGAGCCTCAGGATGGGACTGTAACAGACTATGAATCATTGGAGGACAGTCTTCTGGGGACACAGATGAGTGAGGATCAATCTCAAAACCCATGCTCTGCTCTGCCTGCTGAAGCTGTCGTTGATTGTGAACATTTCACTGATGATGCTCATGACATGGCTGGAAATGACACGAGTTGTGTTGTTCACATAACTGGCTCTCCATTAACACATCTACAGGATATACTCAACCTCCTGACTTTGACATTGAACTGTAGGGGCATTGCTACAATCTCAGACTTAGCAAGGCCCCTAGAATCACCCCACGGCAGTCAGAAAATAAATGGAATAATGAGTATCATACTGACAGATTGGACCTAAAGTAGTAATGGGTTCAATGGTTTGCATTTCTTATGTGTTTAAATGTTACAAATAAGATGATCATTTCTTGCATGGGAATAGGACCTGGAGAGTATGGTCTTGGTTCATGTGTTAATGAAAATTGTTATTTTGCATATATGATTTGGTTACACATATTTTAGTTTCTTAAGTGATTTGTCTTTGAAGTACATACTGTTTAGTGTGTGGTTTGTACTGACATGTATGCGAGTTATCTACCTGTGTGTGTGAGACACGTTATGGTTTGAAGGATTTCCAAGTTTCCATGTGTGGGGCTGGATTTGAATGTTGTTCCTATGTTGTGTACGGCTGGGGGCAGCCTTTTTCTTTCCTGTGGGGAATCTGTAATGGCCGAAACTATGTATTTATATACATCACATGAGTATGCAGGGTGCCTTTAAAAGACTGACCATTTCACTTAGGGCAGCTGTGGATCAGGTGGTAGAGTGGATTGTTCACTAATCGTAGGGTTGGCAGTTCGATTCCCGGCCCCCATTACTCCACATGCCGAAGTGTCCTTGGGCAAGACACTGAACAGTAAGTTGCTCCCGATGGCAAGCTAACCATGGCAGCTCTGCTACCATTGGTGTGTGAGTGTGTGTGTGGACGGGTGAATGAGACACAGTGAAAAGCGCTTTGTAGAACTGCTAAGGTTAAAAAAGTGCTATATAAGTGCAGACCATAAGTGCATTTACCATTCATTTCTATTTCGTGCTACGTGGTAATGACATAGAGACTACGTGATTGCGTGCCAGGAGAAATGGTTGATGGTAAGTCTGCTCTGTTTGTTTATTTGTAACGCTCAGAAAGAGTTGCTCTCTCCGCATCTCAGAATATGTTGCCTGTGTACCTGCCATTAAACATGTGGAATACAGACCTTTTCACCATCAAGCGCTTTCATTCCATGGATTCATGTATGGATTATGGATTATGGATTATGTGTGTATGTGTAATATAGCTACATATTTGTTTGTGAACAGAACAATGTTGTGCTGATAACAGGACTGACTCTTTCTCAGTCTGCCCAGTGGACATCAGCTGCCCTTTCCACCAGTGTTTGGCTTTATCTACAGAAAAGGTCGTAAGCACTGTGCTGGCATAATTTGTCTTTAACACTGCTGTCACTTTGAGGGGTGACCCCAGATCTGAGTTTCACTTTAATTAGGTTTGTATCATTGAAGCTAATAATTGGGAGCAGGTGGGTCACAGGGGTCACCAGTATGATCCTGAGCTTGGGTTACTGTCTTTGCAGAATTTGGTTTCTGATTTCCTCCACCTCACAAACACAAGGCGGTAGGTGTATTATATGCAAGAACTTGGTGCTAAATTCACCACAGACCTGACTAGGATAAAGTGATTACTGAAAATGAATGAATGAATGATGGATAGAATGATGGATGGATGGATGAGGTGGAAAGGGTCTTGGTTGGAAGGTTCCAGTATGCACAGTGGTACACGGAAAAGTGTGGACACTGACACATTTTGCAATTTTGCATCCGTCTCACATGTGGCAATTAATCTTCAATAACAAAAACAAACAAACAAACAACAACAACACTGACTCTCCATGTGCTGCAAGGTCCAAGACTGGCAAACCTGGTGTTGTATAGCACAGTGCTCCAGAATTATTGGCACCCTTGATAAAAATGGGTTAAAAAATAGTAAAATGTTATGGGAAAAAGTATTTTATGGTTAATTAACTTCCATTGAAACTCTCACACTAATAATATGAGAGAAATATAACCTTTAACTTTAGGACCATATGTGTCAACTCCTAGAAATTCTTGTTAACAAGTATTTTCCTATTGAAACACTCACCAGTTGAGTGGTCTTTGTGAGTAAATTTCCTGCAATAATATCACAAAAATGACACTGTTTAAGAGTCACCTAGGGCTGCTCGATTATGGCAAAAATCATAATCACGATTATTTTGGTCTATATTGAGATCACGATTATTAAACATAATTACTCATTGACTTTGGAAACATTAAGCGTTTATTGAACTTTAAAAAAAAATTAACTGTGGATTTCCTTGAATATAATTCAACTGAAAAAAATATCCATCCATCCATCTTCTATACTGCTTATCCTTCAGGGTCACAGGGAACCTGGATCCTATCCCAGGTAGCATTGTGAACAAGGCGGGGTACACCCTGGACAGGGTGCCAATCCATCACAGGGTACAATTACCTACACATTCACACACCCATTCATACACTATGGACACTTTGGCCTACCATGCATGTTTTTGGACTGGGAGAGGAAACCGGAGTACACGGAGGAAACCCCAGCAGCACTGGGAGTACATGCAAACTCCACACATACAGGGCAGTGGCAGGAATCGAACCCCCAACCCTGGCAGTGTGAGGCAAACATGCTAACCACTAACCCACCATGTGCCCTTGAAAAAAAAAAGTAAAAGAAAATTAAATAAATTAGTTTAATTAAATAAATTAAACAAAGCTGGTGGAGCACATCACGTGACACATGTCAGCGAATCGCATAGCTAGAAATTAACTTTAAACTTCCTTAGCCAATGAAATCCTGTCTACCGACCTGTTGTTTCTGCGTGAGCTCTAGAAAGAAAATGGCTGTATTTATACCAGCTGTCATGATGCTAGAGGAAATGAGCTTTCCAATGATACCAAACATTATTTCTTTTTGTTCCACATCGGACTTCTTGAAACCAAATTGTTTCCAAATGACTGAAATGGTTTTATCTTTCTTGTCGACCAAAGACTCTCTTTCTGTCATCTTGGCTCGAGCTGAACTAAAAATCGAAATCTAAAATTTGATTAATTGCACAGCCCTAGAGTCACCTAGATATGTCCTCTTGGCATCTTGATCCAAAATTGAGGTCAGCTGTATCTGGTCAGCATCCATGTAGATGCTAGACAGCATACCAGGATGTTAATTGCTTAAATGTATCAGCAGTGCCTGCCTGAAAGCATCTGCAACTGTTATGTTTCTCCAGTAAGTTATTTAGGGTTTTCCTTTAATTAGCGACCAAATCTCTCTCTATATCTATATCTGTCTATTATATATATGATATATATATCAGTCTATTATATATACAGTGCTCTCCACTAATATTGGCACCCTTGGTTAATATGAGCAAAGAGGGCTGTGAAAAACTGTTTTTATCGTTAAAACTTTTGATCTTTTGTTAAGAAAATTCACAAAAATACTCTGCTCTCATGGATATCAAACAATTGCAAACAAAACACAGGTTTATCCAAAATAATTTTGTTAAATATAGGTGTGCAACAATTATTGGCACCCTTTTAATCAATACTTTGTGCTACCTCCCTTTACCCAGATAACAGCTCTGAGTCTTCTCCTATAATGCCTGATGAGGTTGGAGAATACATGGCGAGGGATCTGAGACAGTTCCTCCATACAGAATCTCTCCAGAAGCTTTAAATTTCAAGGTCCACGCTGGTGGACTCTCCTCTTCAATTCACACCACAGGCTTTCTATGGGTTTCAGGTCAGGGGACTGGGATGGCCATGGCAGGTCGTTGATTTTGTGGTCAGTAAACCATTTTTGTGTTGATTTTGTTGTATGTTTTGGATCATTGTCCAGCTGGAAGATCCAACCACTTTTTGGCAGAGGCAGTCAGGTTTTCATTTAATGTCTGTTGATATTTGATAGAGTCTATGATGCCGTGTATGCTAACAAAATGTCCAGGTCCTCTTGCAGAAAAACAGCCCCAAAATATTAAAGAACTTGCCATCTCATTGAGGCCATTTTCAGACTGCTAGCCACAGGGCCACAAATGTCAAATATGAACATAACACAGAAAGCAAAAATCAATGCACATATACTCTATACCCATTACTGAAATACAAGGCTTTAAAACAACAACAACAACTGGCCTGCTAAGATATGCAGTGTGTGATGGGCTTTCAGTATCTGTCAGGAGTAGGAGTAGTATTTATTATCACAAATATAAAGTAACTATGTAATAATAATGAAACTATGTATTAACTATGGAATTAAACACTAATAGACCCCGGGAACAGAGCAACTTATTTAAAGCACATACACTCTCTTATGCAATGTAAACACGATACATGAAAGTCTGACTATCTATTAAATAATGGTCACATCGGCTGTGTGCTCTTGCTCTTTGCTCTGCGATCTTCATGTGAGTATAATGCAGACTGCTGATGCATTTCACTTGATAAGTGAAATAGACTAATGTAATTATCCCCATATTACATGAAATATAATGGAAGCTGACTGATATTTGATTGTATAGTCAAAGTAGTAAATATGTAAAACAATAGCATGGAAACATCGTAGTTTAAAGAAATCAGTATTTTTTAATTTTGGCTTCTTCAAATGAATGAAAGGTAACATGTCTACATATAGGCTCCTGATTCAGTACAGTTTAGATCACACGTGTCAATCTCAAGGCCCATGGGCCTTATATAACCAATACAACCTTCTGTCTTGATTTATTAGGCCGGTGTAAACTTGCAAAAAAATAATATTAAAATGGCATGTAGTAGCTGCCTAATACACAATACGTTCCCATGTAGACCAGTAATATTTAGAATTGACTCCAGATCTGCCTGTGGTCTGTACATGCCACTGTACAGTGTGTATGGGCTCACTTCTAACATGGCTGAAGTGCTGGTTACAATTGACACCGATCTGTTGTTTTTACTGCAATCAGACCTGCTCCTAAAAATAATTCAGTATGATGAAAAATAAAAAAAATGGATGTTGACTTTTAACGTGATTCAGTGATTCAACTCCATATCGTGAAATGATTCACCAGTGTAGAGACTAAAAGAAATTTGGAGTTGGGAGTATTTTCATAGCAGAGATATAAGCCCATGTAAGTTCTTCATAAATCTCTTTCTTTTCATATGAACATACCATTCTACTTTAATTTATTGGTGTTTATTTATAGAATGGATAATAATGCATTAATAAAATGAACAGCCTTAGTTTATGGCATTTCAAGGACTCACAAAAATGCTGATGTGGCCCGAACTGAAGTTGAGTTTCACACAACTGATTTAGCCAATGTTATAGAGAGAAAGATATAAACATGATACGTTTGAATCATTTGAAATAAACTTGTCAAATTCCTTATTATTGTTATTGGAACAGGGAATAATTGTTAAGTTAGTCAATTAAAAATAGGCAACCGATTATTGTCAGGGCATATTTCTTAGAGCATGACGGACAGCAAAAGAAGATAAAGAGGGAGACAGACAAAGGGTGAGAGACAGAGTGAGTGAAAAAAAGAATGGCAGGAAAATAGTAAGTGTACTCGCTTTGCCATTGAGAAATGTCCAGCTCATGTCTTCACGTCTCTGCCCTGCAGCTGCCAACTTGCCAAAATAAAGCCTTTTGTTTCGATCTTCACTTTGGCAGATGGAGAAGAAGATGGTAAATGAAAAAAAAAAAAAAAACACTTAGGAAGAGAGAGAGTTAGTGGACCATGATGGAAAATGGCCAGTCCATGGGGAAGACTAACGGTCCTACGAAAACAAAAACAGCATCGCGACAATGCCCCTAAGCTGAGCCAGTGCAGCCCTCTGTTTCTTTTTCAGCTGTAGCCACTCGTTTAAAGCAGTAGCCACTGCCTCAAAGCTCTCCTGGGCCCTTGCGGCCTTTATTAAGATGTTAATAGAATTGCCTTCATGACACATTTCCATGGGACGGATTCACTCATCATGGCCATTCTTCAGCGCCTCAGTCTGGCTGCCACATTCAATACATCAGCTCCTTTTAAACAACAGGTTCTTCACCCATTCATGTTCACTCACTATAGTCGTGTGCTTCACTTTTCTTCTCTGTTTTTCTTTCTCTGACTTTCTCCTCTGCCATTTTTCTTTCTTCCTTTCATACCCTCTGTCTCTGTTCCCCCTTTCTTGGGGCAGTGGTGGCTCAGTGGTTAAGGCTCTGGGCTGCTGATCAGATTGTCATAGTTTAAGTCCTAGCACTGCCAAGTTGTCATGGTTGTGCCCTTGAACAAGCCCTTGACCCGTTCTGCTCCTGGGGCACTGGATCAGCACCGACCCCAGCTTACTACTAAGCTAGGATATGTGAAGAAAAGAATTTCACTCTACTGTACTTGAATATGTGAACATAAAGGCTATCCTTTTCTGTCTTCCTCTACTTTAACTCTTTCTTCCTCTCTTTTTCTCTGTCTCTCTCACCCCATCTTTCTTCTTTCATTGCCATTCCTGAATATATAATATTCCCTTTCAGTTGTGATGTATTCTCAGGAGCTCAGGCTCATAAGTGTAGAAATAACCTATATACAACTAAGTATATACACTTGATAACAAATAAGAATAATAATTTATCCATCAGTAATACTTGCCCTTCTCCATAGTCCATCTTGGCTACGAGGCAACTTCAGACCCTCATGTAATGCCCATTAGAATGTTAATGTTGAATCTGAAACAGTAACACAGTAAAGACAATCTAACACAGTAAAGGGTAGTCTCATAGTCTCTTTGTCTCTTGCACAGACCACTAAAGCTGTCCAAACCCACTCTACAACTCACCCAAGACTGCATAACATACACACTGCTACAAATAAAAGGAGCTCGTACTTTTGTTTTGTTTGTGCTCTTTTGTGATTTCTGAAAGTCTTTGCCTTCTCTCAGCACGCTACTTTCTCTTAAAGTATGTTTAAATGTAACACCAACTCTGACAGCGTCTATAATCAATTAGTTCATGCTGTAGCTGTGTGATGTGTTTTATTGTCTGCCTATGGAAGTCGACAGTAAGTGAACAACAAAAGAATAAAGAGTGAGAGGTCCGGGGTGGGATTGGGTATGACTGTGTGTTTGTGTGTATGCTCGAGGGGTTGGGGGGTGGACTGGGGTGTCAGTAGATCCAGATGGGCATCTGCTCTTGACAGACAGTGTGTGTGGCCTGACAGTATGTGTGTAGCCTGAGAAAGGAAGAGGGCACAAGCATAGGTAGGGGCTTTGGGGTCCATGTTGCCCACTTCTGAATGTTTCCATGGTTACCAAGAGGAGGTGCAGTGCTTGTCAGTGGTGCTGCCAGCTCGGGCCAATTACAACCCAGCTCTTTCACTGAACTGAAAGTGTAGTTTTTTTTTTGTTTGTTTGTTTGTTTGTTTTTTTGGGGGGGGGGGAGCTGTTCAATATACATTCCCCACTTGTTAAAACTTGGTTGTAAATGAATAAATAATCAATTGAATCAAATTCAGTTTTATTTGTATAGCACTTTTAATGATGGCTATTGTCACAGAGCAGCTTAACAGAAATGTATATTTAGATTCCCGGTGAGCAAGTCAGAGTGGCAAGAAAAAAACAAACCACGACATCAAGCAGAACCAGAGGGTAAGAGGAGCCACAGAAGTATGTCAGTATCAGGTACCCACATCTCATCAGGCATAATCAAGCTTATACTTTTCGTATCCTTTTTCAGTGATCCGTTGTGTCATTAAAGGAATCATAGGATGCACGCAAATTGCACCTTTCTGTCCAGCCCAGGTGTGCATTGCCATGTGCTGACAGGAACGACCCCTTTGTTGTGGGAAGGTAATTGCTTTTAACCTCCCTTCACCTACAGGCACTGTACATGTACCCACCTGCACCCGAGCCATTGGCTTTGTTACAATTCTCAAGCCAGCCATGGCCTTATCAGCTTAGATAGCTCGTCATTCCTGTCGGGAGACAGGCGCCTTAACACATCCTCTCCGCCATAGCTGGGAAAAGCAGAGATAAGCCTCCAAAATTCATTCCTGGGCCAGATAGCAGACACAGCCCCTCAGATGGAAGGGAGAGAGTGTGGGGAAGAAAAATAGGAGAAAAGGATTGGGAGGGAGAGAGAGAGAGAGAGAGAGAGAGAAATGATTGCTCTGTCATCCAGATAAACATTTTCTAGAGTGTCAAGCAAAACAATCCCAAAACCGAAGCTATGATGAAAGGCCTTGAAACTCTCAAGTTAAAAACTTGAAAGTGACGTGTCCTTGCATGGCACTCCCATCATCCCCTTGTTAAGTGCTGCTTCGTACTAGAATGCAAGGGCACATCAACCACAGACACAAGAATCAATGTTGAAGGTACTGGATGTGTTGTTTAAAACACAGGCCAGGCTGGTAGGAGACTCCTACAACAAGAGGAGCATTTTGAGACAGAGCAACTTCATTCCTCTCATACATTCTCCCCTTGTGTTTTTCATCTATCATTTCACTTTGAAAGCCCAGGAGAGTGTAATAAGACTAGATTGTGCTATTTGTGCGATGTATGGATGACTGGATGTCTTCAAAGTTTGACTAGGGCTAGACAAAACTGATGATATCCCACAACAGTGTGGTTTATGTGTGTTTTTTTTCTACTGGTTCATATCCATTTGACCTTAAAAGATAACCTGCCGTGTTTGCTTAATGAAATGTGGTGAAATATATAACAATATGAAATATTTAGAGAAGCAGTTTGTGCTTCAGAATTGCACCGAAAATCCCTGACAAGCCTTCTGTTTTCCACCCCACTTACTCCACCCTCTATGCTGAGATTATCTATATCTCATTTTAATCCTACTGCACACTAAACTAATTTTAATGTGTGCACAGTTCATCAATGCTTTTTCCTCAGTCTGCGAGCTGTCTCTGAACCCCCAGCAATTTCAAGCATGTTTTTGATATTCTTGGTGAAGAATCACATATTGTAAGCTCTTCTGCGACTAACAGCAAGAAAAGTGCTAAGAAACAGTGAATGAGAGTCCAAGAGGAAATTAAATTAATTTGCCTAGATGTGCAGAATATCCCAGTTTATCATTATTCTATTTATTGTGAGTGTAAGGGGAAAAAATAAAGCAAAATAAAACGTTTCTATAAGAAATTACTTGATATGTCATACCCAAATGGTTGTTAGGAACAGCAAAAATACTCATGACTCCTGGTGACTCACAGTATAAAAATAGCATGTTTCTGCACTGTATCTCCGGTTCTCTTTGCAGAACAGACAATCCTGTGCCTGCAGCAATATTTGCTCCACATTTGTGTCTTATTTCTGTTTTTCTTGTTTCTGAACAAAATAGTCACAAAGCCACAAAATCACATGATATACTGCTCTCACATTTACTTTTGTAAGAAAGTGTGAGCCTCATCTATGAGCAATTGTGTAGTGCAAGGGTTCCCAAACTTTCCAGCGCAAGGCCCCCCAAATGGCATTAACATTTGACCGAAGCCCCCCTTTTACAAGATGTCTTTAAAAAATAAAAAATAATATAAAAAAAATACAGACTTTTTTTTATTATTAACAATTACATCTTACATCGTTACATTACATCACATTAGGAATTGATTGTGTGTGTGTGTGTGTGGTTGTCTGAGAGTGAGAATTTATTTTTCACACCAAATTGTTGAGGCCCCCCAGGCGCCCCCTGGCGGCCCCCAATGGGGCCGTGGCCCCCACTTTGAAAACCACTGGTGTACACACCCCTACATCCGCCAAACAACAGATTGGTTATAGAAGTTATTAAAGTGGTGTAGTGTGAGTGGGCCAGTGATGCTGAGATTTTTTAAGTTGTGTAGTGTGCATTTGTAAACAAACTAGAGAGTTACATTGTAACGCAATATTGCAAAATAGTTTTCATAGATTTTAAATAAATTACTGTAAGCAAAAATAAAAGCTGTAACTTTAATACAGTTTTAGTCACTGCATAATTTCCTATGTGGAATGTTTATTTCATAGTTTTGTAATTCACAGTAATAGGAAAACTCTTTTGAGTAGATGTGTGTATGGACATTTGATTGATGCTGCATATGTACCCCCTAAAACAATGTTTCTGAAAATATATTAACAGGAGATGATGAGACTAAAACCTTGATCCCTTATGTCTGAGATGGTTGGTTCCACCCCTCTCGTTCAAGCATGTATGCAGTTTAGCAACAGAAAATGTGTACGCTTCGTAAAAGTGCCTCAACAGATTTAATACAATGGCTCCTCTGGTGTCAAAATGAATGAAATGTGATACATGACAGCAACATCTCCCATCTGCCTTGCATGACTGCTTCTGCACAAGCAGCATAATTAGGAACATAGACGTTTGACTCTAAAGTCACAGGAAATAAATAATCAAACGGTGACATAATGTGTAATTCTCAGATCAGCATCAATGTTGGTCAATCAAGCTTATTTTCCTTTGCATTCTAAGAGAGCAACTGGTGAATTAGGGTATCTAAGACAATTATAAGTGTGACGGCACTGAAAGGCTAGGCAGAGGACTGCAGAGTCCTGTGTTGTCCGCTGAGATGCTGATTAAATATGACTGTGTCGGAATTGCTGTCTCCAGAGAGAGATAGGAAAAGAAATAGAGAGAGAGAGAGAGAGAGAGAGAGGGGGGGGGAAGTTGTGGGAGATAAGGAGAGAGAGATAGAGAGAGAGAGATGGGAGGGGGGATAGAAGAGTGCTGGGCAAGTTATCACTTGAAAGATGTGAATGAGTGTAGTGTCATGTTTCTGTGTGTAACAGTTGTGGATCACCTACTAATGCAGTTTAATGCCTGAACATAAAAGGCGAGAGCGCTTCATTTTTACTGCTTTATCAATGTCACGCCTTAGTTTTGGAGTTATGTTTCCTCAGAGCACCACTGGGTCATGCTACCTTTTTGGTGTTTATAATACTGATTACTATTTTGCATACCTTTATTTATTTATTCAGAGAGGACATCATTGTATAGTTGAGCATTAGGGGTCTTGATCCAGGACAACTTGGTGGTGCTGTGATTTGAACTCACAATATTACAGTCAGTAAGCCCAAATTCCTAACCACTGAGCCACCAATATCCAGCATGCCTGCTGTCTCTGGCTTTAAATCTCTGGCTTTAAGCCTTGCTTGGTGGAAAAAAAAGTACTGCAAAGAGATGATGGCAGCTCCGCTGTCTAAGAATGAAGATAGATGTTTCCTCATGGTTTGGGTATTAAAGAGCACTCTGTGTGGTAGGTCAGTTCAGTGTTGAATTGAGCAAGCTGCCCACATCATGTCTATGGATATATTGACAGATTTCATCCATCCATTTTCCATACCGCTTATCCTACACAGGGTCACTGGAGAGCCTTGAACCTATCCCAGGGAACTTGGGGCACAAGGCGTGGGACACCCTGGATGCGGTGTAAACCCATTACAGGGGCAGAATTCGAAATGTTAATATTACGTAAGAAAAGAATGTTTTTCACAGCCTCAGCTATAGTGCATATTTCTGGAAGTGAAATATATTCTCATTTCATTAGCTCCCAGTTATTTTCATATTTCAGAACAAATCTGTCAATTATGGGCTTTGCTGAGGTATTTAGTTAGCCATGCTGGAAAAATGCTTTTCATGGCATAGGGGATTACAAATGCATTATCTTTCCTTCATTAGTCTGCTTGCATGTATCATCAGTGGCTTTTCAAATCTGGCAATTAAAAGCTTGTAACACGCAACATTTTTTACTTTCTCCGTTCTTCATCTCCTAATTCCTCCTAGGCTGAGTTCTTGTCTTGGCAGGAAGGTGAAACAAGAGAATGTGGAGTAGGAGGGGTGTGTGTGTGTGTTTATGTGTTTGTCTTGCAGTGGAGATATTAGTATGCCCTCCACTGTCAAGCCTGCTATCAGCTCCTGCATTGCCCTTTCCCCAATGCTATTTACAGGACTTTGGCAGATACCCAGTATGTTAATACATTAATGGGCGCTCACAAGCACACACACACACACACACACACACACACACACACACACACACAGTTTTGTCAGTAATGTGAAGGATTAAAATCTGCCTGCCTTTGTTGGCCTTCTTCAAATGTACGGACAGCTTGAGCTGCCATTCTCATCCACTGATCACTGCTGTTATTTTATTTTTTTTAATATATAATTCTTTACAAAGAATAAGAGTAGCAAAATATGCCCACTGATTCAACAAATTCTGAATTGCCACATTGACATTTATTTGCTTTCATACCTTTGATATCTATGATATATAATGAGAGGACCATTAATGATTCTCACTGAGGGTTCAGTGACCAGGTGGTGGAGGACATCACATACTTCTACAATATCTAGGCACAGTGCTGCTCTTTAAGGACACAAAATTTTAACTCCCAACATGGCAGTCCTTGTAGCTGGGGACCTCTCAGGTCATTGTTGTCTTGCGAATCACTTATCATGCCGGTAGGCAGCATCTGCAGCCCATGACAGCCCAGTCAGGGAACAAGGCAAAGAGGAACATCACAGAACTTATGCTGGGTTGTTCCCCATGACGCTAAGCAAGACATGAACAGGAAGGAACTGGTGCTGGGAGGGTTATAATATCAGACACTCTTGGGGGAAGTGTGATAGATGGGGCATGGTGCTGGAGCCGGAAAAGGAAAGTGTTTTGGGATCTACTTGCCAGCCACTAGAGCATAGCTGGCACCAAGCTGGTGAAAGATTGGTGGCTTGACCGACTCTGGAAGAACAGGATCGAGGTCATGAAGACAGATACTTCCTTGGATGAGCAATATTAAAATCTATTAAGTCTATGCCTTCTTCGCTCTTCTAGGATAGAACTTGTAAATGTGGAGTGTGCAGGCTAAGAGATGTGCTGGCTGGCGTGCAGATTGATTTGTGTTCGGATGAAGTAATATTGATTTTAGATCAGGCCTGCAAAGTACAAGATAAAAACAGAGCAGGGGTATTCAACTAAAATTTGTGAACATCCAGCTACTATAAATTCCTTGCTTAAAAAGGTCTGGATAACCATCTAACAAGACTGTTTGGTGACAAAGGTTACCTACAGTAACTATTAGTGATTTTTTTTTTTTTACACTGTTTCATACCACTTTAACTTAATCTGTTTTGAACATGAAGCAGAGAATAACCATATACCTCTCTGTCCAATTGTCTTGAAACTTCCTTTTTAATAGGCCATGTCATCAGTTCATTAATTAGACCAAAGTGGGTAAATGAAATAAAAATGAAAAAATCTATGAAGAGTCATCTCTGATCTGCGTTCAGGTAAATAATTAAATAAATGCTTGTAATTGGCTACAACATGCTGCAACAGAGGATCTGCTACAGAAGCCTTGTTGGTTTTTGTTCAAAGTATGGGGGGGGTGGTGGGGGGGTTCACTTGCTGAGCAGTTCTTCTAAAGTTTATTTGCGTCAAGTGTTTGGTATGATCCCCAGAAATACTTTGCTGTGATTGGGGGTTGGATTTGGACAATTAAAAAAAAATATATTTTTTTTTTAGTTTGGGGAAGGAAAGTATAACACTGTTTTCCCCACCAATTATGTCCATGATATTTTACAATTGATTCAGACACATATATTGTCTCACTGTTTTTATACTGTTCATAATACCTGCATCCTGTTTTGTTTTGTTCATTGTAATTGCAATTACTAGCTACCATTCATCTTCTAAGCATTCAGCTGAAGAAAACAAATGCACGACCATGTGATGATGTCTCGTGTCTCTCATGGTTTGATTGAGGCATGTTTGTGTTGATGATTGAGAAGTTATAATTTTGTCTAGTTTTCTGCCTCGTAAATGCAGAGGGGGTGGGATGGCTGTAACTGTCCAGTAATTACAACTGGGCCATACAACATCCCCAATTCTTTATTTTGCTAAATGATAATTATTTGGCATTAAAGCATGACAAAGCTGTTGTTTTGTTCAGAATGCAGATTGTCACAAAGCTATTTTTACAGACATCAGGCTTTTAACCCCCAGTGAGAAAACCAATGGCGACTCAACAGGGGCGCCCATCCACTTCTGGGTAGCACTGTTAATTATGACCTGTTTTCATATTAGATAGTCTAGAAATAGAAGGTTATAACCTTCCATATCTAGACTATCGAATATGAAAACAGGTCATAATTAACAGTGCTAGCCAGAAGTGGATGGGTAAGAATGGATAAGAATAATGGTATTGAGATATACTGTTTATGAGTGGTATATGTATAACTTTAACTATAGAGAAAGAGACAGGTCACTCAGCCATTGCTACTCTGAAAGGAACCGGCGCTTCTAGTAAAAGGATTATTGGAGTAGGATCTGGAGGGTAGCTGGAGCCTGTTTCCCTCAGGCAAGTTATCCTGTGACTAGTATGAGAGGTAAGAAAACTTGATTCTAAAAGCTTGTTTGCACCAGCAGCAAGGATCAGGTGCTTCATTAGTAAAACACATCATGACAGTTTATATGAATAATACATTGATATACCTCTTTATGGTATGCCATTCTCGATTGCCCTGTTTATAGAGTACTTTCAAGCGGCACGATTAAGAACAGCAAGACTAAGGTTGATCATTAACGTCCCAGTTAATATGAATGCCTTAGCTCAGGGGTTCCCAAACTTTTCCAGGGCAAGGCCCCCGAAATGGCATTAACATTTGACCGAGGCCCCCCTTTTGAAAGATGTCTTTAAAACACATTAAAATACAGACTTCTGAATATATCCCCTTTTTTTTTATTAATAATTACATCTTACATCTTTACATTAAATTACATTAGGAATTGATTGTGTGTGTATGTGTATGTGTGTGTGTGTGTGTGTGTGTGTGTGTGTGTGTGTGGTTGTCTGAGCGTGAGAAAGAAAAAATCATGTATTTATTCATTTTTCACACCAAACTGTTGAGGCCCCCCGGGTGCCCCCTGGTGGCCCCAAGGGGGCCGCGGCCCCCGCTTTTAAAACTACTGCCTTAGCTAGTTAAGTTTGATGCTGTTTTTCTGCTTGGTCATAGCTAGCATTACCTGAACTGCAGACAGATTTACTCTGCAGTCAAGAGGCAGAGACAGATATAGGCTATTATTTGAGAATCTAACTATGTAGTTAATTAAATTACTTTTTAAATTTAATTGAAAGTAATAAAAATGTGTTAGAAATGTGTTTTTTTGTATTTGCTCTTTCTCTCTCTCTCTCTCTCTCTCTCTCTGTGTCTCTCTCTGTGTCTATCTGTCTATCTATCAAACACAGTAGAAAAATAATTAGCCAATAATTAGATCATCATGGTTTTTTGGATATTTGGAACCTCAAACCAAACCTGCTTAAAACACTTGGTTAATGCTAAAAGTTTTCTCCTTGGGTAGCATCCCCCTGGACTCACCCCTGGACTTCCTTGATGTAAACTCCTCCAGTGTTCATAACCCAAAATGATGCACCTAGTCAGCTGGAACCCTGGACCATGTTGGGCCCCATTTTTCGGGCCCATCTGTCTTCACTGTCAAAATCAGCCTGATTTGTCTTACCCCCCACTGCTCTGCCACTGATGGGCTTATTAATGTTGAAAGGCAGGTGGAGGTATATGTGCAGTGTGTTCCAGCTACTAGCCATTATTGCCTACTCACGGATCTCGCTGTCCCTCTGTGTGTTTCACTCTTTCTTTATCTGTCTTTGTCTGTCTGCCTCTGTCACACTGACTCTCTTTTTCTCTGTCGCCGTCTGTCACACGCTTTCTTCCTGTCTGTTCTCTTTCTCTGCCTGTTGCTCTTTCTTTTACTGTCATTTATTCTCACTCTTGCTCAGTCTCTTTTTTCCCCTTTCTTTATCGATCCCGCTCTCCTTGTCTCCTGTTACTTTTGATGGGTCTGATTTCAGCCTGATGTCACTCCTAGCCAAGTGAAATAGATGCTAATTTTAATCATTGCACATGCACAGACCTGATCTAAAGCAATGCATGAAGTGTCCATGTTGTTGGTTAAGGGCATGAAATCCTTTTTTTTTTTTAAATTTGCTCTGAGCCTTCTCTGAAGCTGTTATAGACAGACAATGAAAGACAGACATACAGAAATAACGAAAAGACAATAAGCGAGAGAGATTTTAGATAATGCTACATACATAATAATTGTCTCATATTGCAATCATGTAATAAATGTCTCATGCAGCATGCACATCATTTGTCTCCAATCTATACAATGAACGACAAACTTCTTTTGGAAAATCCAACAGGTATAGCTGGGTATTATTGGGATCTGTAAAGCCTTATGCTAGTGCTACCATCCTATTATTATTCTGTTCACACACTGGGTCGGATTTAGTGAATCCATGCTCTGAATTTCAATTCACTCACTCTCAAAGTAGGTCTGGGTCCTGGCGTGTGATAATATCAATAAGCGTGTTCCATTAACCCTGGTCTCCACATTACAGCAGCTGTATCAGAATGAGTTATGGGGTGATTCCTGAAGCGAGTTCCTGAGCAAAAGGCAGAGGAAAGAAAGAGAATCCTTTGACTCTCTGAGAAAAGCTTTCCTGTCACAAGGTGCAACTAAAAAATCTTAATCATAACCAAGAGTGTTCCTAGATCTTCTATTTTGTCTGCTACCTCCTTTCTTCATTTCTATTTCCCCCACGTCTATCTCTCACTCTTTTTCACTCTCCTGCCTTACACACACTCTCCCAGCGGTGCCTGAGAACTCATTTAATGGTGACGTCTTTGACAGACACAGGCCTTGCGTAAGCCCTTGTCCCCTTTTCTGAGCTTACCTGTGCCCAAAGCCATTACCCCAGCTATCAAAGGAGGAAAAATTCTAATAAATGAAAGGAGTAGGAGAGAGAACATGAATCCTGAGAGCAAGACTGGATAAACATCCAGACTTTCTTTGTGAAATCACATGCATGAAATGAAGGTCCCATAGGTTCCCAGCTTTCAGCATCTGGTTTCTGTCAGTCGGCTGAACAGCAATTCTTACTTCATCTGGCACGTTTGTAATAAAGCTCACACTCTTATGCCCAACAGTCTGGATTGTGTGCAGCTCCTGATATAGAGTGAAGAATGCCAGATCCTTGGAATTGCGTCCATGACACACGATTCTTCAGTGCCGCACTCATGGGTCAGCCTGACATTTTCTCTCCTTATTGCCTTTGCAAGTGAAGCAGCAATATCAATTTTGTAATGAATGCACTTTCAGAATGGCCACATCGGATACTGTAGGTCATCACACAGCTAGTAATACATCAGCACTCATCGGCTGCTGAAGGTGTCTTTTATTGCTGTTACTACAAGTATATATACTAATCAGATTCTGTAACAGTAAGGCACTGTAGCCATTAGTTATTTACTTATTTTATGGCTTCCAGTAGTGCATCAGACAGAAGGCAGTTTAATTGTGATTTACAAAGCATTGGGCATTGGTCTGTAGCCTCACTGTGCTTTTGTGAAAGGCAAAAACCTGCTACTTGTGCATGTTAAACAAAGTGTGCATTCTGACTTGGGTGAAACGATGCCAGAGCATACAGGACATGAAGCTCACAGGAAGCCTTTGCACTTATTTTCCATCCTGTTGGCGTTTGACCCAGAGCTAAGCGGAAAGTATGACTCGACACTTCTAAACATCGGAAGCATTAGACAGGGCCATGATGTTGCACTTCCATAGGGTTAGGAGATTCACTATCAGAGAGATAGACACTCATGGTCTACCCAGTGTTTCCTTCATTATACAGTAGATACTATAAAGATACTATACAACTACTTTACAATATCTATAATGCGTATGATCAGAGATTTTATTGCCAGCCAGTGCTGACTGTACTTAATAAATGGCCTTACATACAAAAAATGATGGTGATGATGAAAATCAATCAACAATGATGATCCATCAATTTATAGACTATAAGTATGGTGAACTTTTTGTATATTTTATGTAGAAAATTATGTTTTTCCCATGCTGTTGACGCTTTTGTGTTGTTGCTATATACCATACCAATTTGATAATTAGGTAAGGAATAAAACATGATGGGGTCTGCTGTTAAAGGAAAATAATCAGCAACAGGGTGGTTAATAGCACCAAAAGAAAAAAAACGTCCAGGGGACAGCTTTACCTCTGACACTGGATGCTGGCCAATCAGGTTAGACTTTTGTAGCTGGAAAACAAAGCTGGTGATGCTTTTTATGAAGAGGGAGACATGTATCAGTATAGACACCTTTATTATTGCCTCACTTCCAGACAGATATTAGGCTGAGTAACAAGTTATGGACTTAATTTGAGTTTTTATTGCTACTGATGAAATTAAACGTACTTTGAGAGAGAGAGAGAGAGCGAGAGAGAGAGATTTCAGATACCTGGGCTCGGTCTTCTATAATGGACTAATATTGGTTCCTGAAATAGGGCTCCAATGCTCAGAATGAGATTTGAGGTTATCCGAGTGCAATATGAGAGAGGTGTAAAGAGCAAAAAAGATGCTGGAAGTGCAACACTTTCTTTTTGTGTCAGGTTTGAGTGATAGGCATGTCAGACAAAAGAACAGGCAGCACCTACTGATAGCTACTGAAACCTCTCGAGCTCTTTCGGCATGATATTTACAAGGCAATTGTTGCTCAAAAAACAACATGGTTTCCAGTTTCATGCAAACCTCATTTGTACACACATTAGCTGTATCTCGGCGCTCTGTGAGTTACTCTGAATGTCTCATAGCTTTTCTTGCACAGTCTAATAAAGTAAGCATTTGGAAAGGATTGGCACAGACTGGTGTATTCAAGCCCATAAAGTAGTTTCTAGAAGCTGCCTTCTTTAGCCAGCATGAAAGCCTTTACAGCATAGCTAATGGTTCCTGACAGCTGATGTTTGTGGGTTTTCTGCCACATTGTTGAATAGCAGTATAACTTGTGCAGTTCCTGAAACTCTACTCTGAATATAGTATATTTAGCTATGATATACATATTTATACCACAACACTATTGAATTCTGCAGTCTGATGGGTGTTAATTGAATAATTAATTAAAAAGAATTCACAGGTTAATGAGATTGATCTAGTACTTTATCATTTTTAATGCGATACTAACAACTCATTCACAGGGACTTGTATGGCACATGTTCCACATGACATAAGACTAATAATAAACTTGTTTAAAAATGTGCTGATATTTAGAAAATGTATAATTGTGAACTTAAGGGAAATTTATATACAACAAATTTATAATTGTTGATATGGTGAGGTTTTCTGGAAGGAGATGTTTATTCGAACAATTATGGAAGGAGTCTCCACTGTCAGCGCTTTATACTGGTCAGTATGTTTACTGCCAGAAAGTCTTTTCTGTGCTGCAAGAGGAATAAGACACTTTGGGAAATGCTATTATTATTATCCTCATTGCACCACATTGTCCTTGATTATTTTCCTATTATCCTAACTTCCCGCACACATTTAAAAGCTGTAGTCATATCTAGATCTTAAATTAACAAATGAATAGAATTTTTTTTTATTATTTCAATGTTTCATGTGCCCTCAAGCTTACACATTCAATCTCCCTTGCAGTCTCTCTCTCTCTCAATGTCTCTACTTTACATACCTTCTGCATGTAGTATTAGCGTCTCACTGGAGAGTGGAGCCAAGTGTTTGTGCATTTTGTCTTTCTAGCATTTTGACCAGGAAAAAACAAACAAACAAACACATAAACAAGAAAAAAAAAAAGCATCTGCTCTTGTACAGTGACATGAACTTCAGTTAAAAAAGACACACAAACATGCCTGAAATGTAAGACCTAATGATGAACCGCCAAACACCGGGGTCAAGGTTAGTTGGCTTAGAATATGTCTGTGACTGGCGAAGAACAATAGAGAAACACGTTGCTTAGTTACTATGTTTGGTAGTTTGCAACTTACCAGGCAGTGTTACGTAACTCACAAGGTGTTACACACAGAAGCAGTTGAAAAAAATTGAGAGAGAAGCAGCAAATAATGCTATGGCATTGTAATTGTGTGGTAACAGGGTGAAGAGCAGATACTTTAAACAGCCTACTTACTAGCAGAAAATTAATTGGCTAATTCAGAATTTAACCAGCTGGTGGAATTTATGAAAGAGATGTAGTGCCCTACTTTCAAAAAGCTTTAGACAGACATTTCAAACTATGGAAGCTACCTAAATGAAAATGGAACATAAATGGACCAATCGACTGCAGTCACGCTTATGGTTGACCTTGACAAGTCTGTTCTGTAAAGAATATGAAAGGGTGAACTATGAGTAGGTTTAAGTTAAATGATATTTGATAGGGTGGTTGTGGATCAGGTGGTAGAGCGGGTTGTCCACTAATCGTAGGGTTGGCGGTTCGATTCCCGGCCCACGTGACTCAACATGCCAGTGTCCTTGGGCAAGACACTGAACCCCAAGTTGCTCCCGATGGCAAGTTAGCGCCTTGCATGGCAGCTCTGCTACCATTGGTGTGTGTGTGTGAATGGGTGAATGAGACACAGTGTAAATTGCTATATAAGTGCAGACCATTTACCATCCCCCCATATATACACTCACTGTCCACTTTATTAGGAACACCATATTAATACTGGGTAGGACTCCACTTTGTTCTTAGAAGAGCCTCAGTTCTTCATGGCATGGATTCTGGTTTACGTTGCCATGATTGCATCACATAATTGCTGCAGATTTTTCAGCTGCACATTCGTGATGCAAATCTCTGTTCTACCACATCCCAAAAGTGTCTCTACTGGAGTCAGACCTGATGACAGGGGAGGCCACTGAAGTACGCATTGTCATGTTCATGGAACCAGTAGAAGATAACTTGTGCTTTGTGACATGGTGCATTATCATGCTGGAAGTAGCCATTATAAGATGAGTAAATTGCAGCCAAATAGGGATGCACATGATCAGAAACAGTACACAGAGAGGCTGCAGAATTCACGTGGCCCAATGTGTTCCAAGGAAACTTTCCCCCACCATTACACCACCACCAAGAGCATCAACTGTTAACACAATCCAGGTTGGGTACATAGATTCATGCCGTTGACATCAAATTCTGACAATACCATTCACATGTCATTCCATATTCATCAGACCAGGTGATGTTTTTCAAGAGCTGCACTCCTTTCAGCTAAAAACCTCAGGAATCTGAGGATACAGTGTACACAGGCTCACTGAAACTGGACAGGGAAAGATTGGAAAAAGACCAGGCCATTATTACCCTGATGTGTATTATTATTTTTGTATAACAGCAATGTCTGAAGTGTGTTATTCCACTTATACCACAGTGATTTGCCAATGTTTACAATTTTTTAATTTATTAAAAAAATTATTGTAACCGTTTATAGTCACATTTAATGTAGTGGAAATTCTCCAAGACAAGTTAGTTCTTGTTCTCGCGTACGTTATGGCAGCTATAATAAACAATTGTTCCCTCACCAGCCCTTCTTTTTTTTTCTCTCTGTTGAAGCTAAGACAAAGAAACACAGCTTGTCATGTGAGAAATTAGAAGATGCAAAGCCCTCTCTCCTGAAGACGTCGGGAAACTTACTGACCGTTACAAATGCTGATACTGGAGACTCCATTCATAAATGATACATAACAGAACAGAAAACTTCACCATAATATCAATTATTGTTTATAACATCACATTTTTTTATCAGTTTATTATCATTTATGTAGACTGTCCACCAGACAAGTCCCTCTTGAATGAGCTGTTACTATAATCATTTATGTTACAGCCAGAACTATGGTCAGAGCCATGCTGTTATAGAGAATTAATATATAGCCCAGTTATATTTCCAGTTAGCAGAAATGTTCCTCAAACATTTTAATGCTAGGAAATGCTGATCTTTCCTTAATGTTGGTTTTGTCTATGTGGGAATGTTGTCTGAGCATATGTTTCTTCATCCGAAGATTGTAGAAACCTTATTTTTGTAACCTTCTTAGAATACGGTTATAAAGTTATGATCTTAACGGGTAGAGAAAGTCTTCAATGAGATGCTTGCTCTACCATTCAGCAAATGAATAAAAGTGAACACGCTTATATATTTAAAATGATGGGTTACATAAACAGTGTTTACATGCACTTATTTACTTCACTACAATTTTATTTGTATTGAAGAATTCACATCTGACACATTGATAGGGTCCACCATGTGTGTTACCAATGAAGTGCAAGTAGTAAAGGTAAATAATTGACAGACTTGAGTGGTGCTGAGATACTAGTAATGAAAGTAATTGAGAATGACCTTCGTGAAGATTGTCATTTTCTAGCAGGAATAATCCGGGGAAGATTATTATTTATTTAAACCTATGCAGTGTTATTCCTGACCTGTTAAACTACTGGATTTTAATACTGCTACACTATTCCTGATTACCGAGGCAACATGGGTTACTGAGGATTCAGTTTTGACATTGTTTTTGGTGTGTAGCACAATGGGATGCTGTGCAGTATGGTATCGTCCTGGGTTTAAAGGGATTGGCATCTATCTAATTTATCAGTGCATGATGGGGGGCCAGGCTGGCCCAGCGGGCACAGCCAGAGAGAGAACATAGAGAGTCACTGCTGTACAGCCCTGCTAAATGCTGTGATGTGTGTGTGCGTGTAATGACTGAGTAATGAGGACATCCATAGAAAAGGGAACATACTCTATATTGTATACTAATGCATGGGATCAGATTTGTGTCTGCATACAGTTTTATCTTATATCTTGCACTCGTACTTGCATTTAGGATGAGTGTGTGTTTCTCTGTGCATTAGCTCTGTAGTAAGAGAGTATTTAGCTCTGGTCCTTGATGTGTACAGAGCAGTTCTGTGTTACCACTATGTCATGATATACACAGTAGCAGTGATTAATGATTAACGAGAGTCGCGTGCCCAAACAGCAGCTCCTTGAATGAAGCAACCGCCCTTTCAATTCTCTGAATCAGTTATGTAACTCAGTGGATTTTAGGAGGCTTTTAGGCTAAGCTGACTGAAGCAACACTGGCCTTGATTGCCTTCATTGTGCAATAAACAGTGCATAGAAGCTTATTAAGCTGTAAAATCCACATACTCCTGCTTCCTTTATTCTACCTATTTATATCATCCTTTGTCTCTTCTACCTCCATTATTTATCTTTTATCTTCTACTGTCTGTTACTATTTAAGGACTACCATAAGTCTCTCTCTCTTTTTTTCTCTCTCTCTCTGTCTGTCTGTCTCTCTCTCTCTCTGGCTGCCTGTCTGTCTGTCTGTCTCTCTCTCTCTCTCTCTCTCACTCTGTCTGTCTGTCTGTCTGTCTCTCTCTCTCTCTCTCTCTCTCTCTCTCTTTGCCAGGCTGTGTAAATCTGCTGTAGATAATGGTCTCTGTGTGGGTGAATGCCAGTTTTTGGAGTTGTGACTGCTGTTGTAACTGGTTGTTGCCCAGCTGGAATAATGAATGGCTCTGGTTTTTCTGCCTCTCCTTCTCTCTTGGGCACCAGCGAGTCACATGGGCAGGCTTCCCTACCAAGCTGCAAGCCAGGCCTATGATCACACACACACACACACACACACACACACACACACACACACACACACACACACAGACCCAAGGTAAACGAAAGCTGTTCATTCAGGTGCCTTCTGGGAAATCATACTTCTCTTGGTTCAGTTGAAGATTAAAGGCACGAGGATCAGTCTTCTTTTGAATTGGATATCAATGAGCTCCTAAGGTGATTTGGGAATGATGGATGGGTGGGATTTTTAAAAAAATGGTCCATTTTCCTTTTAAGCGGTCCAGATTTGTCACATTTTAGAAAAGTTTTGGTTTGATAATTGGACAGAGGATTAATATTTCACTGAACTTTAAAAGTTGGTCATCTCCATAATTGCACTGCAGCAGTAGCTGCAGAAGCATGACATCTATCATATAGAAACCCTAATCTCATTCATCATCTCGTTGACCTTTGGGTGAATCTGTTGAGTACATCGACTAAACGTCATTTAAATCTCCTGTACTGCAATTAAAAAACAAAACACATTAAAGATTCAGAATTTAAAATCCAAAGGTAGAGAGCAGATTAAATAAATGCTGTCTGTTTACAGTACAGCACAATTACAATCTGTTTTATATTTGTTGAATCTGTTGTGAGAATGAACTGGGTATCTAGGGCTTTAGATAGATAATCAGACACACTGAAAAGATCTGAGTCGACTAAATATGTCTGTGCCTGCAATTTGAAAAGAAATCCCACTGAACCTCCTGTAAATAAACAGCTTGGGTATTGAAATGGGTTAAAATTGAGAAAATGCAGGCAGTGACACATTTTATCACTAACAGTCCCCCCATCCTTTATCCACCATCTCAGACAGAGAGTTCCTATTTAATAAAGCATATGCATTGGCAATCAAAGTGCCTAATTCAATTCATATCTGCAGAACTGAAGGATTTACATCTCGTATGTGTGGCTTCTGGTGACATATATTCATGGTTGTAGATTTGGTTTGAATATTGGGGGGGGGGGGGGGGGGTTGAAGTGTGAATGGGTGTGCTTCCCAATATTTATTAATTAAAGGGGAAAAATAATCAGTTTTGTTATATATGCATATATATTACATAATTATCCTCTGCTTATCTATTTATATACCCATCCATGCATCTGTCTAATCTATCTGTGTATCGTCCACAAGCACTTATGATCAAATGATTATTTCATTAAAATAAATTACACAGGGCATAATAACAGTCCAAATGTATATACACTGTAACTGATTAAAACTTATACACATCATTTATTGTGAATAACCTTGTTGTTGATAATAATGGGAACTATTAAAATAAAATTTAGCTAACATAACACAAGGCAGTTTTTTCCCGCTCACTTGTTAGAGGAATAGTTATGGCTAAATTGCAGTGAATTAGCTAGCTAGCTTCAATATATGTGGATTGTCGTTAGCTAGATAACACCATATTATCCTAACTCTTGAGTACATGTTTCATATTTTTTACTGTCCCTCTCTGACCAGCAATGCAATAATGTTACAAAATAAATTACTTCTACTTCAGTTGATCATGGTATAAATATTGGGGGAAACCATGCCCCTGCATATATTGCTTGTTTCTAGTTCATGTCTCCATACCACCAAATTTTCAATTGAAATGTATGCTAAAGGTCTAGCAGAATTCTGTAAAAGGCTTGACAGGCAATCCTGATGAGAACTGGTTGAACCTGTGGGCATGGGTGTGAGTGTGTGTAAACCCCTCAAGAGGCTGTAAGTAACTACCTGATGCATGAAGTGAAGACCATAGACCATATCCTCCTTTAGTTAACTCTCTGTGTGCGTGAGTCTGTGAGTATGTGAGTATGTGACCTCAGGAGCTGTGATCGTGAGCACAGAGGCAAAATGCAATAAACAATAATATTCGGATCATTCTTGAGTGTTGCCAGAAGTGTATAACAGTGAGCTAAGGAAAGTGCTAAACATTTATCTGAGCCTAACTGAAGCAAGAACGAGGAGGCAGCAGGGTATCTCTGCAGGTTCAGGGTGATAGGTAAAGATTAGATCCAAACACCTGTCTTGAAAGATAAGAGCAGCATTTGATGCCTGCTAATTCTAATGTCATTATGACATGCCTTTTTTGAGGATTGCATTCTGTGAGGGATTTAATACACTTTGATATGCTTCATTCAGTGCTACATCACTCAGCCATGGAGACCCAAAGAATCGAGACGAATTCTAAACATGCTGCCTATGAGCAGAATACAGCAAAATTCACAACACGTTTTGAACCACCATGAAGGCTGAGCTTTCCACTACACAACAAAGTCCAGGTTCAGATCACTGATAATTAGTTGCCCAGTAACCAGTGACCTCTGTGCTGATCCATTTATACTAGTGGATCTTTTGTATGTATTACTCTCATAGTATGTGTAATAAGAATCCTCTGAGAATCACTGAGACAAAATGCATTCATTAATATTTTTATTTGTTTACATTCCATAGCATTAATGAGAAGGACATTGATTATCAGTGTCACTGTGCCTAGGTCAGGGTGGCTGACACCCTGTTGTTGTGGAGCTGTTGTTGTTGATGTGGAGCAATGACATAAACACGGCTGTCCAATTAGAGAGAATGTGAAGTAAAGGTATACATGGAACAGTTTTTTTTTTTATTCTTACCCCCACATGTACTAGTAAAAGTTTGACCAATCCACCCACTTCCACAAACAGTTTGACTAACCTGCTCACTCCCACAGACCATTTAACCAATATGCTCACTCCCACAGACCGTTTGACCAATCCACCCACTCTCACAGACCATTTGAACAATCCACCCACTCCCATAGACAGTTTGACCAATCTGCTTACTCCCACAAACAGTTTAACCAATATGCTCACTCCCACAGACAGTTTAACCAATCCGCTCACTCCCACAAACAGTTTGACCAATCTGCTTACTCCCACAGTTTAACCAATATGCTCACTCTCACAGACAGTTTGACCAATCCTCCCACTCCCACAGACAGTTTGACCAATCCACCCACTCCCACAGACAGTTTGACCAATCCACCCACTCCCACAGACAGTTTGACCAATCCACCCACTCTCACACAGTTTGACTAATCCACCAACTCTCACAGACAGTTTAACCAATCCGCCAACTCTCACAGACAGTTTGCCCAATCTGCTCACTCCCACAGACAGTTTAACCAATCTACCCACTCTCACACAGTTTGTCTAATCCGCCAACTCTCACAGACATTTTGCCCAATCTGCTCACTCCCACAGACAGTTTGACTAATCCGCCAACTCTCACAGACAGTTTAACCAATCCGCCAATTCTCACAGACAGTTTAACCAATCCGCTCACTCCCACAGACAGTTTGCCCAATCCGCTCACTCCCACAGACAGTTTGACCAATCCACCCACTCTCAGACAGTTTGACCAATCCGCTCACTCCCTCAGACAGTTTAACCAATCCACTCACTCCCTCAGACAGTTTAACCAATCCACTCAATCCCACAGACAGTTTGACCAATCCACTCACTCCCACAGTCAGTTTGACCAATCCGCTCACTCTCACAGACAGTTTAACCAATCCACCCACTCCCACAGACAGTTTGACCAATCCACCCACTCCCACAAACAGTTTGACCAATCTGCTTACTCCCACAGTTTAACCAATATGCTCACTCTCACAGACAGTTTGACCAATCCACCCACTCCCACAGACAGTTTAACCAATCCACCCACTCCCACAGACAGTTTGACCAATCTGCTTACTCCCACAAACAGTTTAACCAATATGCTCACTCCCACAGACAGTTTGACCAATCCACCCACTCCCACACAGTTTGACTAATCCACCAACTCTCACAGACAGTTTAACCAATCCGCCAACTCTCACAGACAGTTTGCCCAATCTGCTCACTCCCACAGACAGTTTAACCAATCCACCCACTCTCACACAGTTTAACCAATCCGCCAAATCTCACAGACAGTTTAACCAATCCGCCAACTCTCACAGACAGTGTGCCCAATCTGCTCACTCCCACAGACAGTTTGACCAATCCACCAACTCTCACAGACAGTTTGACTAATCCACCCACTCTCACAGACAGTTTGACCAATCCGCTCACTCCCACAGACAGTTTGACCAATCCACCCACTCTCACACAGTTTAACCAATCCGCTCAATCCCACAGACAGTTTGACCAATCCGCTCACTCCCACAGACAGTTTGACCAATCCGCTCACTCTCACAGACAGTTTACCCAAGCTGCCCACTCCCACAGACAGTTTACCCAAGCTGCCCACTCCCACAGACAGTTTAACCAATAAAAGATAATTTATTTGAAATCTATTATTACATGATTGTCAGGTTAATTCAGGTCATGCAGTGTAGACAGACACTTCCCTCAAAGCAACGAGCACTGGAGATGGGAGCAGAGGGAGATATTCATGCCATGTGTAGTGCACATCTAGCCCTATAGAGTACATTTCCCAATGCACACCTCTGTCACTGTGGTTGGTTTTCCAGATATCTATAGAGCACTATTAATTTGTGCTTCTCATTCAACTTTGAGTATAGAAGAAAATATAAAATGCTCTATGACTATGGCTGTGGTTATACATTTACTGTTGCCAAAGCTGTGAGTTAAGTCAACTTAACTGGGTTTTCAGTCCAAACACAGACCAAGTAGAAGAGAACAGAGAGAAGAGTTGATGGGAAGACATGCAGTCAGGGTGAATGTAATCTTTGCCCACTTTACTGTGTTATTCCTCCCAAGTGGGAGGTAAATGTGCTGTATATCGGAAGCTGACGTGCTAACTCTCTGAGCTAGCACATGGAGAGCAAGGCTGCCTCATGCTGCAGTTGGATCTAATAGAGACAAAAGAAATGATAAATATCACTACTCTGGCATGACACCCCACACTAGCAAAGCCTCTCATTATCACTACCAGAGAATGTCAGGCAAGAAATAAAGACTAATGGACTAACCTCACGGACTAATTGTTTTATCAGTTACACACTCACAAAAGAAGAACTTGCTTCAAGAACTATTAAACTTCTATTTTTAACATGACAATAACTCAGAAGGGAGTACTTCCCCTAATTTGATCATTTTTAAGCTACTCAAATAGTTTGATCATGTCTGTTATCAGCTTTGATACAAATGTATATTGATTATTATTCTCGTTTTATTTAACCATTCAAATCATTTGCTTAAATGTGACTGTTGATAACGATAATATTAATCGCAGAAACAAAGTGCAATTTTGTTCCATTACACAATGATTTTCCACCATTAAAAGGATTTAGCTTTAGGTTCTTGTCTGTATTCTAGCTGTAAATATGAAAGTATCAGAGCAAACAAATTTTGTTCTATTATTAAGAATCTTAATAAGGGAAGGAAATAAGGACTGAGTGTGGAGTAGCTGGCTCAACTGACTAAATCAGCTTCAGCTCCTAAGCTGGGCTCGGTGACTACAGAGTTGTTGGCACAGGGAGTTTGAAATCTGTGCTTTAAATTATGGGCAGTGTTTCAGCTGACTGACAATGTGGCATTCAATCCTTTTATTCCCTCCTGCCCTATTCAGCACATACTTATTCATATCCAAGCCATAATATGGCAAAGATTTCATTTCCAGAGATTATGTACCTCAATATTACTGGCAGGATTCATGTTGGCAAAGCATACTAAAATTTAGCTTAGCCTAGCCAACACCAATGTGGAGATGCTAACACACTGATGAGCTGACGAAGCAAGGCAGTCCACAGGGTACTTGTGTGGTAGGGGCTGTTAACACTAACATGTGGTTTGCTTTTCCTTACTGTTCATTAAGAAAAACAACAGTTATTTTCACACCATAATCATAGGCCACATGGATTGTGGAATGCAGTGGTTTCCTGTTGTTTCCATTCTACTTGTTCTCCTCAGAATTATTTTACAGAGATACTCATAACTTTGTGTTTTCACAGCACTGGCTAGGATTGCTATAGTTTGCCTTTTTGAACTTATAGTGAATCATGTTGCTGTTGATTTTGTTAATCTAGCTTATCTTTGAATTTTTTTGGCCAAAATATATATTTTTGCCCACAACCTTAATCCAACTAGCTGGTAAAAGACAAAGGTGTAGGCTAGCAAGTGTGCAATGTATATGTTAACTAATTAGAAGTTAGCTAGCTCAGATTTGAAGATGGACACACACAGACCTGTGCTTTCATTTGGGTAGGTTTTGGATTTTATGAATTAGAAGCACACACACGCGCGCGCACACACACACACACATACAAAAGAAGAAAATTCTAGATGCCAGGTGCAAGATCTTTCATATCAGGATAAAGTATTTCAGGAACACAACGATATGGGGAATCATGTTGTATGTTTCCATATCATCAATGACATAAGAATAGAAATAAAAATAGAATAAATAAATAATATAAAACAAATTACCAGTTCAACTGCAAGTTTTGTCACAAAAACCTTTGCACTGCTATGCTGTTGTTGAAAACATGTGCTTTTGCTGGAGCCAAGCTACAGCATTTTAGTTAATAAAAATAATCCATCACATATAGAATCAAGATGCACTGAGGATCATTTTAGAATTACTATATCTATAACTATAACTATCTATGAATGTACAGTAACTGTATGTGTCGATGCCCATTGAAATCCAGCGTACAAAAATTACAGCTGGCCTCTCTAGTGCCACTGCAGTCATAATCATCTATAATGTTGCTCTAAATTGGAATTCCAATTTTAAAATTATGCCTTAGAACTCAAAATGCCTGACTGGCTCCAGTAAATGCACACTATGTCATTTACTGACAATGGAAACAAATTAAAGGGCAATGCAATTGGATGCATTTCAGCAGATGAGGAACTGATGAGTCACTGTTTTTTACTCAGTTTCAGACATATTGCTTTATTTTGGTCATAGTTACTGACATGTAGAAAGTAGTTTAGCACTTCTGTCGTGATGAGCTGCTCGGGAATGTTGCCTAGCTGGTGGCTTAGCAGCTTCAAAGAAGCATGTGTGACCTTTCTCTGCCCAGATGGATGGTTACTGCGGAATAAGGCCTGAAGGGAAATGAAGAAAAATATATGAAATTAAGGATGATGAAGACACTAGTTAATGCATGTACTGGAGGTAGATGTGCATCTGTATTTAGGATGTACAGCTGTTCCTGGCTGTCAGCCTGCCAGAAACATATATAATTTTGCATGGCATCTACAGAAATAGCAACCTATCTGTAAATCAGTGGGTGGAATTTTCACTTATAACCGCGACCCTCAACTAAAGTGTTTGTGTGGTCAAAGCAGTGAAGCTGAATCAGAAAGCTGCTACTTTCCCACTGGTGCAATGTGAGGTTGTGACTCATCGCTATGGCAAACTACAATCCTGTCAACATGCTCGTTTTCTTATCCCTACCAGACTTTGGAACAATGTTGAAATTGCCCTGTTCTTGATGTACTGTAGGCTGTGGGTCGACATGGCCATGATTTGCAGGTGCTAACATTGACATGTTAATCTCTTACTTCTTTTCACAGATTCAAAGCAAAAATAATTACCTCAGACAATAAAAGGATACCAAGAATACATCAGCCCGCTCTCTTTAGTTCCGTATCTGGGCTACATAATGAAAAGAGATATATCAGACATAAAAAAAATGGACAGAACATAATAAACAAAAAAAAAAAAAAACCCTTACATTTCTGATGGCTTTGCTGTTACAGTAGCATGGTTAAACAGTTTCCAATTTTCTCTCCCTTCTTGAACACAGCTGCTGCTGGTATATAAAAAATTAGAGAAGCACTCTTTCTTACACTGAGACAGAATCCAGCAGAAGGGATAGAGCGAGAGATGCACAAAGAGAGAAAGGATTAAGAGAGTGGTGAATTGTGAGAACTAAAATTGGTGAAAAGGGGAGTGGTACTGTTTGTGTTTTAAGGGAAAAGGGGTATATAGGTGTTATATTAAAGTACCACCTCAGCAAGTCTCTAATAACTGCTCCAGAGGGATGTGCTTTTGCATCTCTAGTATGTGCAAACTGTAACAAAGAAATTGCGTGAAGGTCAGGCACAGGCCTGGCTTTATAACCCCTTTTATGGCCATGCTAATGCTCTGCTCTTGGGAGCAAGACATCTCATACCATGCCACCCTATTTGCTGAAAAGGACCAATCAATTTTCTGATTGATAAGGGTCCCCCAGAGCCCAGTGAAAATACAGGTACTACAGCAGTGAAGCAGTGAGTCAGGAGCAAGGACAGGTCTGGGCGATGTCAGGAGTACTTGTCTGAAACACATCAGACTGCAATCTTGGAAAATCTAATCTTTTCTTTTTAAAACGTAAGCATAAGGAATAATGGCATCTAATATTCCACTGATTGCCATTGTGTTAAACATGCCACTTTAATTCATATAATTACATATGCTGGGCTGCTAAGCTGAGTTTTCAGAAGCACATACTTGATTTTCAGAGGCGCAACCATTGTCTCCATTTGCTGCCCTCTTATGTCGCTCGCCTGTGATAATATATGCAGAGCAGCCAGGGACGAATAACAAAGAATACAAATGTGGTGGATGTGGCTGGATGACAGCACTGGTATCTCTAATGGTGGCCTGATTCGTTTAGGAATGATTAGTCTGCTGCCAATGATTAATTCCCCCAGGCTTTGATTGTGTCAGATGTAGAGGTAAAAAAGAGGGGAGGAAAAAACACAGGAACAAAATTGGAAAGCATAATTAATAGATTCAGATCCTGTTAAACAGCCCTCTTAAAGAGCAGAGAGTAAAGAAAGGTACATGGAACTGGCACCCAATTTGTTCACACTTTGTTTCAGTAATAAGATTCAGGCCTCACTGTGTGGTGGATGAGATAATTAACTCCCCAAGATACACTTGAGAAAGGGTCCTCCCTTTTGATTTACTGTATAAAGTAGGCAGATCTCTGAAGCTATTTTCAAAAGGCTGTTACAACAATTCCATACTGTGCTTGTTTTTTTTTTCTGTCTCTCGTTCTCTCTCTCTTCTACTGATAGACTGTCAAAGCAATTAAGGCCAGATGGAAATAAATGACACTTGTGAAGAAAATGAATGTGCATCACTGATATTTGCTAGAAATGAAAATTATGGAAATGAGGAACTCTTAACCTTGATTCTTGTCATGATTGCATAATTCAAAAATGTTCAAATGCATTCATAGCAATTTTGCTTATTGGTAGTAATGGTCATTTGGTTTATGTCTTTAAAAATTAGCCATTTAATAATGGGCTTGGTTATCAGCCATGTTGCTAGTTAGACACTGTTTTGAGCAAAAATAACCCAAATCTTGCCTCAAACTTTAGTTAAACACTGTACTTAGTGTATGAGTTGGTAGCATGACATCAGCTCATGCTAAGTTCCGTTGCTATAAAGCTTCAGCTTCCGTCATTGTACTTTCCTACATGACAACTCCTTTGGAATGTGTAGATAAAGCTTTCTGCCCATTGTCTCTATGAGAAATTGAATGGCGGCTCAGAGGCCTGGTGAATTATCAGCTTTTTCTGTTGACTTTGATCTCTTTTCATTTAGCTTACATGTGAGTCAGGATGACTTTAGTCTTACTCATTTGCCCTCTGTCTCTTTCTGTCTTTTTCAGAAACATGTGAAGACAGTGGAATAGAAGAACCATACAGTTTAACCATTAGGACTCGGAAAGAAAGGTTGTGACTTGTAATACCCTGAACGATTTCTAGTATTGTTTCCTCCTTGCCATCCGTAGGGATCATGGAGGGCCAGCAAGATTCACAAAGGACTTTACAAGTAAACTCTTCTAGTTCTTTAACACTGCCCTTGTGTGTATGGCTGCTGGTGCTAACCCTTGCTACAACATGCAGTGGACAGACATTTACCACATTTCACCCTGAGAAGCGAGAATGGTCTTTCAATCATATGACGGTCCATCAGACAACAGGGGCACTTTATATTGGTGCTGTTAATCGTGTCTACAAGCTCTCTGGCAACCTCACTCTCCTGGTCTCCCATGACACTGGCCCAGAAGATGACAACAAGGCCTGCTACCCACCTCTCATAGTCCAACCATGTTCTGAACCACTGGTCTCTACCAACAATGTCAACAAGCTTCTCCTTATTGATTACTCTCAGAACAGGCTGCTGGCCTGTGGGAGTCTCTATCAGGGTGTATGCAAGCTACTTCGACTGGATGATCTCTTCATACTGGTAGAACCCTCACACAAGAAAGAGCACTATCTCTCTAGTGTCAATCAGACAGGCACTATGTATGGAGTTATTGTGCCTTCCCAGGGCAAAGATGGCACACTTTTCATTGGCACTGCAGTAGATGGGAAGCAAGACTACTTTCCAACTATCTCAAGCCGCAAACTTCCTCGTGACCCAGAGTCCTCAGCCATGCTTGACTACGAACTGCACACTGATTTTGTCTCATCATTAATCAAGATTCCTTCAGACACCCTAGCACTGGTCTCCCACTTTGACATATACTACATCTATGGATTTGCCAGTGGCAATTTTGTGTACTTTTTGACCGTACAACCAGAAACCCCAGAAAATGGCATGGCCTCCAGTGGTTCCTCAAATGATCTCTTCTATATTTCACGCATTGTCCGGCTCTGCAAAGACGACCACAAATTCCACTCCTATGTGTCACTGCCCATTGGCTGTGTGCGCAATGGCATAGAGTACCGGCTGCTGCAGGCAGCCTACCTTGCCAAACCAGGAAGAGTGCTTGCCACCTCACTCAATATCAGTGTCACCGATGATGTGCTCTTTGCCATCTTTTCTAAAGGCCAGAAGCAGTACCACCGTCCCCCTGACGATTCAGCCCTCTGCGTTTTCACCATCAAGGACATCAATGCCCGCATCAAGGAGCGCCTGCAGTCCTGCTACCAAGGAGAAGGCAACCTGGAGTTGAGTTGGCTGCTGGGAAAAGATGTTCAGTGCACCAAGGCGGTAAGGCACCCTTTGCTATAATACCATCATGTTATTTTATGTAAGAAGCCTAAAATAGTACTATTACAAGAAAGTGTTGTTCAGCAAATGCTCAGATAGATCAATCAGCACTTTGTTTGATTCCTTTTTGAGGATTGTATTAGGGCCTTAATATTTATTAAGTAGTATCTATTTATGAAATTATTTGAAGAACGTCTCATCAATCACACTTTCAGTAGCAGTACTGAGTTATAAACGCCTCTACCAATGACACCAACCATTCATAACCATCAGATTGAATGTAGAGTAACAGCCGACACAGACACAACAGGGCTTCAATAAAACCCTCAATCCTATCAAATTCCTTCTATCATGTAAATCTCTTATCAGGTTAATCTTTGTTTAGTTGTAATTAAAAATAATTAGTTTATAGCCCTGATAGGATAAGTAGTCATATTAAAATCTATCTGAATCTATCTGAAGACATGTTCGCAACTTAGAATGGATTTATTTTTCTTGGCAAGCATTAACGCAGTTCTCTTCCACTGCAATACAAATACACCAATCCTTTCTAGTCTAGGAGAGCATGGAGATGGAGAGGGATAGGAGAGAGAGCATGGGCGAGAAACAGACTGAGAGTGAGAGAAAAGAAGCTGTGTCCAAATACCCGAGAGCAGGACTCTACTGTATGTCCCTACATAGTATCTACAGTCCTTTTAAATTCAGTTAAGAAATGTAGCCGCAGGAGACTGATGTCCTCTGTGTCTTTATTCCTTAGTTGATAATAGGAATGAAAGGAATTATGATAGTTATCAGCCAAACGCTGGCAGCTGTTCCCTGAGGAAGATGTGACACTTGTTTGCACCACTTAAGTGGCAGCAGTTGGGAGGTTCTCTTATGGTTTCCACCTTTCCAGCCCCATTACACCCCCACTGACACATCTCCCATCAACACCCATGGGCCTGTCAGCCAGGCCATGTATTTCTAGATCTCATTAAAACACTTCACAATGCACTTAAGTCTCCAGCCATTTTTACTTTGTTCTTTAGATTAAGGAATGTGTCATCACTTAAGAGAAGATGCACGTAGAAAAAATGCTTTGCTCAATACCTGCTCAATAAATCTATAGTATTTAATGGCTTGCACTGGGTGCATTTTAATGAGTCACACAGGAAGCACTCTACGCTTACTCAGATCAGTTCTGCTAGTAAGGGGTTTTGAAGGGGTCAGTGCCCGCTTCCTGCCACATGGCTATTTTTCTTTTCTTTTTAAAGTCCAGCAGGAGTATGAAAATATTTTTCCAAAGAAATAATACACTCTTCAGCAACCACCCCCCCCTCCCCCCCACCCCACCCCTTTCCCTCTGAAATAGAAAATAACCTCCTTTTACCTTAAAAAAAAAAAAAAAATTGGCCATGCTCAGTGCAGTCGCTCAGTGGAGCCAGACAGGAGTGTTTTTATTTAATTTCCTGCTAGTTATTCCTGACTATTTAGATGGCACCAGATGTGGCCTTCTCGGCTGGCTTCTCGCAAAAGTATAACACCCTGAGAGAGAGAGAGAGAGAGAGAGAGAGAGAGAGAGAGACGCACAATCTCTTTTTTTCCCCCAAAGTAAGTAAGAAAGAGAGATGTATGTTAACTAAGTGTATTGTAAGCACACTGACCATAATGAAGTATGAGGACTACCAATACAAAGAAAAAAATTTAAATCCTGTGTTCATCCTGTAATAAAAGCAAAGGCTATAATAACGATCTAATAATACATCTAATGTCACTGGGCACCTCCTAGCTGAATGAACCTTTATTTATTGTGAAAGCACTGTTAAATTCATGTCTAGTTATTAACACATTGTACTTTATTTGTGGAAAACAGTGGAGCATATTTCCCTCATGCACTGTTTCAGCTGAGGAATTATTGTTTTACAAAGTGTACAGGTCCCAGTCCTCGCTCATATTCAGTGGGCCCTTTGACAACAGCAGTATATTCAATAAGGCCACCTTGTGAATCAGGAAACAATTCCTGAACTTTTATATTCCTGTTAGGCTATTTAACAGCCAAGTAATCAACTTCCTGCATCTAGCAAGGAAATACAATTCCAGTGTTTCCCACAGATCTCCTGGAACTGACAACACAAAAGTTTACTAGAATTTCTGCATGCACAATATCAAGACATTTAGCATTTTAACTTTTGTCCTTATGAATTTCTGTATTAAATCACAGTGTTCAAACTTTATTAAAATTCATTAAACCTGCAGTGTTCCATACAAATGCTGGCCGTATGATCCTGATTACTTCACTCAAAGATTTGTCTCAAATAATTAAGCATTCCGCCTGGTTTTACTTTTATTATAATAAGGTTAATGTAGCACAGGGACTGGAAATCAGAAGTGTATAGCGTTACAGGTGCAAACTGAAATCATACAGGCCTCCCAACCTCGATGTAGTCTTGGCGAAATTCTAAATACAAGCGTGCTGCTGTAAGACATCATGGTGCTCATACAAGAGTACAAACCACTGAAACCAAAATGGTAGTTCATCAGTACTGTTTTAGACGAATGTTTTCTACTCTTGATGAAGGAGACCTGTGTGGCTCCTCACTAATTGCTCAAGTGCGATTGAGTGAGAAACAGTCTGAGCAGCTGAAAGAGCATTTAAAGTGCAACTCCGCATTACTGGCAACATGAAATATTGATCTTATTGACTTGTCATCCATTTGGGTGCGGTGCACAAGTATGACCTATGTGTGGGAACGAGTGAATTCCTTTACTGAATGTACATTTAGTTAATATTCTTCAATACTTTTCTGCAAATAATATAACCAAACAGGCGCAGACTCAAACATTAAACATTAAATAAGGTTGAAATGCAAGGGAGTTATATATACAGTATATACACGCACTGTTGATCTCCCAGAATCTATAAAGTTTATAAGGAATGGTGCAAAAAACAAACAAGGAAACAAACAAACAAACAAAGACTCAAGTGAGTGGCAGTTCTGCAGGGGAAATGCCTTGTTGATGAGAGAGGTCAGAGGAGAATGGGCAGATATTTTCAAGCTGACAGGAAGGCTGCAGTAACTCAAGTAACCACTCTTTACAACCATGGTAAGCAGAAAAGCATCCCAGAACTCATCGAACCTTGAGGCACATGTGTAACAGCAGAAGACTTGATCGGGTTCCACCCCGTCAGCCAAGAACAAGAGTCTGAGGCCACAGTTGAAGATTGGAAGAAAAAAAAAAAGACGAGCTGATGTTTTTTGTCTGCCACATGATTGGCATGAATGAGCAGGGACAAAGGTATTCATATCAAAGTGGCCATTGGTGTATATACATATACATATGCATTTTTTTTATAATTCCTTAATAAAGTGGAATAAATTGCTTCAAACCAGCTGGAATTGGGAATGACTATAGCAAGGAAAGGAAAGGATGCAGATTTGCATCTGCTGGTCGTCATCTATGCACATCATCTAAACACTCACACTCTAATGGAAACCAAATGGGCTAAATTACATTCACAGTCTCGGGCACACAGCTGCACCTGCAACACTGCACCAACACACTTTTTCAATTTACATGGCTAGTAAAGCCGTGGTCTCAGTTACAGAGTGAGGTTTCATGGTGCACCTTCCAATTAACACACCCCCACCTGCCCCACCTCCTGCCCCAAGCTGTCTGATCTCACTCGCAGCTCCAAAAATACATTGTGCGAGCACATAATGTAGCCACCTAAATCATTTTAGCTTTTGAGTTCACCTGTGAGAATTGCTCCAGCTATTTTGGGAAGGGAAATAAAAGAGAATGTGGCATGGAGGGCCTGCGTACGTTTATACCCTCTGTGCATTATTGCTTTCCCTGAGCCTATATAACTGGCTGAGCAGCCATAAAATTTTACAGCCTGTAGCTGGAAAGTCAGTGTTAATGTCTGTGATGGCTGTGGTGCAGGTGATGAACAGTGCGCTTACATCAGCGTGCTCCTCTCGATGACTCTCTGTGGCAGTTTGAGGCCAGTGCCAGTCACAGGGCTCTCGCTGACCTGAATCAAGACGATCGCTCAGCTGACTACGAAGCCTGTAACTTACTGCTCCTTTCTGAATGGAGATTGATGTCAAGTCAGGGCTCTGTTCAACATGAAAAATGACTGTGTGTCCTCTTTAATATTGTAAATGTTTATAAAACTCCATCTTTGCCTATGCATGTGTGCTAATGGTGGTGTTATCTTAATGTTGTTAGTTTAATGAGATTTCAATTAAAACCTACTTTGCCATATTGGATATTCTTATTCTTATTATTTATTATACTTTTAATGTTCAAAACTATATATGCATATATATATATAGAGAGAGAGAGAGAGAGAGAGAGAGACAGAGAGAAAGAGATTGAGAGAGAGAGAAAGAGAGAGAGAGACAGAGAGAGAGATGCACCGATACTAAATTTCTCAGTGATACCAATAACCGATTATTCAGAGTAATATCGTCCGATACCGATACTGATACCGATAGTTCTGTCTTTTATGCCTTCTTATAAATTAATAATAATTAATTTAAAAGAATTCTGAAAGAAATGCAAATAAAAAATTTTTCTCTCCATTTCAGCAAGTTGTTTGACAGTAACTGGTCTCATAAACACAACACACATTACTCTGATTAACATTAACACATGAACTACATTCTGAAGATTAAAGTAAGATTATTAACTTATTGAATGTTATTAATTCATATTAACATTGTCTGAATTGTAAAAAACCTCCTGTTAGTCTCACATTCACTCTCCACAAATACAAGCATTTCTACTTCATCACTGACATCAAACTGGTAATATATAATATCAACTTTTTATATATTAAAATTAACTGGATGTAAAATATACTACTCTATAAATATATTTTTCTGTGCAATATAGACTTTTTGTCAACTCATCTTTCAATGGTGTACTGGCCTTTTAATTCAGCGTGAGGGTGAGCGGGCAGCACGGGGGGTGAAACAAAAATAAAAAAAATTGACTCGACGCTGAAACTCCCGCTTCACTGCAACTCACTTCCGGTGTAAAATGTTATCAGTGCAGAGATTACAGAGCTTACACACTGCAGTTTGTTCATCATTCCACACAAGAGACATAATTTTTACACACAGCACGCACATCAATGTGTTTTCCCGCCCTCTTTTGATTGACAGGATACAATCGGCCCTGAAGTAAGTAAGAAAACAAACAAATTAACAAACAAGGCGTGGCTTGATTGCTCCTTTATAGGAAATTTTGATTGTATTAGGCTACAGGTCAAATTTGCTAGCGAGACAGTATTCCACTATTCACCCACACTTGCAAATTTGTAACAATCCACATAAATTCGATTCAGATAAAGAGATATGAAGATAAGGGGTAGAGTTAAGAGGGTTTCTATGTTTTCTAACAGTTTTATTTATCTGTATATCACCTATGCTATGACATTTTCTTTGAATGCAAACTTTTTTTTTCCACGAGAAAAAGTGCATTCACTGTTCAGTGTGACTAATGCTTGAATCCAAGTGTAATCTAACACATTCTTCTGTTCAGATTCTCCAGGTGGGTAAAGCCACACACACACACACACACACACACACACAGAGAGAGAGAGAGAGAGAGAGAGAGAGAGAGAGAGAGACAGAGAGCTTACCAGAACAGGACAACAGCTTTCATAATAAGGCATCATCATTTAGTAAGCTGTGATTTAGAAGTTTAAGGCAAGCCTTAATACTGGTTGGTAGATGTCTACAGTCTAGTCTTGTCCCTCATGGGGCTACAGTACTGTAACCAGGCAGTGATGAGCCAAAGCACCTTGCTTATTGCTTTCCATTCTGTCTTTCAGATTAACCATTACCTTCTTCTGAAAAGCAGTCACATCCTCATTAACATCATTAATATGAGCCTTTATTTACGTACAGCCAGTGCCCATTGATGACTCCTTCTGTGGTCTGGACATTAATCAACCCCTGGGTGGCTCTCAGCTGGTGACTGGATACACACTCTACACAGAAAGCAGAGACCGCATGACCTCAGTGAACTCCTATGTGTACAATGGCTACTGCGTGGCTTTTGTTGGCACAAAGAGTGGACGTCTGAAAAAGGTACGTTTGGTTGTGGTTTTCTATTGCACTGTACCCACCTTGTTCATCTAATTCTGTCATGTTTTACACTTTCAGGGATGACTTGGACAAGAGATAACTTGTTGGCTTTGGAACAAAATTGTATTTAAGTTATTAGTCTCTAAGTACAGTATTTCTCTTATAGTTATAAGGCGTAAGCAATATAGCTTGCTGGCCATTATGGCTCAGCACTGAACTGTGCCATATTTCACAATTTAAAGTGCATATTTAGGTGCCTTTGCTGAATACCTAATGTTGTCCTTTAGAACTTTCCTGGCCCCTTTCCAACTCTATTTAAAGGCAGATCTCAATTACTAGTACCTCCAGAGGGCATTTAACTTCAATTCGCTCCACTCTACCTATAGCTGAGTAGAAAGGGTTAGATACAGAATTATCCTGGCTGTCCTCCAGTCTGCTGTGACCAACCTGAACCTGCCGTGATCTAGAGGTTATCTGTACTTCTAGTATTTGAAAAGTTATGAGTGATTAGAACACATTTCCCCACAATGTTTATGTTTAGATTATGTTAAGAAAAACTCATTTCAGGGAAGTAGCTCCTTAGCAGCTAGCCAGCTAGTTTAAATAATGTTAATGAACGAATGAACGAATGAAACCTGTTAACTGTTAAACTCACCTCCTGGAGCCGCTATCAATATGTGGGAGACTCCCAGAACTTCTAGGAGAAGTGGGGTGTCTGCTTTACAGTATGGAATGTTTTATAATCCCACCACTGATATCACCCAAAAGAGAACGGGTTAAATTTTGACTCTTGTTCCTCTCGATGAGTCTTCCTTGTGTCATCTCTGGGAGTTTTCCTTTGCCACGGTTACCTCTGGCTTGCTCATTAGGGATCTAAACCTATATTCGGATTTCTGTTAAGCTGCTTAAATGACAATGTCTATAATTAAAACTGCTATACAAATAAAATAATATAAAATTGGAAATTTCAAATAATGATACGGTATCCTGACGGGTTAGCTGCCTCATTCGTTATTGCATAAATAGTAGCTTCTTGGCTTAGCATGATAGACAGGTCCATGGATGTGCCAGTGGTAATGAGAGGGCTGCAAAGGCTATTGAGGGATGCCTGTGTTGCTGAAGTGGCATCATGGCAACATGGCCTGTTTGATTTATCTTCATTCTCTTGCTTGAGCTGGAGGCTTACTCTCCAATTCACACAAACACAGAAGTCATATTCATCTCTAATTGAATCGGTGGTATAATCAGGAAGTGGCATCTGAGCATCTCATTCTGTGTAATCCCCTTGTTTGAGCAGGTTAATAATTCATACTAACATCCGGCCTCCCATCTATAGTGGAATTGATTTAGGCAGGAGGTGTAGTGCTCTCCACAGTGGTGCTATGGCCCATTTGCTTTGTTCTGATGCTCGTAGTTTAATCTCATTGCTCATACACACACACACACACACACATGCGGCAGCTGGTCAGGTGTAGCCAAGCAGTCGAGGACAAACACACAAGCATTCCTCCAAAGCCCATGTCTGTCAGCGAGGAAGCTGTGGTGAAGGACGTCACCCGGATGTGTAGGGAGACTTTGCATTATATTTTGCTGCCTGAAGCCCCATGAGACTGTGATCACACAGCTGCTGGAGCGAAGGACAGTGTGTGTGGATGAGAATGTGACTACTTTGTCAAGGTTTTTTGTCTTTTATTGGGGGTTGGTAAGCTTTCTGTGCATGTTTTGGACAGCACGAGCAGGCTCAGAGATCCTCAAAATGCTCAGAGCATTTGCTTGTGTCCTTTTGCAGTCTAGTGATAAGCCTTTTCTAAGCTGTGCAGCACTGACAATCTGCCTTTTGTAGTGTAACTTCTGAGTTGTGAGGGAAGGATATAGGTTTCCGTGATGTCACACTGGAGTTGGTGTAATGTGGTATAGAAAGGTGGGACCTGAAAAGAGAGAGTAGTGTAACAGAGACAGAGAAGGCAAAAAACTGGCGAAATGTAAATTTAACTCAGTTTAAAAGAAAAAAAAAAAACTGGGCTCGCACTGCAGCTTCTACTTGGATTGGCTCCTTTCCCAAAGAGCAAATCCCCTCCCCTGTCCACACACACACACACACACACACACACACGTGTGTGTCTAAGGGCCGCTTTATACCTCTACATTGAAATGTATTTATGTATTTGCATATGTATTCGCAACAGACAAAGGAGGTTTATGGATAAGAGTGGCACAAAGAGGCACAGGTGCTAACATGCAATAGTTTCCAGAAGCTAACAGCATGTCAGGCATGTCTGTACGTCAAACAATGATTGGTTGAAGGAGGGGAATGTATCTGTCTGTGTACCAGGAAATGATGTGATGAGGAATTAATACCCTTTCTCCATGGGTTTTATATAGGGTTTCAGAGTAATATTGTTCCAAATACATCCCAAGGTTAAACAACAAATTTTTAATAAATAAAGTGTAAACAGGTCAATTTTCCCATATCTCATCCAGTACTTTCCCCAGCTGGGGAATCTTTGGATATTAGGGACGTATTCCATTAATAATCATATGTATAATAGCTTGAAAGAGAAAAAAGCTTAAAAAAAAAAAAAAAAACGCTTACGCTGTTGGTTTCTAGTTATTGTGTCTGTGATAATATGTCTCCATTATGATTAAATGTGTATTTGGACAGCTATTAATTAACAACACATTTCTTTTCTTGAGTTAGTGTTAGTGGCATGAATTTATTTACAGAAAACTACGATCTCAGTACTGATAATACAGATGAGTGAAAATGCTTCTTGGATTATAATTGATCATGTGAGATTTCTTTGCTTCACTAGCAGTATTCAAGACATGTTCATATTCAACAATCACAATAAAGTATAAACCAGGTCTTATTATCTTTGTGAGGACTTATTACTGTAGCTAATTAATGCTATGAAATGAGAATAAAACAGAATATTTTTTTTTTTTTTTTTTTAGATATACTTATGTTTAAATAAGTAGCATTTTTGTGTTGAAGACCTCAAAACGGTCAAAATCGGTCAGATGTATCTACCATTGTGGGGCATTTTGGTCTCCACCAAGATATAAAAACAAGCACGGATTGTGCACACATACACACACAAACTCTTCTTTCTCACTGTTACAAACTAAAGCACATGCACACCCACACACACCACTCCCTCATTCATTCCACATACTCTGACTCTTGCTTTTCTTCTTCAGTAAAGCTTCCTTGGCTGCTATTCTTCAGGCACTGGTAGAGCATGTAGAGAGACCGGGGTGAAGTTCTACCCATGATGGGGTAGCTAGAGCGGTGAGAAACAAGAGAAGGAATTAACGAGTGGTACTAATGTGCTAATCAGAAGTATAAAGGTATATAACCAAAATAATGCATGGTGATATTGTCTGAGATTTGCATTACTTGCAGAATATACAGTACATGTAATAATTAAAAAAAAAAAAAAAAGGTGCTGTAGACCAAGACAGAGTGGACAGTGAACAACAGCAGGAGAGAGCAATCGGCCTTTTATTCTGCTGCAGAAAATGTGTATGAGAAAGAGGCTGATCTGAATCTATGGCTTGCTTTATCTGTCTTTTGTCAGAGGCTTTGGTTGTATATTTAAGTTGGAAAGAATAATAGAGGCACACATTAGGCTATATAAATGTGCACTTATTCTCAGGAGAATTTATAAGGCCTGCTTTCTCTGATTTGTATTGCAAACAGTATTTTTTGGCAGGATCAGTTGTGAGGTGAGCCAGGTGGCTCAGATTTGCTGTACCAAAAGCTGGGTATTTTTAGGCTTGCATAAGGCTTTTATTGATATTATGCTTTAAGAGTTATCATAAGGATGTCAATTCCATTTGTAAGAGAGAGCAGATTGATAAACAGGGTATGAACTAGGAGTCATTTAATTAAAAAAGATATTGTATGCAACTCTTAAAAGTCATGACAGTGCCAGATTTGTTTTAGTTAAAGTAACAGATCTAAAAAATGCTTTTGATGAATTCAGGTTATTTAATGTCTTATTGTGTTCTCATGTCCTCAATACCCATACGAAGGAACACATACAGTATTGTATATCACTGATGATTTCTAAATATATATACAGGGTGTCCAAAAATTGTCCATACATAATGGACTACGTATGTCAGCACCACGTCGGTTGTTCCTTCGTCAGTGGATGTTCGTGGATGTTCTCAGTTGGTGCAACACTTCCAGTCTTTGTGAATTTGTAAAAAAGTTTGGCAAAAGTGTTGTGTGTGATGTGCTTGCAATGTTTCCTGTTAAAGTCCAATACATTCTTCTTAAAGGCTATCTGAAATATATATTTATATATATATATATATATATATATATATATATATATATATATATATATATATATAATGTATACTAAGTAAAAATATTGGAAGACATTTTGCTAAAATGTGTTCATTTCCCCTATGTATGGAAACTTTTGGGACACGCTGTAGAATAAATTATGGTGGTACCTGTGAAGATATTGTAATGGAAATGACATCAGAAATCAGGAAAGGGGTAGGCAAACTAGTCTAGGTTTGTCTTTTTTTTTTTAAATTGTAGTTGCCTGTTGGACAAGTTGGTGTAGCTGTTTATTTTATTTATTTATTGGTATTTCTTTCTTTCTTTTTTAATTAAATATGAGCCCTACCGCTATGCCGCAGAAATACTGGGGAAAAACCTCAGAGGTAAACATGCCAGCACTGTCAGCATGTCTTAAATGAAATGAAATTGAACAGTGTGGTATTTGTTTGTCCCGCAAGCTTTATATCTGAGCACTCGCACATGCACACATGAAAGTAAAAACCTCCTGCCTGCATGAGTTTTTTAGTTGTGTTCTGTGGGATCTCAGTCCTGATGCACACCTTTAACTCAGCTAGATGTCCTGTGAGCCTGGCAAGCTTTAAACAGAGGGAGAGAGAAATCCTATTCATATCTGTATTTGTAGCCATTACAAAGCATAACCATGCACATGTGGAAATTCTGTCAGAATAGATTCTCCCCTTGCTCTGAACCAATCAGCCCTACAGTTGAAAAGTGGCTTTGAAAAGAGCCTTTAACATTGTCTCATCTGGTATAGTTATGTTGAACTTCTGTACAATACACAGGGAGCATAATCAGACCTTGTGTACATGCAGACCCCTAATTAATTCCTTTCATGTTGCTCCAGTGCATAATCAGTATTTTGTTTGCTCAGGGCATCAGCAGGGCTTGAAAGCACAGTTCAGGTGTGTCCCTCCTGGCAAACGCCTGAAACAGTAATTGGACTCAAACTCCCATTGAACTGGTCAAGTAAGCATCTGGGCTCTGTTCCCAGTTTCCTCTCAACTGTGCTGATCTGTTTGACCTGGTGCATGAGACTGTACCGGGGACACAGCAGCGTGCTATACCCAACCATACTACATGAAAGGCCAGCTGGTTCGAAGAGCGACATCGGCAGATGCTCCTAATGCTTATTTCCATCTTTCTTCTCACAGATGCATTTTGATTTCTTGACTGTCATGCTCAAACATGCAAGTTTGACCCCCCAGATGTGGCTGTGCCATTTGGCCTCCTGTGTTTGTTCTGCTCAGATGGACAGACATCCTTATCATGTCCCACCTTGTTTACATCAACTGAAGTCCATCTGGCACTTGTTTGTAAGCCATTGTTGCACTGATTTGTACTGCCTAACCTTGCACAGCCTGTGATGTGACTCTCCATGCACTGACACCCTAATCAGCATCAGCTAGAGGTATGCAGCTTTGTCTGGGAGCAGGATAAGACATGGACAGTAAGAGATAGACAGGATAGTGTTGGACAGAGCAGATGATTGAAGGATGAAGGAGGGAGTGTTTTATAGTGTGCCTTTGTGCCAGGGGTATCTGTCCAAACCAATATGAAGAAGAGTATCCCTAGCAACAGTTAACACTCGTGACATCGGTTGAATAGCGTTCCGTCCGTCCCTGAGGAGTTCATCATTCCAGTTGCAGCAAGACAATAACCACAACCAGTCTTACCCAAAAGAATGCATGTACATACGCACACACACACACACACACACACACACACACACACACACACACACACATTGGCACAATTATGTGCTGATTTTTGCATTATAACATTCCTATTTTTAGTTTTCCCTTCTCATGTGTAGAGCTTTATTCTTCTGATGCGTGGGAATGATTCTTCACTGAGGAGCCATTTACAGTGAGCCTGTCAGCAGAGAAAATGCTCACAGGGCTTTGCCCTCTAAGAAAAACTCGCCTGATATTTCAGTGCTAATTTATTTTTTTCAAAGTCAGGGTCATCTGCCACACTGCTTTTCTTTTCTTGTGGCAATTTGAACCATATTATATTGGTCTTCTTTAGCTCTATAGATGCAATAAGGTTAAAGAAAAAACTCTCTTCTTGTAAGATAATTGTCCATGATATCTAGTATTCTAAATACCACAACCTTGGATTTGGTGGAAATGAAACATTGCCACTTGTTAAATGCCATCGGCATGCTTTGGAACATACAGTACTGTATTAAAATCTGTTGTTCACTGGTTTTATGAATACAATTAATAATGACTTGGTCTCTCTTTCTCCTTTGACTGCCTGAAATAACTGTTTTAATACTTTGGAAGTTGGATTGACCAGCTTAAGGATTTTGTTATGTAGATATAGGAGATACATTTTGATTAGAACTCTCTTGATGGGGTAAACAAGTTATCAGAGTGAAAATGATCATCTACTATGATTTCAGCTTCCTTTGAAACACTACCTTGCTGACTCTCAACAAAATTGCAAACAAGCTTCCTAATCATGTTACTGTATGCTGGGCAATTCCACTTCAATTAGACTCCTGGCAATAATGAGAGCCTCTGATTGGGTGGAGAAACTGGCAAGCTGTAATGTACCTTTGCACAAGCAGCAATTTTAGTTCAGGAAAAAAGAACTAAGAAAAGTAACTGAAGAATATCACAGAAAATGCATTCATCCTGGATTAGATAAAGAGCAATGAAGGCCTAACAATAACTGGCTTTGGAGAGTGAAATTTGCTACAGTTGATATTTTATATCCACAAGGTTGGCCACAACATTCAGCTAGATACTGTTAAAAGAACTGAGAGAGATTCTATCCACATTTGTTTAATTCTTTTAATCACTGTAAATATATTAATCGGTGTAAAATGGGCACTACTTAGTCTTTCTTCTGGCAGACTGAGTAATGGCATTATAATGACTTTGACACTGTCTTCCAGAATTGAACTGCGCCGTGTTATTGTGCAGCCCTGCATTTGCATGAGTGGTGTTCATGATTGAGTTGGCTTTGGAGTGCACCTTCATTACATAATTATTTAGATTGAATGTTTTGAGACAGTGTTGACCTTGATGTGACCTCAGTTTGACTCATGATGATCCAGCATTTAACCTTGTGGACAGATGAAACAGCAGCAGTTAACATATTGCTTGGCAGTGGAGGAACGATTTTTGAAGTTCATTCAGATCTTCCGAGCCTGAGTGATGCCTGTCTGCCTTGGCTCAGCCTCAGAGCTTTCTGAAGAGCCGCCTTATGCTCAGGACAAAGAGCTGGACAACCCCTGCTGTTACAGTCATCCTTCAAAACAAAAACACATGCACATACAAATGAATGCACACAGATACACACACATGCTTGCCCTGGAACCCTGGTCACTTACCTCCTCCTTCTTCTTGAAGACTTAGTTGTCTTCTTACAGCAATGTCCCCATGACTGTGATCACATCACTGACAATCAGAAGTCTCTCGTCCTTTCCATTTCTCTTTAGCAGCATTTTTGGTGCTCCATGCATTGTGATTACCGGTTTCAGTCTCCAGCCATCACTTGTATATATCATCCCATGCATATATCACTCTTATTGGGTTGTATTTGCTTTTTGATTTTGAGCCCGTGTTCTCGCTGCCTACATTTTGAGAACTGACAAGCACACGCTCCAGACACAACATATAACTAGACTGTGTCTTATCAGGCGTGTATTGCATTCACATTTCTCCATGCCTGGAGTGTTGATTAGCCAGGCGTTTGTGTACTAATGCCTGTAACCCTTCAGGACCTCTTGGCACTCATGTACCACCACATAAAGGATATGCTTATTCATACCCATGCTCATTATTAAACGGCTGCCAATAAACTTCCTTCCCCTGACTTATTATTTCCAATCGCACATGCTGATGATCTGCAGCTTAACAAATGACCCCACTGACTGGCAGTGTTAATCACTCTTCACATCAGGAAATGAATAAATGAACCTCTCCATGATTAGCGTCAGTTATCGTCTGAGTGTCTGTGGGCACTGCTGCTTTAATATTGTCCCCTTGGCTGGAACAGAAATGCAGTGGATAATGATTGGGGGTTGCCATGTCTCAATATTATCTGCTCTAGCAAAGCTGAGTGAGCACTCACTCTGAAATTGAGTAGAAATGCTTTTTCAGCAACTTGAACTCCTTTGCCAAATAAAAAGGCCTCAGCAAAATCCATGTTGATTTAATATAACAATGTGACATGATTTTGTAGTGAACTTGGTTAATGTTTCTAAATAGAGAAGGAAAAATTACTATAAATACATGCACATCCACCTACTTCATGTTCACGCCTAACTCAATCAGTAATATGTTACCATTGCACTACATTCTAAGATGTTCCAGTTTATTTTGTGTAATCTTGCCAATCTCGGGTCAAAATCAGAAGCAGTGATGTCCACTGGTCTTAGAACAGGCAAAACCTGAGTGGTCTGATTACAAATGCATTTACTTACTTTTGTATTTCATTTTGTTGAGATGGAAAGCCAAAGTTCATGTTTCATGTCAGAAAGTTGTAGCAGCTTATAAATATTCAAAGAATCTTTCAGCCAGCATTCGCACTAGAGGGATAGCTTTGAAACTCGAACCCCATAATAATCCTTATCTGTTGCACTTGCTCACATTATCTGTTTCTACGGAAGCAGTAGACCTTTAGACATTTATTTTCAAATGTATTTTTCAACCAAAGTTCTAAATATCCATGGGCTAAATTGAATGAGAGAAGGAGGGAGAGAGAGAGAGAGTAAGAGAATAACATTACATTATTTTGGCAGTGCATCTAAATATAGATTTTTACCATCCATCAGAGTGAACCACTGGCCTGCTGCCAGACTGTATTGATTTACTTTACAAAGTACTCGAATGGGTTGGATATCTGTGATTACCCAATTCATTACTGTAGTCTTTCAGAGTGGTAGAAAATTAGATAAAAGCGAGGCTAGATGGGATAACCTAAATCGTACTGTATATGCATGTCTGGCTGGGGAAAGTGCACTCTAAACCAATTAGCTCAGCTTAGCTTAAGCTAAAATTACATGCTTTGTTGTCCATCCCACATTTTATTTTTTTTCATGACATCTCTACATGATCTTATCTATACATGCTTGGATTAAAGATGAATATATATAGGGAGATAACGTTTTTAGTTTTTTAAAAGCATTGTAATATGCACTGACACTTGCATTGCAAAGTTCTTAAATACTACATTGAAGTTTTCACATTTTTGCAGGGGAACTTCACACATACTGTAAAAATCTGATACTGCAGATTTTTACTTTTTGCTTACTTATTCTTATTCCCAATCTGCTCATACTGAGCATCTTTTCAACACACTCCGTGCTGTTTGATTTATACTGTACAGTGCTGAATGTGTTGAAAGATGTTCGGTATAAGTATTTGGTTTGAGGAGAGCAATTATGAAGCGTAATGATTTATAATCCCACTATCCAGTGTCACCCGCAAGAGGAGGGGTTATCTTCCGAGTCTGGTTCTTCTCAAGATTTCTTCCTTGTGTCGTCTCAGGGAGTTGTTCCTCGCCACTGTTGCCTCTGGCTTGCTCATTAGGGATCTATATCTACATTCATAAAGCTGTAGCTGTAAAGCTGCTTTGTGACAATGTCTATTGTTGAATGTGCCATATAAATCAAATTGAACTGAACTGAATTGAACTGAGCTTCTGCCAACTGCCCCAGTGAGCACATATGGCAGTGCAGATGAAAGAATTTTCTACTGAACATATTTTTAATTCCTACTAGTTGAAAATACATCATCCCCATATATTGTACATAATATATAGAAGGCAAAGTAGAGGGTTAAATAAGTACGTTGACCCTTTCACGCATGTGTAAATTCTGATGATAAAGTCTCATTTAGGGAACTGTACTGCTACCTTCTGAACCAACCTCTGTGTCTAAACTAATTTTAGTTGATATATTTCATGGTGCTTTGTTTCTTTCTGATTTGTACACCACTGAGTTGAGGTCACATTTTTCCTATCCTGACATCGGTGAGTTTCCTGTCTTCTTCTTGTTGCTGTCTGCCTCTTTTTTTTCTCCTTCTGTCAGCCTCGGAGGAGCAAGCGCCGGGCTTCAAGCTAGAGACCATCAGCCCTAACAAGTTCTGACTTCCATCTAATAGCATGTGATAATGTTTCAAATGATGGGTAATAACATCTCCCTCAGAAAGTCATTTGCGAGCCATCTCCTCTCTGTACTGCACCTTGGCAGAAAGCAGAGATACAGGCCTGATTCTTACCCAGTGGCTGACTTCCCCATGATGCCACACTCAGTTGTGCCTAATGGGCATTGACAGGTTCCACTCCCCCATGCATCTCAATGCTTTTCATTCAGAGCAGTTTAGAAAGAACCCTTATGGGGAGGTACCTACTTAAACTGAATCACATTCCGATTCACTGTGGCACCCCGTCAAGGTACACACGAGGCAGCTTATCATTAGTGAGTTAAACATGTATTGCTTTTTTTCATTTTCCAATTTAAATACTTCCACTTCTGTTGCCCTTGGACTGTATTTTGTACACCATGTTCAAAACCTTTAGGTACGTGTGAATCTGGCAAGCTTTTTGTGTGTGCAGGTAAGGACCTGGAAACCTTCTGTCATATATAGAGAAGTAGAGATGGATTTTTTTTCTCTCTCTCTCATTCTGAATCCCATCAGCGTCACTCTTGCTATGTGGTTGGCTGGCTCTGGGCTCTTTCATTATGTGGTGCCTGGGAGTTGCTTCAGAGGGCAATATGAGTGCTGGAACAAAGAGCAAGGTCGGGTCCATGCAATGCTATTACACAATCTGAAAGTGGGAAAGAGAAGGGAAACTAGCTTAGGGACGTGACTGTGTAAGCCCTAGGTGGATCAGACTGTGTGTGATGGAATTGATGGGGGACAGAACACAGCAAATATGCTAGCAGAATGCTGTAGAACTCATCTAATCTAAAATACTTTCAGCAGATGTCTATTAATCCTAAATGACTCTGAGTGCACTGTCATCACAACAGCTTCTAGGAAAAGAATAAAATCGGATATTACATTTCAGGGGAATTTATTATATGCAAAATAAACATATATAGTGGTTGTCCACTAATCGTAGGGTTGGCGGTCCGATTCCCGACCCACATGCCTCCGCATGCCGAAGTGTCCTTGGGCAAGACGTTGAACCCCAATGCAAAGTTTCTCCTGATGGCAGGCTTGCGCCTTGCATGGCAGCTCTGCAGCCATTGGTGTGTGAATGTGTGTGTGAATGGGTGAATGACACACAGTGTAAAGTGTTTGTACAACCGCTAAGGTTAAATAAGCGCTATATACTGTAAGTGCAGACCATTTACCATTTTTACCATGGCTTACTATATATAGGAAGGCAAAAGAATAAATGCTACAGCAATGAAACAAATAAAGGCTACAAATTGAAATGATGCCGTACAAGAACAGAACACCAGCTTGCCAATGACTTGCTGACTTTTTTGTCAACGGTGCTAACACGACATGCTATTAGAAACTTTATTAGAAGTGGACAATAATTATATACTCAGTAGTTTACCTAAGTCTGTATTAATGCACTTAACTAGATACCTAGCTTGTCATATGTTACTATTATATCACATTAGCTACCACTTTTTAGCCTAGTCAATTAGGTATTCAGGCAACTAAACCTGAGCAAGCACACTGAAGCGTGTACATGCCTGGTGGGCTAACTCAGAAATGTCTGATTTGTCCAGCCCTGCCTAAATACATTCAGTAATACTGAAACCTTGATAGTGTTGTTGTAGCAAACTTTTGATGTGTATGTATTAACAGGTGCGTTGTAGCTGTGAGTTTTATCGTGCACATTTATTATAGCTGTTATATATTTAATGACTGATGCATTTAAAAGAGCAGTAGCCGCCAGAATCATACACTGGATTTGTGGGATTGTACCAGTGAGAAGCTACAAATGATGTGCTGTTTGTATGATCCTGTATCTTCGTAATATATATTGTGATGTCTAGTTGCGCTTTGGCTTGTGCTGAAATATCACCCTTGGGAATATCTTATATCAATGATTTTTACCTTCAGCTCCATAACAGCTGCAATGCTGGTTTTTGACCCGTTGAGTAAGACAGATAGGGTTATCCTCTGTGGTGTGGGGTGCTGTTGCACACACACAAACACACACAGTGTTAGGCTTCAATGAAAGCAGCTGCTGCCCCAGCAGGGGTTCAGCCCCACAGGCACTGTGTGTGTGAACGCATGTGTGTAGATCCTGACCCATTGTCTGTTTGTTCTTACCCCCACCAGGGCAAGTAAACAGCTGCACCTCAGGGTAGGTCAATATGCGCTCAGCACCATCAGAATGGATAAACTACTAATAATCCTGGAGGCGGTGTGTTTTCTGCGTTTCACTGAAGTCAGCATGAAAATGTCCCTGTTGACATTGGCATAAACACTTCCCTGTGGGATAAGATAATGCTAAGTGAAGTCGTTATGGTTAGCTCCGTATTTTCCTCTGGATTTCCACTTTGACCGCACTAGCTTGTAAGTGGCTCTCAGCACTAACAGGGGAAATGGAAAATAATTCTGAAACAACCAAATTTGGTTTCATCAGATGATTCCCCAAAATCAAATCCATGAGGAGAAATCCTGCTAACACTCACCAGATGCTACATTTGCTGCAACTCCTTTCCACAGGTATGCAATGTGTTGTTGGGACGTAAAAACTGAAAGGTGTGTGTGCAAAGAGGGGGATCCGGTGACAGTCATGGCTTCCAGGGTTTCTCCTCTGTAACACAATATGTCTGATGTTTGGTCTGCGCTTCTCCCTGGAGTGCTGGCGCGTTTAAAAACAGCACGGTGACTCCAATAAGATGAAACATGTCAGAACCAGATAAGGTTTCCATAGCTCACCACTGACTTTCTCTCTCTCACACTCACTCATTGGATCGTTTCTGTCATGCCTGTTCAGTGTCTGGCTGCTGTTTATATTTACGTATGATAAGGTAAAACTTGTGCACTTTTCAGGTTCTTTTTTAGAGATCCCACATGGTGAATATTTCGGGGCTTTCCCTGCTCTACCGCGTAATAACATTCATTAGCTTATTATCAGACACTTTATGAGGTCATCCAGGTGTGTGAGACGGAAACCACAAATGTGCACAGAATTGAATTCCCACAACTGGCATTAAAAGCCACACATTTAAATAATGATTTCTTTTTCTCTTAAAGTCTGCCAAGGCCAGCGCTTTAGTTCCTACAGAGTTCATTTGGTGAATATGTTAGCACATTTAAGGGAGGAATAGTTTTGGTCACTTGGCGTATGTTACCTTAGGCACTCTAGGGTCTTATAAAGTGGCAACGATTGTTTAATGAATTTATTATACAGACAAAACCAAGGGAGGGCTGGAAACAAAATAAAGAAGAGCGTCTGGGATTGTAACAATAGTAGAGTGTCTCCGCTGGAAGCTATTGTTGAGAGGAAATTGTTTCTCCTTTGAAAATACAATGACTTCCTCCTTCAAATAAGCAAAAAGAAGTATCGCCAAGTGTCAGTGAAGGAAAACGGTATATGTTCTGCAGGTGGAGGCACTCTAAGATATCCGTCTTGTCTCTGTTCTCTATGTTTCTCTGTCTCTGTCTCCCTCTCTCTCTTCTTACGTCTTCAGATCAAAACAATCCAATTGAAAGCCTCTGTATTAAACTGATCTGGGCACATCTGCATATCATATCTGGAGGAATCAACCTTTGGGTGTCTTTTAAAAGAAAGGGTTTTTAAAAGAACAATAATCCATTCTCTTCTGTTTTTGCCATGCACTGGGGTCTTTATATGGGGTAAACTTCACCACTGAGGAGTGTAGCAGATGCAATTTAGAAATGTTCTTCTTTCTTTAGAAAGTCTTTTTTGCTGGCCACGTCCAAACACAAGCTACCACATCTGAATAAACTGTGAAGCATTTGAGAGAGACAACACATAAAAGCATAATAAGGAGCCATAAAACAGACAAAGGCAGCTGCTGTCAGCCTAACAGACCCATTAACTTTTTAATACTCTCGTTCTCCCATTAATTTTCTGGCTCTTTTTACATAATCCCAAAATTATCCTCTGCTTCTTTCTTTACAAGTAAGATGTACTAGGATGTTTCTGCTAGTCTTTCTCCTTCTCTGTCTCGCTCTCTCTCTCTCTCTCTCTCTCTCTCTCTCTGTGTGTGTGTGTGTGTGTGTGGTTTGGCCTGATGTTTTGCCAGTCTGGTTCTGATTAAGCCTACTCTCTAAAGTATTACCTTCAGTACCACACTACAGGCCTGGCTGAGAAGAGGCCCTGTAAGATCTCATCATTAAACCCAAATCTTTCAGGGAAGGGGCTGGTTTCACTCAGTCATCCTTCTGAGGCAGGACTCGGGGAATATGGCCCCTCTCCCGTTACTCTCAGTACCTTATTAACATCTTATAATCCCTAATATAGTCAGTGCCATATTTGCGCCAACTAATATGTCCGAATAATAATCAGTAAGCAAACACAACATGATTTTCAGTATAATTGTGAAAGTAAAATACATTTTTACAAGATTAATCTACTCAGTTTTGTTTATATGTAATGAGATTTGGGGAAAAAAAAAAAAAAAACTTGTTAGATGTCACTGTGGACAGCCAAAAGATGAGAAAAAAAAAATTAGAATTTTTTTTATTTATTTATTGCTATTTTAAATTAAATGGTTCTTAAATCAGTATTTGCTTTTAAACACACATTATGTTGGTGTCTTTCAGTCGAGTAGGAATGATGTGTGTCCTTTTCTCTCTTTTTCACGTTCAGGCATAACCACATTTTAAAATGGTATAGCTTGAGATGATGCGAGTGCATCCATGACCATCCGTGCAGTGTGAGCGGTTCATTGGCCTCGTTCAGTGTGGATGATGCCATTCGCTGATACTTAATTCAGCCAAATGATTTTCTGATTTAAGCAATGCGCATGTCTAGTAGTTGGGATTTCATCATCTGAAAAAGTATTATTGCAAAATAATACATTGTGAAAAATACAAGCCAACAACAATTACACAAGAAAACAAACATGCGCTCGGCGTAATTCAGATGAGTCTTTTTATATTTTTATATAACAACAATATTAGTTCTAGAGAAAAGCGGATTAAGAGAGGGCTCATCATTTTGTATGTGGATTTAATAGTCTATATAAATCATGAATTTCAGTAAATAACAACAGTAGCTGGGTAATTTCTTCCCCAGTAATATAGTAAATAACAATGTACCTTTTTTAAAAATATATATATATATATATATATATATATATATATATATATATATATATATATATAATCTTAGTGAAACCTTGATACTGGAGTCAAATACTTTCTTACCAATAACGTATTTCTGCTTTATTATTTCTTTATTATTATTATTATTATTATTATTATTATTATTATTATTATTACTTTGCACTGGCTTGCACTGAACAACAGGCCACAATAAACAAATCACTGCTTTTATACATTTTCATATCTTAACTGAAACACAGTTTTGTCTACAGTGCAAAAAGACCAAATGGCATTTATTTTAATACGATCGCATGTTTACGTGAGCCGAATGTACAGTGACATTTTCTCCTGGTGTCTGTTCATTTTCCAGACCATCTCAGAACAGAGTCCATGTTTATATTTTACTGCCAGCCTAGGAAGTGTATATGGTTAGTAATTGCTAATGAAATGAATAAATCTTGGGTGAAGCAGCATAAATCCCTGTTCAAACCGTATTTGGGTAAGCTGCTTGTGCCGCTTAGCCTCTCTGATTTTCCCTGAGCCCCATCTTAAATGGAGAAAACATCCGATAAGCATAATAACAGGATGGTTTTGCTAATAAAAATAAACGTTTGGTCTCTCTCTCTCTCTCTCTCTCTCTCTCTCTCTGTGTGTGTGTGGTTGAATGTGCTTTGTGACTAAATGGACAAAGTTAAAACAAATCGCTTAAATTTAAAACTGTTTTTCTGAACACAGGCCTCTTTGTTTTTGATGCCTGAAGCTTCTTTCTGTACTACAGACGGTGTCAGTGCGTGTGTGTGTGTGTGTGTTGCTGTTGTGAGCTGGAGGCTGGAGAGGTCTGTTGCATGTCTTTGGTATCTTTTTACATCCCTTTCTTTCTTCATTCCCTTTTTGTCCCCCTTGCCTTTTCCACCACTGTAGCCTTTTGTACACACATCTCTTCAATTCTTTTTTTTTTTTCTTCAGACCGTGCTCTTCCATGCTTTAACATATTAGCATATCATTGCCATGAGAGACCTCAACTTTACAATTAATGACTTTTTAATGGCTCTCTTGGCCACCAAATTATGCAGCTCAGCTTCAGTATGCCACTGAGGGGGCACCATATGGACGGCAGCTCGGCCCCATGCCGAGGGGTACAGAGGTTCTAGTGAGCTTTCTTTAAAAGTCAGAGAAAGTTTATTTGTCTGAACGTTGTGGGGGTCCAGTAGAGCTTACACTCTTCTTTATGTGCACTAAAATAAGTGTCAGAGGGGTTTAGAGTTACAGTAAAGATGGGTGTGTGAGGGGATTTGGGCCTTAAACCAGCTGTCGAGTGAAAGAACACACTGAGAACCTTGAAGTGAACAGCTGAAGGAACCCTGCCGGTCTTTAGATTCATGACAGGGAAACAACAAGCACTGACAACCTTGAAATGTGTGAATCAAGTTGAGGTTTCACTGTCTGTCTCAGCGTTTTACTGGGGTTCTTTTTTAGTCGAGACACACAAGCTGGCTAAAGATTAATGAATGTGTAGAATCTGTTTAGACAAGTCTGTGAAAGCATGTTTAGACGTGCATCTTAGCAGTACTTCATCTCAACTAATCAAGGTTCTCAGACAGATGCACAAAACGGTATCCAGACTGAAAAATGGAACATAAAAATGCAACTGGGTTTATGATTTGTTTCAGCTAACCTCCCAAAGTTATTAAGGATTCCTAACATGTAATCAAAGCGAGTAGGTTTTGTAAAAGGAGCTGTTGCTAGGCGCACACTAATGAGCTACTCTACCATGATCAGTACCTTGTTGGAAACAAGCCCAAAAAAAAAAAAAACAACTCTATGGCCATTAGTGAGTTTGTGAAAGAAATTAGGGAAAACACATCCACGTAAGAACGCAGAGAAGTTTTCGTCATTGTGCAGATTGTTGTGAGATTTTTTTTTATTTTTTTTACATGGTGACAGGCAGGAAACGCTGAGCTGTCTTTTTCTTCAAAATGCCTCCAGCACTGTCCTCCAAGCCCCACTAGTCAGCAGGGGTTGACATTTGCCTTCTCATTTACAGACTAATTAGCCTGATTTATACCAAAAGGTGAAGCAACATCTCTAGATGCCCATCCAGTAGGGAATTTAGTATTGTGAAGAGTGCAGTTTTTAGATGACCTGCAGGAAGTTTAGAAAAAAAAAAACAACATACAATTGGAATTGCTTTTTCTAACTTGAGGATTGTCAAGTAAGTTTTTTTTTTTTTTCTGTCAAATTAAAGCGGGGAAAAAAAAGGGTTTAATATCTTTGCTGTGGTTCTTCAAATTCGCAACACAATCTCTTGCCAATCCCGTGAGACACCATTTGTTTCAGCACAGTCCTCTGCTTGTTTTTCTCCATATCACTGTTTTTCTCATTACTCTGAGAGTTTGGAGAAACTTGTGTTTTATTGCATGGTATAATATTTTAGAGGGCGCACGGTAGATTAGTGGTTAGCACGTTCGCCTAACGCCTCCAGGGACGGGGGTTCAATTCCCACCGTGGCCCTGTGTGTGCGGAGTTTGCATGTTCTCCCCGTGCTGTGTGGGTTTCCTCCGGGTATTCCGGTTTCCTCCCCCAGTCCAAACACATGCACGGTAGGCTGATTGGCGTGTCTAAAGTGTCCGTAGTGTATGAATGGGTGTGTGAATGTTTATGTGACTGTGTCCAGGGTGTACCCCGCCTTGTTCCTGACGCTCCCTGGGATAGACTCCAGGTTTCCCCATGACCCTGAAAAGGATAAAGCGGTATAGAAGATGGATGGAGAATATTTTAGAGTAATATACTTACTGGATTTCTCTAATGTGTTCATAATAATGAGGTTTCACTAATTAATCATACTGCAATTGCATTGTATATTAATACAAATGAATTCTGAACTACCACAAACATGACCTGAAGTAACGCAAGAGGTAATTTTAGAAGAAGCAGTACTCTCTGTAATAGAATAGCCGCCCAGTGACTTGACCTTGACTCAGGCAGCTCAGGGAGGTCTGAAACTGGAAGGTTTGTGAAAGGTGTCCAAGCAGAAACCTCTGGGAAGTCCTGTAAGAGGCACAGCAGAACATCTGCATTTTTTTTCCTCTCACAAATATTTACCAGTGTGATACACCGTAGTTGTCCAAAAACAAATGAACCTATGTAGTCTGTAATATGTGAACTTACTGCAAACCAGGAACTGAACTAAACTTTTGATTGGCATATCCAGATGGAAAGCTTGTTCAGTCTGACATTACGAATAACCAGTGTACGGCGTGACGCTCACAATGCTGGGGGAGTGCTATCACGTTTTTTAAAGTAGATGATAAAAATCAGACAGTAATATTATATAAAGAAAGATTGTAATCTTTTCAAGTTTAAAAAATCTTAAGCTCCTTTTCCCTTTTATCATTTGCTTGCCAGTGCAGTATAAGGTTTATTGATATTCTGCCTTAGTGCAATATCTTTGACTCATGGCTTTCGCTACAGCAAATGTTAGGTGGGTATGATTTATTTTTCTACTTAATTGAAATCAGACTACGGTAAGCACGGAAGAGGAAGAGAACGTTTCTGGCTGTTTGAGCATTTGGACGGACTTGGACATTTGTTCGGGAATAACTGTGAGCATTGCATACTGGCTGTGAGATGTCGTGTACCGAAATACCCAGACTGATACGGCTGTGTGAAAGAGAATGCTTGTTTAAATACATTTCTGCTTAACTTCACGCGGGCTAGACATGAACAAAATGCCTTGCCTAGGGTTACTTTTATGCTAATAGATCACTGAGGTTAGAGTCCAGTACAGTGCTGTGCTGTGCATTTACTATTAATGTTAGACATTTTCTTGAGCCAGCAGAAAGTGGCTGCCATTCGTCATCTGTTCAGCTATTGAGATTGCACTATGGGCTGTCTCACTAATGGACTAAGGTCTTTCGCAATCTTTCTGCATTCCCATAGTACAATTACAGAGTCTATTGGTCTGATATTATAGTCAATGGCTCAAAGCTTTGTTCTCACTCCCACGCCTCAGCGTCTCGCCACTTGGTGTGTGTGTGTGTGTGTGTGTGTGTGTGTGTGTGTACGCCGCTGTCTGGTTAGGTTCTGATATAAGTATAGATGATAAGTGAGTCATTTTTGTCGGTATAATACCGTGTTACTCATGTGTTTCAGGTATGTGATTTGTGTTGCTTCTGGTCATTCTTTACATGTAATGATGTTAATATTTTCTCTTAAAACAAGGGCTGCTATCCTTACTGGTGTGTGTGTGTGTGTGAAATAGAGATGGAAAAAGACTGCAGAGGCCTGTGTATGTCTGCTCCCTAAGCTGGTTTCAGACAGAAGTGCAGGTTCCCACAGGAGAGCGATTACTCACTAATATCCCAGCACTCAAAGCAAACATCTGTGACACTTGAGCAGGCGTCGATTTCAGATCTACCTTTAATACTTCCTCCTTCCAAGATCAGTGCCGCAAGGATTATGCAGGTCTGCTCAGAACTTTCTCTTCCATTTTGGCGGAGTTGTGTTCTCTAAAACTGTTGTCAGTAGACACACTTAGAGTGTTGAGATATTCTTTAGGCTTGTAATGGTGTGAAAAAAGTCGCAGTGTGATATCTATACAGCGGTAATACTTTGTTCGTTATCACAGTATCTGTTAACGTAGTTTGCATTTTGAAAGAAAGTGACATTAATGACACATTTGCTGAATGGGTATAATGTAGTTATAGATGTAGTGTTGTATTGTTTGCTGTTTGGTTTGGCTTCACACAGCACATCATTAACCAAACCAAAAAGGCAAATAATATTGTCTGAGAGACGTGTAGAGCTGAATACCTACCTCAAAACCTATTCATTTCTTTCACTGCTCAGAAATACAGTGACAGGAAAAGGTATAAGTATACATGTGCATACATATACAGGCCAATCAGCCTACAACACATGTCTTTGAACTGGCGGAGGAAACCGAAGTACCTGGAGGAAACCCCCGAAGCACATGGAGAACATGCACAAAGGTTTAGGCAGGAATCAAACCTTCAACCCTGGAGGTGCGAGGCAAAAGGGGTTAAGCTAAGTACCTCAACCCCCACACCTCGTAGGTCAGTTGAGCAACTACAAAACAATGCAGCCTGCAACCCAAAATACACAACTTGTTTGATTCATTCCCTGCAGTTCAGGGTCGAATCCTTTTCTCACGACAGAAGAAGTGCACTCTCAGACAGAACGTCAGTACACGAGTGTGACTGCTGTCTCCTCACCTGCTTAAACCAACCGCACAGTGAATGAAAACACACCGGGGGTTGATTCAAACAGACTAAACACTGCAAAGAACCATTCAAATCTAGGACTTTTTTGCCACATCTGGAAAAAAAAAAAAAAAAAAAAAGAACATTTTTGTGGCATCAGTATCTGAACTGGTATAGCATAATCACAGTTAATCTCAGTAACTAAAACTAAAACTTACACCACCAGCCCTTCAGTTTCATTTCGTTTCTCATTGCTGGAACTTCCCGTGAAGTGCTTTGTCCAAGTGATATATAAGCATTCAAGAGAACACAGCAGTTTCTTGCTTTTCTTTCTCTGTCTCTCTTCCACATGAGGAAGGTTTTTTTTTTTAAACTCCTCAGGTATGTAGCAGTGATCCAGAGACACTGACTCTCACTGTTTCCCCTGCATACATGCTGTATAGTTAATCCAGTGAAGCAGCTGTTGATACGATGCAGGAGTCAGACACAGTGTGAAGGCCACCACGTTCTGAAATGGCCTTCTGTGAAGCTGTCATTAGTGTGTATTGTCTTAAAGCATATATTTCTGAGGGAAGCACAGAGTTGTGACACATAATAAAGACAGAGAAACCAGTGCTTACGTCCTTTGTTTTCTACATGGAATTGTGTTGAGTGCAACGAGCTTTAAACCATGAACCATGAAATTCTAGTTAATTTGTAGTTAGACACATTACGATGCATGGTGGTCTGATGGCTCTAACAGCCGCAGTTTTAGATGATTCCAAATGACAGCCAAACCTCCAATCACAATCTGCTACCAATACCGAGCTGCTGTTGCACACTGAGGATTTAAATATGCAGCCTTTCAGTCTCCTCTGGTAATAACAGCCTGCCGTCCACTCTCTCTGTGTGTGTGTATGTGTGTGTGTGTGTGTGTGTGTGTGTCCTTGTGTGCTTATGTGCATATTTGCGGTCTTCTTTGTGGCATAAGAGCCATGTCTACTGTGGGCCCATGAAGGATCATTTGGGGTCATGCGCCTTTCACAATTCCAGTAGAGCTGTGTGTGTGTGTGTGTGTGTGTGTGTGTGTGTGGACAGAGGTGGGGTGCTGTGACTGAACACTACCTTCTGAATATATACTCTATGTTGCCTTGACAATGGATGCCTGAAAAACAGCTTACAAGCACTCTCCACACTCACAGACACACACACACACACACACACACACACACACACACACACACGTAACAGTCATCGCCATGTCAGCTGTGTATGTAAAGGCCCCAGGGAGAGTGTCTGAGGCCATGGTCCTGTAAACTCATTCATTTGGCTGGATGGCAGATGTAGCAGAGAGACGGCTAATGAGAACAGCTCTGTTTGTCTGCTGAGTTCTGTAACATGTCACACATAATATGGATCATCATACTTTATTTGTCTTTATGAGAACATCTGTCAACCACTGCACCCTCTCTTTTTAGAACAGATCTAGCTGTCAACTTCTGAAATTTTCATGTACTTTTTCCTCTAACACTGTGTGTAATAATTTATGCATTAGTCTCCTGCAGTGTCATCAGATTTTTTTTTTTTTTTTTTTTATCACTTATGTTACAACTGCTATAAACAGTTGGTCACTCATCAGTCTCTTTTTTCCCCCTGGTCTTGAAGATAATAAGACAAAAAAGCACTAATGTCAGAGCATTAATCAATGCCTGCTGACCAATTAGATTCAAGAATTCGTCAGTGATGTGGTACAGTGTAAACAAAGAGATATAAAAAGCTTATGGAACACGTTAACATGTTGTGTAACTTTTGGGGAAAATGAGACGTGCATTTTTCATTCATCCAACACTACCTGCAATTTAGCTTTTAATAAACTGAAATTATGTCAAATAAAAAATTGAAAGTCACATATTTCATGATTTTTAAGCAAGAAGGATTTAAGATATGCAACTTACAGTCTGGAGGATCCCGTAGTCCTGTCATTTCATAAATTGAATGAAAGTGCTAATGCATCTTTAAGTCCAACTCCTTATAGCCAGTATTGCTAAATTATCTTCTGTTGTATAAGCACAAGTAGACTGAATCACATATCTCTGTAAGGTTATTGAATTTAGAACACAAATGATCATTGTCTAAATCACTGATTTCTATTTGAACTGACACCACTGGACAATCACTTGGACAACAATACTTCACTATTAACCCGATTAAGACGATACTCTGATTAAGAAACTAGCATGTAAACAGCAATTTTTAATGACCTTAATCCGATTAAGGTCATACTCGAAGTAAGCACTAATCGAATTAAGACGTGTGGAGTATTCCTGTTTTAGTGGCATTATGGACATGTATTACAGACATGTACACACCTTAATCACACTATTAACGTCGTGTGAGAGTTTTCACCGCATTTTGCGACAGGACACGATCACACACGGCAGTGCTCGACCGTTTTACGGCAAACAAGAGAGCACGGCTGCGTCCCAAACCGCATACTCACCTACTATAGGCCTGTAGTGGGGAGTAATACATGTATCTCGGCTACTATATAGACGGTAAGTACGCGGTTTGGGACGCAGCCCACGGCTTCAAGCAGTCGTCTATTAGCACGTACAGCACGACGAATAATTAACCGCACTGGAAGCGTTCGTAATAAAAAATAAATAAAAACACCCAAAACTGTATACGGTACCATAACGAAGACCAACTGTATGTCGATACGTGAAATTCTGGAGGGACGTCGGACGGAGTGGCGCGGTGACGTAATGACGTGTGCCGTGTCTGTGAAAGGAGTATTTTAAAAGCGGCTCATGTAAACACCTTAATCACATTATTATCTTACTCAGAGTAAGGTCAATAATTAGATTACTGCTGTCCATGTAAACATAGTCATTGTTTGTCTGTGCTTTTAATGAGGGCACAAACTTTGCTCTTCAGCCCTTTTTGAAAGTGTATCCATGTCTGCGTTTATACATTTGAAGATTGAAAGGACTTGGATAACATATCTATAGACAATATGGACTTTATCTAACTCTATCTTAAAGGTCAAACGCCAGTATGTTCCTCTAACTGACAGCACTGCGAATGATGGTGGCTGAATGGCTCAAATGATGATCAATTGTGTGTGTTGAAAGGGGAAAGGCTCATCTCAGTCAGACACACACACACACACACACACACACACACACAGTGGTTGTACGCTGTAACTCACCAGGTTGACAGGGAGACAGCTGGAACCACACACCCCCAACCTCTAATTTCCCCACTTGAACGCAGAGAGATTGTCAGCTGCACTCGTTCCCCTTTCGACGGGCCCCAGGGCCTGGCGTGCCACGCTCGGTTAGTTCACCCCTTCCACCATCTCCTCCATTGTCTTTTCATTGGGGATTAGTGTTATTGAATTATGGTAAAGCTCTGTCACTCTCTGTGCACCCCCCCCCCAACAGTTTCACCCACGCACATTCACCCCTTCAGACAGAGCACTGAAGGTCAGAGGAAGTGCAGCCCTCCGAAGCGTGGCACGGCCACCTGGGCACAAGCTGCTTTTGTAGAGGTTTAACGCTTCACACTGCATCTTCAACGCATCAGCACGTGACCCAGCAAAGAGTAATAACACTCACAAAAGGGAAGGAGAAACAGAAAAGAAAGGGAAGAAAAGATAGAAGAGGGGTGACAAACAGAGAAAGGACGAGATCCTGGCTTCCCAGATACTACAGCAGACTTCTGTCTTTCCACACGGCTGCTTGTGTGTGACCCAGCCTCCTCACTTTTCACATGGGGCCAATGCTGAATGCTGAGTGATTTTAACGTTGCCTCTAATCCTCGATTCATTTGACGCTGTTACGGTTATCACTTTATTTAAACCTGTTGAATTCTCAATTCTGATTGGTCAGAGGGTCTTGGTTCATTCTCTGTGACAGCGCTGTAAACAAATCGCAGGATTATATTTAAGTTCCCATTCTTGTACGGTACCGTTTCTATAGTAACAACTAACGTAGATATAAATGGATTAAAAATGTGCTGATACAGTATGATGACGCTTTCAGTGCTTTTCTTCTTTGCAGCAATCAGGGGAAATGGTGTAACGTTAAAGTTTCTGACTTGGGAAACTTCACGTGGTGAGGGAATTACTGTTTACTGACGCTAGAGTGTAATGGATTACAGGAACTGACACATTTTGTGGACATTCTACAACATTAAATATTATACAAATGTAAATATAACTAGACATGGGGAAAGAAAAAAAAGCAAGTATCACAGTAAAAATGGTTTGCAGATTGTTGTGGTATAGAAGGAATAAAAGACGTACGGATGTTCTGTTAAAGGAAAATATCCAACAATTCACACTGAATTCATTTGTAACCACACGACACTGAATTGTACTATACTGCTTTTGTAATTACAAAAAATCCTTTAGTACACAATTGCATGTGAATCAATTGGGATGATCATTTGGCTTCACGGAAAGAATGGTTTGTATTACTGTCTTAAACCACCAAGTCACAGAGTGCAGACAGAGCACTCAACAAAAATAAAACAAACAGGATACTATTTCCCCTCCACCTTCTTTTCCCCTCCGCTTTCTCTCTTGCCTTCTCCTTCTCTGCTACTCTCTGCTTCTCTCCCAGACGTCCTGTGGCTAAGGCACGAGGCTAAGGTCACCTATAAAGCTAGTGTTTTAATAACCCCCCTTCACCCCCCGCCCCCAACACACACACACACACACACACACACACACTGAGTGTTTTTCTTCATGTCTCACTCTCAAGCCGTTGCTTAAATTCCGTGTGAACACTGCATGGACAATCATGAACACACACACACACACACACACACACACACACACACACACACACTGTTATCAGTAATAAACCCTGTTTAATACTGTGTAATGTGTGTGCACACATATAAAGCATGGTGCTTTTGTTTCTCTCTCTCTCTCTCTCTCTCTCTCTTCCTTTCCCTTCTCTCCCACTCAGTCTTTGCCAGTGGCCAAGTAATGTTCAGTGGGAGTGGAGGAAAATTTGAGTAGTGGATTCTGTTTTCCTGTGTCTGATGAAAGCAGCTAGACAAAAGCAAGAAAGGAGAAAGGATAAGAGAGAGAGAGAGAGAGAGAGAGAGAGAGAGAGAGAGAGAGAGAGAGAGAGAGCATGCTATAATAGTGCCTAGTTTTAACCCAAGTTCAGTTCTGCTATGCCTGGCCAACAGGAAACTCAAGCGCCGGAAAACATGGCCGGAATCTGGACAAACACAGAGCCGACTGACCGGAGTCTGTGGTAAATGCCTGAAAGGAAGAGAGAATGTGTGAGAGCGTGAAGGAATGTGGCAATCCTTTTCTTCTGTGCTGTAAAATCATACTTACTGAACAGACTTAGTGTAATTATCTTTAACTACAGTAGGTTCATAAATATGTCAACTCTATCAGTTATAACAGATTAGTAAGAACCGGAGCTCATCTTCAATCACAGACTGTGGCTGAGAGCTAGACGTTACCTCACGAAGGCAATTTACACTGAGGAAATGGTTTATAACGCAGGTAATACCCCAGTGAATCAGTCAGTGGACACTGTTAAGACACTGAGACTTGCAGAATCTCCCCTGCAGCCAGCAGACAAGACAACAAACATGCAGCTTTGGAATATTACGCCTTGCATTACCACACGCGGTGGTATTTCATCATTTGACTGAGTACTAAACAAGTCTGTATTTCATGGTGCAGCAGAGCTCTTAAATGTTTATATCCCAGGGCTAAAACACAGTACGCATTGGCAAGGATTTGTATTTTTGGGTAATGCATATTTACCTTTATCAAGCGTTGGGAATGGAAATCATTATGATCCCTGTGTGACCCAAATTTGACAGCATGCTGTCATTTTCCTGCACAATGAGGGGTTTGAAGTGGCCCCAAGGGCCGAAAGGATGGACAGTTGGAGTTGTGTACACGTGCACACACACACACACACACACACACACACACACACGCACGCACACGCACACACACACAGACACACACACACACACATGCAGCTCCCTCCATTTTTGAGTATCATGAGTATCAGTATGCTAATCTTGTGTCTTTTTCTCTGATCCTGCCCAGCAGACTTTAAACTCTCTCTCTCTCTGTCTCTCTGTCTCTCTCACTCACACACACACACACACACACACTCTGTGACTGAGCGATGACCGGCACTAATGGCCTAATGGCATTGGCCTACATACAGTTTGTTCCAGGCTAGTCTCTCCACCATGCATCCTGTGGCAGTTTGCATGATTCATATTCACACTAAATGCCAGTGTTTATGACATATTTTAATAAACATCTCTTTTTGTTATAGACCTACCTTTCTGTCTCTGTACCCTCATGTCATCCCTTCCTTCACTCTCTGTTCTGATATTTTTCTAGTTCATTCTTTCTCTCAATCTGAAAAATGAAATTCTTGAAACAGGATAATGAAAAGTGATTGTGGAGAATGAACATTCCTCTCTTTTCTGTCATGCTGTCACTCGAACACTTTTCACACAATGTCACTGAAGGTCTCCTGTAAGATATTCTCTTTTTCTCCCTCCTGGAGCCCTCATGACCGTTCCTGTGACACACACACAAAACAATACATACATGTCCAGTGTGTGCCGCTGTCAGCTGGTCTCCACAAGTCTCCCCCCACCCCCGAGATAAATCAGGGAAGGATGGCAGTTACGGTGTTTACCATAAAGCCCAACCTGCGACTGATTTACACTGTGCACTTCTGACTCCAGCCGTTTCCTTTGTTTAGAGTTTCAGACCGTATTTCACTACAAACGCACTGAGTGTTATGGAAATGGAGGCAGCTGCTGCAATTGTTTTGATCTGATGCAGGGAGATTTGTGGAGATACAATATAGTGTGTATACTCATGCATGAACACACACACACACACACACACACACACTGAGCCTTGGCCAGACATTTGAATAATAGTAGCTGCTGTGTTAATGCCAATGATTGCGTAACAGTGAGACAAAATTGTGTGAACGGATATGTCCCATTAATCACCAGCCAGTGGCTTTGGCTTTGACTTTTTCACCTGCTTTATGATTCTTACCTCTCTGAAGAGAACAACTTTCATATTTTTGCTTTATTGTTTCTTTAATTCAGTTTTTAGATTTTTTTTTTCCATAAAATTTTTGTAAAGCTACGTGGTCCTATGAAAGTTCTTTTATGAATAACGCATTATGTAGTAGTACAGGGTGTCTGTGTGTGCCAGCAGCACGTCGGTTGTGGATGTTCGTGGACGTCCACTTTTCAGTCGGTCCACAACACTTCCAGTCTTTTTGAATTTGTTAATAAGTTTATCAAGAGTGTCTTAAAGGCTATCTGAAAAACATCCATCCATCCATCCATCCATCTTCAATACCACTTATCCTTTTCAGGGTCACGGGGAAACCTGGAGTCTATCCCAGGGAGCATGGGGCACAAGGCGGGGTACACCCTGGACAGGGTGCCAGTCCATCACAGGGCACAATCACATACACACTCACACACCCATTCATACACTACAGACACTTTAGACACGCCAATCAGACTACCATGCATGTCTTTGGACTGGGAGAGGAAACCGGAGTACCCGGAGGAAACCCCCGCAGCACGGGGAGAACATGTAAACTCCGCACACATGGGGTCACGGTGGGAATTGAACCCCCGAAGACATTTTGCTAAAAAATGTTCATTTCCCCAATGTATGAAGACTTGTATTATTATTATTATTATTATTATTATTATTATTATTATTATTATGCTGCCCAGGTTCAGTCATAGTGTAAACTAATCCTTGTTATTAGATTATAATGACACTTGAGGTATTTCCTTCCTGTCTTGCCTCACTCCTCTCCTCTCTTCCTTTGGTGCTTCCTGCATTCCCTATTTTTCATTTGAGCCTTGAGAGGTGCTGAGAGAAATACAGGAACACTCGCCTGCTTGCTGTCTTTCATCAGGGGATAGTCATGCTTGGCTAGGCAGCCATTTGTCCCGGTTCTTTTCTCCACATGCCCCCGGCTTCCCATCACCTCCCTTCCTGTCACACTTTTGTCCTGAAGATAATTCCGGGGCCATCATGTAAGTGTGGTCTGTACCACCTCATGGTGTAGCTAGAGAGCTCGTAGAGCCAAGTTGCCACCTGGTTGGTTCGGACGTTTCCAAGTCTTGTAAAAATAATAATAGTGGCCTTACGTTACATATGACATGCTGGGTGGTGCGTACCGACCCATGAGGAGGCGAGACAGTATAAAAATCCTGCTGAAATGAATTGAATGTGTGGTCACTGTCTCCATAAGATGTAGGGGTATTCAGGGACAATTTGAGACCTTCTCAAATTTGATCAAATCTTATCCAAACCTACACGCCCTTCATGCAGGATAACTAGTGCTAGTGATCATCTTTCCTTTGTAGCAAATTTCCGTCTGCCTGTTCACTTATTGATCGTTTAAAGTGGTGGCAATCTGTTACAATTTATCTGTGTGTGTAGCAGCATGTGTCACTATTGGTGCTTGTGTGAGTGTGTGTGTGTGTGCGCGTGTGTGTGTGTGTGTGTGTGTGTGTGTGTGTGTGTGTTTGTTTGTTTGTCTGTGCTATATAGGATTTACATGTCTTTATATTTATTGCTGTGAGTTTAGGCTAGTTTAGGTGAGTGAGGCTAATAATAAATGGATTATTTTGTTGGACTTTGTTATTTAAAAGAGAAATGCTGATTTTGTGAGACATTTATTTAACACGCATTCAAGGAGTCTTTGGGTCAGCACTTTTGTAATAGTAAGTTTTCCACCTCAGGAAAATCTTCCGGACAGGAAACAAGGCTGGGGCTAAGAGAAAAGAGGAAGGTGAGGGATTATTATAGGTTATTTATAGCTGCTATGTACGGGGATGATGAGCGCTAACTTGTCTCATGGATGTTCCACAGCATCAAATATAATTATACATGGTAAAAATAAATAAATAAATAAATAAATAAATAAAAGGATTTCATTGATAAATTAAAACTGTCATTGTTGACTCATTGTTGTAGCATACCAGAAATAAAACATTTCAGGATGTACAATTTGGGGATGGTCACAACATCACAGCATTACTTCTTCTTCCATAAGAGCCTGACGTGTATTATTTCTTACTTAATGAATGCATAATGAAACAAAAATACAATTAAATAATGAAACATTATAAGTACATTTCCTAACTGTCAAAATGACATATCGTTATGATTTTTTCTGAGTATTTGCATGAGAATTTGTAGAAGTTTGTGTATATTGTGCCTTAAGATGAATATATAATGATGATGATGATGATGATGATGATGATTATTAACACACGCATTGGTATACACTGCACGTATATGTGTTTGGTTGGGTATAAGAGAGAAAGACAGAGAGAGAGAGAGAGACAGAGAGAGCAGCCCAAACACTCATTATAAATAAGTATCTCTAAGGTCAGTCAGAAACAGGATAATGCTGGTTAGCACTGGTGAAGGGAAGGATGGAGAGACACGACAGTGACAGTGTGTAGCTCCAGAGGCAAGTACAATTGTTGGAATTGGCGGAATATAAAAAAGGAAAGTGGGTGTAATGATAACAGTGAACTAGAGCAGCAGCCATTCCGGGTCAAACATGTTCCCTTAGACTGTGTGTGTTTATGTGTGCTATCTGATGGCCAGTTCAGGTCAATGAATAAAGCAGCGCACACACACACACACACACACACGCACACTTTATTGCTTCGTCTATCTATATCTAGCTTTCCTTCCATGACACCTTTACTCTTTTCCCCCCACTGTTCTTTCTTGCGTCTCAATTTCCATGGTCCTTATCACACTTTTTTTTTTTTGTACAATCACACTTTTTTCCACTTCTCACACTGCCTCTCTTTTCTTCCCTCTCCTCTTCCTTCTAGTGCCTTCACCATTCATGTTCACACTTTCGGAGTTGTGTGACCATACATAGATTTCAGCATAGTAGTATGGAGTGATATGTGAGCTCCATAATCAGAATCTTTTAGGAGCCTTCCCCATACTGTAGGTGGCCGTAAAGCTGATTTATTGCTAGCGCTCTTCATCTGAGAGTGCTGCTCACAGCCTCCTACACTGGCACTGCCTGAAAAGTCATTGGATAGCAGTTTTAGCTAGGAGGCATTGTGAGATATTGAGGGAAATATTGACTAGGTTTAGGTCATTTGGGCATAACCCAAATCGTGCATGCTGTTGAGTATATCTGGCCAGATAAACCTCCAATGTTTCATTTGTATTTAAACTTTTGTTCGACATGAATGGATTTGTTAAAGTATCTTTAAAGCCAGTGAGACAGACAGACACAAATGTGAACGAGTGCAGTATTCCTCTGAACGCACTTCCGATCGCTTCTGAGGTCTTGTAGTGCTGTTCGGTGTACAATAGTAGATCAAGGGCTACGATGTTTGGCCCAAAGCCAACTCATATGTGGAGTTCAGATTGCAATCTAGCTCTTTAAATATCTACCAGGCCATGCAGCGGCAGTGATGGAAAGCTAGAGAGGAATGGCAGAGGTGGAGGAGAGCTTAGCCCCTTATAGGCCATTATTACTCCCTGCTGGGTGAGAGAAAGGAAGGATGGAAACCTAATTGCAAGTGCAGTGTAAGGGAAAAGAATCTGGAAGTGAGTGACCTTATCAGAAAGAAGAATGGAAAGCAAGCCACTGAAATGAATAAGGCGAGAGAGAACGACAAAGAGAGGAGGGGTGGGCATGGGTGGTACACAGCGAGACTAATAGAACTAGTCAAAGTATTATAAGGAATGGGAATCAGTCATTCAGTCCAGTTTAACAATAGCAAGTTGAATGTTGAATACTCTCTAGCTCGATCCTTCTCTCACTGTTGACAAACCAACATTCAACACTCTCATCCCATCGTCTCTCTCCCGTCCTCCATTTCTTTCACCCTCTTGCCTCGCTCACTCGCTCCCTCCCTCTCTCACTCATCCTTCCCTCTTTCATGCCGTCTGTCTGAGCTTAACAGGCTGCTGTGGGAAGTGCCAGCAATCGCTCTTGCTAATGTCTGTTTGATGAAGATGCCACAGATTGTCAGTGTGATAAAGCAGTGAAGTACATCTGTCAAGTCCCAACAAGCTCGCTCACTGCCTTATATACGCAATAAGCTAAAATGCAATATGGACAGGAGATTGAGGGTAACCTGATTTCGCTAAACTGATTTTGCTTACAGTAGGGGATGCTCAGTGGACTTTAACAGCTGCTGAAAGCACAAAACTTTGTTACAAAATCAATGGTCCTTCAGTGAGACTTGGTGAATAAACGTATGTAATTATTTTCAAATGCACTCTCATATGGCAGTGATTTTAAACATTTAATGGTGCAGTTTATGTTTTTGTAGTAGTGCTTCAAATCTACAATAATATCAAATCTGACAGCCAGTATTGCTGTGCCTTTTCCTGTCCCTGAAATTCGCCTGGCCTCCAGATAAACATAACTTCTTAACTCTAAAGACCTTCACCCTCTTTTTCCTAAAAGGCAGCTCACAAGCCATTAAAGTTACCCACTTTTGATGTTTTGAATAAGGTTGACAGAGGCCTAGAGTCAGTTCAAGGCTGCAGCAAGAAACAAATCAGATGGGGAGCCCTGAAAATGGTGAGAGCCTCTAACCTTAATAAAATAATAAAACAGACCCTACTTCTGGTCTACTATTGATGCTGTTTGGTGTGTATGTTTATCCTTAATGTACTGTAAAGTGGTGTTTCATACTTCAGTGCTACAGTGTGTGCTTCTGAATCCAGGGTATGCGGAAACACTGGCGAGGCCAGGCAAAATAAAGTTCAGAGCAAAGCATTTATATATATATATATATATATATATATATATATATATATATATATATATATAACACTCTCCTGTTAGCACAACCCAAACAATACGTCACCTCACAGTTAAACATGTCAAGAGACAACAAAGATGCCAGACTGAAATAACACGTTTACTTTTGATGCAAGTAGAAAACATCACAGCTCCTACCTGAAATGTTCACCAATGACTTAACCTCTTGTCAAGTTACAAACATGTGCTGCACTAATAAATATGACAACACAGTCCCCAGAAATTCATATACTCATTTGTTTCCCTTAGTCTGTAACTTAAGCTGGTCTTAACTAGCTTATTAGCTGACTATGTTATAACATGTATGTTAGCTGCCACTTTTTAACCTAGTCTATTAGGTTTCTGGGCAACCAAACATGGGACTTGTAGCACACTGAAGCTTTCACTTGCCCAGTGGTCTAGCTAATAAATATATCATTTGTCCACCCCTGTTTCTTGTAAAATTAATATATCAAGACCTTTTTATAGTAGCTAAATAACTATCATTAACAACACTTAGAAGTTAATTGCTAGTGTTTTGACTTTCTTCATTGCTTTCTTAACTATAGATAGTAGGTTGCTAAAATTTCTTGCGTTATAACATCATTGGTTAGCTAAGCTAGGCGCTAACGAGCTGATCCTTAGGAGAAAGAGCAGGTAGCTGTAGGTGGCCTGTTAGGCTAGGTCTAGTTTTATGGCCAAACTATATGTTTATTCCACATGGTTAAAATGCATTGTGACATTTAGCTAACGAAACACATTTAAGTTAAACAAATTTACTCAACTATTGTAGACAGCAGACTGCATCTTGATCAGTTCCAGGTTGCAGTTCTGTATGTGTGAAAGTCATTGTTTATACTGGTAGGTTAGGCTGTCCTCTGGATATCCTTCACATTAGAGTCCATTTTAAGCAATTACTTGGAGAAGAGCGACATTATCTTGTGTATTGCTGAATTTCATCCCTGCAGGTCTTTCTGAAGTCGCCTGATGGAGTGCCGCTAATTATAGATGCAGCACTTCTGAGAGGCTCTGTGCAGTCACCATTGATTATGTTCTAGCTTTCTTGCTTATTTGGTTTCCTCTCACTCCTTTGATAGTTTTTGATCCCCCAAACCCCATTAAGCTGTGCCTCTCTCCAACTCTAAAAGACTCATTTGCCAGTTCTAACCTCAACACGAGGGACTTATTTTAGATATTGGCGGGTGATGTGGGTAGTTGGGGAAGCGGTTGTGACTTTAGATATTGCTGACACAGAGATTATAATGTGGCTTACGGTGTAGTTCATATCCATTAAATAGAACAATTGCATACACATAAAATAGAACTACCACACTGAAATATTTCTTACTAAGCAGACTGTTGGTCTGTAAAAACACTCTAGAAGAAACGATGTGGAAGTTTATTTGCTCTTGGAGTTTTGAGGTTTCTGAGACACTTCTAGTTTATAAGCCCAAATCAGTGAGGTTGTTGTTCTATGTGTTTATATTCCTTAGCCTTGCAAAGTTAGCAAGTTGGTTAATCCCAAGTGTAAACATCCTGACAGCTCTCTAGTACCTTCAGAAGATCACTTTGACAGATCGCTGTTTTAATATACCCATGAGAGTCCGGGTCCTGACCTCAGTGGGTTCAGAATGGCACCAAAATGGTGGCTTGGAGCAAATACAGTGGAGTCCACTGTAGGTCTGAGACCACACTGAAAATCTGAAAATAAATATTTAAAATTGGAAGTAAACGGAAGGATTTCGAATTTTGAAATATTTAAAGCAAAGAAAGTAAATGTTCAACATCTTGAATATTTAATATTCAAGATTCTGCACTGTTTCTAGGTCCCTGTTTACACGGTAAGCAAATTTGTGATATTGACCATGTTAACTGCTTTGTACAAAAGGTCAGATGTTCCTCATGCCCAATCTCTTCTACTGTAGCAATGTGTTCACTCTGATGGATTTGATCTAAAATGGATCATAAGGTTGTGGAGTCCATGCCAGCTCAAGTGCACAGTGTCATTAACGCAAAATAGGGCACACACCAATTACTAAGAAACTCTGAAATTCGTGTAAATATTACAAAGATTCTACTTTTCACTCAAGTTGTTGTCAATAATAAAATTTGTAATAAAATTTATATTCTTTAAATCAGTAAAGAATGCAAAATAGAAGCATTTTCACTAGTGGTCTTAGACTTTTGGACCCCACTGTATATCCTAGCATTCACTATTATAAACATTTAAAATGTAATATTATTAACATTTAACACTTAATATATATTATAGACGCACAAATGCCCTTCACATTCCTGAGAATACTCCTTATAGTGGACTATAATAACCTTGTTTTCTTTACTTTTACTGTGAGCTTCTTTTTCATTACTATTTATTTATTTATTTATTTATTTATTTGACTTCAGCTGTACTGAGTTCAAAATCACATTCATATCATTTATGTAATATAAGTGTCATTTTTAAATGATTAATACAATTGATCCAAGTGTTGTTTTAATTCTCATGGTGGAAAAATGTATAACGAGCCAACCTAAACAAAAGGAAAGGGTAAAAAAGCTGCTGTTTTCCCCTTCTGAATTGCTTTACACAGCTCTGCGGTTCAGACTGCAGGAGGAAAGGATACTCAAAAAAAGCAGGACAGAGGAATGTGGCCTCCTAGTAAATCCTAAAGTGGGACATTTAGGCCAATTAAGCAGAGGGAAAAAAAACACCAAATACCAAAAAGTTCAGCAGGGGTTACTCGAGACTTGGGCTGAGTCTGCTGTTTTAACACAGCTCTATATTTACTTGACTGCTTATAAGCACTACAAAACTGCAGCATTACAAAAAGAAAAAAAAAAAAGAAAGATATTACTGACGTTCAAATTGCTTCACAGTACTTATTCAGGATTTTGTCTCTGCACCCGTGTTGTAAAGATAAAAAAGAGTAACATGGGGGCCCCCGAGTGGTTGGTTGAAAAGAATTTGCCCTATCATCCTGAGATCGAATCCTGATGATGCCATGGCTGGAACTCCAAGAGAGTGAAATTGGCCATGTGTTCTGGGTGGGAGAGGTGGCCTACTCTCTTTCCCCTATCAATCACAGGGACACTAGCCAATCATAGCCATCTGTGAGTTCATGCATGCAGAAGAGGGTCGAAAGCGGGTTTCATGTGCCTCAGAAGAAGCACGTGTTAGCCTTCATCCTCCCCACCCTAGGGAACAGGCCATGACATTCAATATAGAATGGTGTTTTTAAAATATCAGTACAATTGATAGTAGTATTTGAAGGCGTAAAAACATTTGATACATTTCCATTCCATTTTTTTTTTAATTCATTGAGAATTATTCTCCTATGAGATATGCTATGAATATATAATAGCTGTCACCCAGTAAAACAACATTTCAGTGCATAGCCTGGTTTAAATAAGATTATGCATAAACATCTAAAAGAAGTTCTGGTACACTTACATATTTATCTCCTGACATTTTTTAAAATTCAAACTTAAAAAGAAACGACTTTTTATTCATTAAATTATTTACAAAGGGCATCAAAATTGCATTAGTGGTATTTAAAGCGGGATGATTTGCCAATACTACAGAGAGTGTTCGATTCGACACTTAAATGTGTCAGAGTCCTCTGCCCAGAACTGCAATGGGATCCATAATAACACATCTCCTACACGTGGGACAGAGGCACAGAGGGTCACAGGCACTATGGGAAATTCTTTTAATAGGGATGTCATGAGTTCTTTAGCTGCAGGGTGTCAGGCACTTAATATAGATGAAATATTAATGAGGTATGTGACATCCACCTACGAAGTCACTAAGTCTTGCCTAGCTATTTCATACACCTCCACTAGAATAGATGGATGATTTCCTGATTGTTCGCTAATAGATTTAATCCCAATCTAAGAACATAGATTAAATCTTCATTTTTTTTCCACCTGCCAGTTCCTGGAAATGGTGTGTATTGATTTGTGTACATTAATACACCATTACCTTGTACAGGCTACTTCTGATAATATACAGTATGTACGTGTGGGTATAGTAACACGGCTTTCTTCACCTAAAATCCTCACACCAAAATGAGCCTCACTGATACACTTCAAACAGTAAACGTTGAGTTCAGCTTTAAATGTATGTAGGAGTTAATTGTCCAATTAGCTACGCAATATTTTAATTGAGCATTCATAATAGGTTAACAGTGTGTGCACATTGAGGGCTTAATTTGCACATTGATGCGATTCATGTATGCGATGTGCATGTGTGTTCATATTTACATATGATTTTGCATTCGTGGGATTTTTTATTATTTTTTTTAATCTAGGGATGGCTAAACAATACTAAAGTATGAACTTTGCATTTAAATGAGAAAAACACACACACACACACACACACACACACACACACACACACACATTGAAGCATCCATTCTTTGTCCCTCACAAATGTGTTGTTTCCCAAGCAGCCAATATTAGTAAAAACCAAGTGGAGTATACTCCAGTCTTTATCAACTGCATCTGGATTATATACGGGTATTTACCATGTACAATGTCAATGTGTTTCCCTGTATGGCCTTGGAAAACCCTTCAAATGGTTACATTTTGACGTTTTCTGCTATTGATAATTCTGAAAACTTTTCTGAACTAAAAATATACAGTATTTCCCTTTTTGTTCTCAACCACAAGCAAAGTTATAGCATTTTTCAGTCTAGTTACTACCAAAAGTTAAAAGGTAGTGACTCTAAAGACTTGCATAAGCAAGGATGAAAAGTAAATAAAAACATTTCCACTTTTTTTTTTTGTTATAGACTGAAAAGCCCAATTTTGACCAAAACCTTTTTTTTTTTTCTGCTTACCAGAATTCAGCCACAGTGACATCTGATGGGTTTTCCCCAAACTGACAATGCATACTTACATATTTTTTTTATAATATGCACTTTCTTGAAGGCCTCATTGGTAAATTGTCCTTTCAGAGTATTACTGTATCAGAATGAAGAATGGATTGTAGTATAGTCAGTGTAGCTGAAAGAACATGGAGGTTAGGAAAGGTCAAGTGTGTTTGTACTGCATTGCTGTGGTGTTTGAAAGTTAGATAAAAGCTTTGGTAAGAATTTCTCTCATGTCAGTCTCATCCTTGAGCTTTTATTTTTAGAGTACGGTGGTTGTAGTTTGTAATGTGTGCTACATACTCTATCCATCCATTTTCTGTACCGCTTATCCTACACGGGGTCACAGAGGAACCTGGACTCTATGACAGGGGACTCGGCATACAAGGCAACCCTGGATGGGGTGCCAACCGTTCGCATAATCACACACGTTCACACACCCATTCACACACTACATATAATTTAGAAATGCCAATCAGCCTACAATGCATGTCTTTGGACTGGGGAAGGAAACCTTAGTACCCGGAGAAATCCCCCGAAGCACGAGGAGAACATGCAAACTCCATACACATGGGGCAGAGGCAGGAATCGAACCCTGGAGGTGCAAGACAAGCATGCTAACCACTAAGCCACCATACCCCCCTGTTACATTTATAGAAATTATAGAAAACATTTATAGATTGTTCCACCAGTCTTCCTCAGGCAAGTTTTAAGCAAATATGTTTTCTGGTTGTTTTTCTCTGCGCAGGGAAACGTGTTGAAATTTATTAGTCTGTGAACTGAATTTGATTTGACTTTCAGACAGTGACCCATCCAGTGTTCAAAAAGTTATTTTCTCTCCATTTCGTTTGGTAATAGGTGTGTAGGTAGACTGCCTCAGAAACAATGCATAAGAATCACCCATGAAGCCGGTTTCAGTGGCTACCCAGGTTAGTTTGAGATTAGTTTGAGCAAACTCTGGTTTTTCAGTCTCAACCAGGTAGATTAGTTTTTAGCGGGTTTCATCTCCATGGTAACTTACGTTCTATGGTTACCTTGCTCCAGAGCGGGTTTTATTTTGGGTAAGAAAACTCAAACCCAAACTGGACCGATCAGCTGTGAACAAAGTTGTTACGACACGGCGAACTCGGCGCGGCAGCTCACAAAGTGTAGTGCCGCCCAGGGACGTGGCGGAGGAGGACTACACTTCCCAGTCATACCCGCGCTCGAGTTCGCCGGAGTTCTAATTACGAACACCTGCAAACACCTAAGGTTATATAAGGGCCCCCCTAGCATGAGCCGCTTGCGAAGTAACCGCTCAGCAGCCTCGTCTCTGTTTGTTTACTAAGCCGATATCATTAGAAGTGTTTTCCCTAGTGCTCGACTTCACGCTCGTCTCTCACTACGCTTTTGCCTAAGTCCCTGATACACAGCTTACCTGTCCTGGCCCGACTCGATTCTCGCTCTGGATTCTTCCTCTCGTCATTCCTCCGCTCGCCCGCTCTTGTCTCCGTCTACGCTTCGTAACAGATTACTTCGCCATACTATGGAGGCAGCGGGCACCTCAGATTGGGAACATGTCATCCTGGAACAAGACCGTGCGCTAGCAGTGTGCCGGTTTGAGATATCCGCGTTGCATGCCGAAGTCTCGCGATTGAGCGTTTCCGCATCCACCCACGCCACGCCCCCGGCTCTCGCGTCACCACCGCCGACCACCCCAGCGTATGTTCAGCCGACACCAGCTGCGCACATTCCAGTGCCGGCTGTTCACACTCCTGCGCCGCTGGCACACGACCCGCCTCTGCCCACACCAGAGAGATACGCTGGGGAGCCGGAGCGATGCAAGGGCTTCATTTTACAATGTGCGCTGTTCTTCGAGAGTCACCCAGAGATGCCTGAGGTCCGTAAGTTGACCCATTTTATGGAATTACTCTCCGGAACAGCCTTGGCGTGGGCCACAGCTGAGTGGGAGCGAGGAGGTGGCGTCAGACCCTCATTAGATGACTTCCTTGCCCGGTTCCAGCGCGCCTTTGACCATTCTCCTGATGGCTGGGAGACTGGTGATGAGCTCATGCAACTCAAACAGGGCTCTCGTACTGCAAGAGAGTACGCACTAGAGTTTCGCGTTATCGCTGCCCGAAGTGGCTGGAACGAACCAGCCCTTAAGACCGCGTTCCGCCGTGGCCTCGATCCGGAGTTACTGCATGAGTTGGCCTGTCGGGGTGAACAGCTAACTTTTGATGACCTCGTGGATCTGACCATAAGGCTGGATCGTCTGCGCCGTACCAACCGTCCCATACCGCACGGTTTACTGCCAGCTGAGCCGGGCGCAGCAAGCGAACCCATGCAGCTCGGAGGGGCACGGTCCCGCGAGGAGGAGAGGGAGAGAAGACGCGAGGAGTTCCGGTGCTTCTACTGCGGTGAGGACACCCACGCCGTCCGCCAATGCCCGCACAGGAGGCGCCGAGGGAACGGGAGGCGCACTGACAACCCACCTTGTCATGCCCGGGTGAGTCCTAACCAGTCTTTTATGGCTCAGGTATTTTCTGTACCTGTCGTGATAGAACATTCAGGCCGTTCTTTTGTTCTTTCATCACATCGACTCCGGAGCAGCGGAGAACTTCATAGATGAGAAGACGGCGCAGGAGCTCGGCCTTCCCATACGTCCCCTCCTCCGTCCTCGTGAGCTCCAATCCATTGATGGGTCGCCTATAGGGGGAGGCGTAATATCTCACAGCACACACCCTGTCTGCCTTCAAGTTAGTGCCCTTCACCACGAAATTCTGGTCCTTTACCTCACGGTCTCCACCAGACACCCCGTTATACTCGGACTCCCCTGGCTGGAACTGCACAACCCCCAAATCTCCTGGACTGACAAGCAACTCACCCAATGGTCCCCGTATTGCTTGCAGAATTGTTTGAGGGGCCCCACGGTCCCTTTGGCCACCACGACTGTGGAGAGTCCCCTGTTGCCTACCTCAGTTAAAATCCCCCCCGAGTACCACGACCTCCATGAGATGTTCAGCAAGGAGAGGGCCAGTTGTCTCCCACCTCACAGGCCCTACGACTGTGCCATTGACCTCCTCCCTGGGGCCAGCCTACCTCGGGGCCGTGTTTACCCGCTCTCCCAAGCGGAGCAGCAGGCCATGGAGGAGTACATTCAGGAGGCTCTCCGGCAGGGGTACATACAACCGTCCACATCCCCTGCGTCTGCCGGGTTTTTCTTTGTGGAGAAGAAAGGAGGGGGCCTCCGACCATGCATTGATTATCGGGCCCTCAACCAAGTGACCGTTAAGTACCGATATCCGCTGCCTCTTGTCCCCTCAGCCTTGGAACAGTTACGGTCCGCCACCGTCTTCACTAAGCTGGACCTCCGCAGTGCTTATAACTTGATTCGTATTAGGGAGGAGGACGAGTGGAAAACGGCCTTCAGCACCACCTCTGGACATTATGAGTACCTGGTCATGCCGTATGGGCTCGCTAACGCCCCCTCCGTGTTCCAGAACCTGATCAACGACGCTCTGAGGGACATGCTAGGAAGGTACGTCATCGCCTACATTGACGACATCCTGATTTATTCGACCTCCCTGGAGGAGCATGTCCAGCATGTCCGGCATGTACTGCAACGCCTCCTGCAGTACCAGCTGTACGTAAAGGCCGAGAAGTGCGAATTCCACCAGCACACAATCTCTTTCCTGGGGTATATCATTAGCCCAAGGGGAGTCACCATGGACCAGCGTAAGATTCGGGCGGTCGTGGAGTGGCCCACTCCGCGAACCGTCAGGGAGTTGCAGCGTTTCCTTGGCTTTGCAAATTTTTACCGAAGATTCATTAGAGACTTCAGTAAAGTAGCGCAACCCCTGACGTCGCTCCTGAGAGGTAAGCCCAGGCGACTGCTGTGGACCCCAGTTGCCCAGGAGGCTCTGGAGAGACTTAAGCGGGCTTTCACCACAGCTCCCATTCTCAGACACCTGGATCCCTCCAGGCCGTTTGTCGTGGAGGTCGATGCGTCAGAGGTGGGAGTGGGAGCAATTCTATCGCAAAGGTTTGGCGAGAGTCCCAAGTTACACCCCGTGGCCTTTTTTTCCCGGAAGTTGTCGCCAGCAGAGCGCAACTATGATGTGGGGAACCGTGAACTTCTGGCCATCAAGCTGGCCCTAGAAGAGTGGAGACACTGGTTGGAGGGGGCAGTACACCCATTTGTTATCTTCACGGACCATAAGAATCTGGAATATCTACGAACCGCCAAACGGCTCACTCCTCGCCAAGCCCGCTGGTCCTTATTCTTCTCCAGGTTCCAGTTCACCCTGTCTTACCGACCTGGTTCAAAGAATGCAAAGGCCGATGCTCTGTCTCGCATTTATGCCCCAGAGCGGCCGACGGAGCAAGAGAGTTACATTATGCCTCCCTCCTGCATAGTGGGCGCCCTGGAGTGGCCCCTAGCACAGAACTTAGCCCGTATTCGCAGCGCAAGAATCCCAGCAGCCTGTCCTCCCGACAAACAGTTCGTGCCTAAGCGGTACCGTATCGAACTCATCACCTGGGCCCACACGACTTTGGCCACGGGCCACCTGGGGGCCCGCCGCACTTACCAACTGCTGGCCGAGAAGTACTGGTGGCCCAACATGCCCAGAGAGGTTCAGCGCATCGTATCCTCGTGTTCCTCTTGCGCTCAGTCCAAAGGCCCACGTGCGCTCCCAGCTGGGAAGTTGGTGCCCTTACCCATACCTGAACGTCCGTGGTCCCATCTGGCCCTCGATTTCATAACCGACTTGCCAAAGTCTCAGGGGAACTCCGCAATACTGGTGGTCGTAGATCGGTTCTCGAAGTCCCTGCGCTTAATTCCATTACCAGCCATCCCATCTGCCTTCACCACAGCAGAACTCCTGTTTCAACACGTCTTTCGCTACTTTGGCATCCCCGAGGAGATTGTGACTGATAGGGGGCCACAGTTCACATCGCGGGTTTGGGCCAGCTTTATGAGGAAGATGGGGGTCACCATTAATCTCACGTCCGGTTACCACCCCCAGGCCAATGGACAGGCAGAACGGGCCAACCAGGAAGTCATATGGTTCCTTCGGACTTACTGCTCTGCCAACCCAGGGGACTGGAGTAAGTACCTTCCATTGGCGGAATACGCCCATAACTCGCTACGGCATTCCGCCACCCAGCTCACCCCGTTCCAGTGTGTCTTGGGTTACCAACCGCCACTATTCCCCTGGTACGCGTCTCACACGGACTCGCCAGCAGTGGATGAGTGGTTCCGCGGAAGTGAACAGGTCTGGGAGCGTGCCCATCAACAGCTGGTGCAGGCGTCCCAAATCGCTAAACGAAAGGCCGACCGGCGCCGGAGGGCTCACCCTAATTATCGACCCGGGGACCGGGTGTGGCTCTCCACAAGAGATCTGAGACTCCTCACGGGCACAAAGCTTCAACCGAAGTATATCGGGCCCTTCCGAATACTGAGGCAAATTAATGAAGTCACGTATCGTCTGGATCTTCCGAGACACAGTCGCATCGCCCCGTCTTTCCACGTCTCACTTCTCAAACCTGTGATCTCAGGCCCCTTGGCCACAGCGGTGCCGGAGGATTCCCCAACGGAACCGTTGGAGATAGAAGGCCGCCCAGCCTACCGCGTCCACGACATTCTAGACTCCAGACGGAGGAGAGGGGGACTTCAGTATCTGGTAGACTGGGAGGGGTATGGACCAGAGGAACAGTGCTGGGTCCCAGCCCGAGACATTCTGGACGCAGGCCTGCGTAAGGACTTCCACGCGGCTCATCCAGACAAACCGGCCCCCCGGAGGGGGGGGGGGCCTCGGAGAACTTTGGCTCCCGGAGTGAGCCCTTTGGGGGGGGCTCTGTTACGACACGGCGACCTTGGCGCGGCAGCTCACAAAGTGTAGTGCCGCCCAGGGACGTGGCGGAGGAGGACTACACTTCCCAGTCATACCCGTGCTCAAGTTCACCGGAGTTCTAATTACGAACACCTGCAAACACCTAAGGTTATATAAGGGCCTCCCTAGCATGAGCCGCTTGCGAAGTAACCGCTCAGCAGCCTCGTCTCTGTTTGTTTACTAAGCCGATATCATTAGAAGTGTTTTCCCTAGTGCTCGACTTCATGCTCGTCTCTCACTACGCTTTTGCCTACGTCCCTGATACACAGCTTTCCTGTCCTGGCCTGACTCGATTCTCGCTCTGGATTCTTCCTCTCGTCATTCCTCCGCTCGCCCGCGCTTGTCTCCGTCTACGCTTTGTAACAAAAGTGAGATCTGACGCATCAAAGTTAACCCTTTAGTGTTTGTGTTGGCTTTTCCTGATGACCATCTGTATGAAAGATATGCATGTTTGGCAGATGGTTTATTTCTGCCGGCTTCTTGAGCGGCGCATTAAAATTTCTGACATGCCGAAGAGACGCTCTTACTGTACCGCAAACTTTGCAGTTCTTTTTGAGTGGTAACCCTACATTTCATGCAGTGGCATTATTCCTGTCCTAATATATTTCCCAAATTGATATTTATTTGATTAGTATTTAATTTTTGAAAAAATGTGCATTCATATGAAATGAAATTACATGAAATAAGTTGGGGGTTATATGTTTGCAATCCGTTTATTCTCCTATTTGAGCCTATAAAAATACATTTACTCTGCAACTCGGAGTTTGTTCAACTCACTTCGTGAAACAGGTCTCAGAAAGTGTTGTAACCATTCTCTAAAGGCAGAAAATGTCCGGCTGCAGCAGATTTCATAGAATTGCAAGTTTGTGTGTGGAATATTGAGATGATATATGATGTGTGCTGTTTCTTTCGGCTTTGGACTGTACAAGGTCTTAATTATACTGCGACTCTTATTAGGCTGAGCGGTAAGCTAGGCTAAACGACCACTCAGTGATAACCCAGAACTCATCAGTACAACACAGAGTCAATACTCTTATTTAGATCTTTGCATCAAAGACAGCTGATGGACACTTTATGTTTGGTTCTAGCATATAGTCAGTCAGGATTATAATATATTTACTCAGCACTCCAATGGAGATTCCAGTGAAGGGGGTAAACTTAAAGTGTGTAAACCATGAGCTTGAGAAGGGTATCTCTCAGACCTGCTGAGAGCTCAGCAGGAATCATACACAGTGGGGTACCTTGTCTACGAGTGTGCATGAATATAGCGTGGAAGAAAGTGTGTGAGTGAGAGAGGGAGAGAGTGCTTTTCATCTCAGATTGACGGTGTAATCCCTCCGGTGGTCTATCTCCAATCTGCTGTAATCCATTTTAACTGTGTTGATGTGTGTTGATTCACATTCACTCACATTCACGCACATTCACTCTTGATTTATCTGGCTGATTCAGGGGAGAGAGAGAGAGAGAGAGAGAGAGAGAGTCCGTTCATGCAGCACATAGTAACAGACACTAATTACTTCACGCCTCAGGAATTCCTCTAAACAGCAAACCCTAACAGGGTCAAATGTAATCTGCTCATCCTGCTCAGGATGGGTTAAAACAGAAGCCTGTGGGGTTAACACGCATAGTAAGCCCAGTCTGTTTCTCCTGCTGCTAACTACTTGTCACCAGATAGGTGTCTTCTAGGTGACAGAATGACAACTGTGCATGCAGAAGCAGACAAGCAGAACTGATAGAGAACACCTCATCACATTCCTGCACTCGAGTTACGCACTCCTCCACTAAACCTCCCAGATAAATTAATAAATTAAAATGGGTAAGCAACTAACATGAATGAATAGCGACAACAATTACCTTTTAATGCCGAACCATTAGTGATTAATTTACGGCTATAAATAAGACATCAATTTGAAGGGGATATGCTTTGTTTCTCACCGGTGCTTCACGTTACCACTTTTGACTAACATCATCAACTCCGAATAGAAGAAACATCTGTTTTGAAGCAAGGTGAATAAACTATTTCTGTTCAATCAGCTGTAATCATTCTTCAACTTTCACTAATCAGACCAGGGAAGGTAAATGAGATGATAAATATACTGTATAAAAGTCTGTGAATGCTCATGTGATTGGTCACAACAGAAGATCTGCTACAGAAGGTTCGTGTTTAAAACAAACAAACTAAGAAACACAAGAACCCAACAAAAACTGGACTCGCTGAACTACAGACAATTTTTTCGCCTCACACCTCCAGGGTTGGGGGTTCGATTCCCACAGTGGCCCTGTGTGTGCGGAGTTTGCATGTTCTCCCTGTGCTGCGGGGGTTTCCTCTGGGTTCTCCGGTTTCCTCCCCCAGTCCAAAGACATGCATGGTAGGCTGATTGGCATGTCTAAAGTGTCCATAGTGTGTGAATGTGTGTGTGATTGTGCCCTGTGATGGATTGGCACCCTGTCCAGGGTGTACCCCGCCTTGTGCCCCATGCTCCTTGGGATAGGCTCCAGGTTCCCCGCGACCCTGAAAAGGATAAGTGGTATAGAAGATGGATGGACGGATGATTGGTTTTGTTCGAGTGCTCATTTTGATCCACTGAAATACTCTGCATCCGAAAAGTTGAAGAACCCTGGCCTAGGTTTTATGTTATTGGCCGGAGCTTACATTAAGAAGTCCGTACAGGATTTCACAGAGTGATTTTGCTGTGGCTTTTGAAAAAATTTGCGATGCAATTTGCAGAGTGTTTTGAGGTTTTTTTTGTGGGAAACTACTTGGATTGGTGAAATTGCAATTGCACGAAATTGTTTTGTGCAATTTGTCTTTCGCAGTGAGGTTAGTTGGTAAACGAGACCTTTTAGCTGTACTCACGTTCAATGCAGATGAATCGAAGAGGGCTTTGGCTGAATGCACGTTGTTATGATGATGTCACATGATCTGTCTTGGCCCAAATCTGCAGAAATTAAATTGTAAGCTCCTACAAATACTGCAGCGTTTCCTTGATTTTGTGTTAATTTCCGCCATCGCAAAATCGCTAAACCCTAGAGGGACTGTTTAATCCCTGTATATCAATAGTGGCACGATCCTGCTGGTAGTCATGATCTACAGAGTCATGATTGTTTCCTCATGAATTCAACCTCAACATCAGTTCAATCAATTCTAGTTAAAGAAAGCTTTATTGACCATGCTGTATAATCAGATCCATGTCAGATTTGTGAGGATAGAGGAGGTTTCTTCCTGTAATCTATCAAGTGCTGATGTTATGTATTATTCTTAACTGGAACATGCTTCCATTAGTTCAGCTAGACATAGTGTCATAAGACACTAACAACTCACTGTCACATGCATAAGACACAAATCACCTCATATTGTTCATTCAGACCTCTGTGTGTGCATATGGCTCTTTGAAAACACAGTAGATTTTCTTTTTGGCTGTGTTTATTAATGGACAGAACAAGGCAATTTCAACTTCTGCAGCCTTCCCTTGCACCCCATCGCTCTCTCCGTGGCGGTCTCATTCACTTCTGCAGAAACAGTTTTTTCCCCCAAGTCCTGGTCTGCCTGGATTACACATCTAATCCATCACCTATGTCAGTTTGAAGAATTCAGGTGCCAGCGAATGTTCTCTTTCTCTCCCACTCTCTCTTTCTCTCTGATGGTTTCAAACAGACTCTTTTGTTCTTCCTGCTGTACTACAATAGCATCTTCCATAATGTGCGTGTTACAACCGTGGCCTTCAAGTGGCTCATGTCACTTCACATCCACGCACCCTGAGCATTGAAACAGTACTCAGCCTCAGAGGGAGTGTGAGGAAGGGAGGGACTGAGAGAGTATGGACGGGAGTGAGAGAGGCATTTTGCTTTGATAGCAAGTCCACGGCGGAACTGGAGAATTCTGTAAACGTAGATGTGCTCAGAATAAAGCGCAGAAACCAGCCAGGGGGTTGACGTGGAGCCCATGTTGCCAAAGACACTTTGACTTTGCATATTATTGTTAGACATAACACACACACACCCACACACTTGTTTTTCTATACACATGCAAGTGGACCAAAATTGCATGTAGATTCATTCAGAAACAATTCGGGAATCATACTGTGTGCTAGACCACCCACTAGCCTTGAAACTAGAGTTCGATCAGAAAACAGAACAGAAAGACAAAAAAGCCCTGACAAAAGTAAGAGAGCATGCAAACAAATCTTTGCTTTCTTTTATACTCCAGTTCAGTCTGGAGGAACAATCAGTAAGGAGCGTGTGAATAATTAAAGGCAAGAGACTGAGCAGAAAGAAGGGGAGATGAAGGTGAGATGAGAAATGCTTAGTGAAGTCTGCATAACACGCCCTTTACAATGGATATGTGTGTGTGTGTGTGTGTGTGTGTGTGTGTGTGTCTTGGACATTCATACACTGTCCAGTGTTTTACATACAGATGAAGTGAAACTTGGCTGTGCATAATACAATGTGTTTTATACATCCTGTAGTTCTCTAGTGGCAGCACCGTAATGTAAAAACCAGCTGGAAAAGGCTGCAATTTTTAGGCTTCGGAGAGAGCAAGTGAGAGAGAGAGAAAGAGAGAAAGAGAGAGAGAGAGAGGGAGGGAGAGAGAAGCAGCTCACAAATGCAAGACTAGAAAAAGCAAAAAAAAAAAAATGTAACCACAAATCTGGATTGAGATTGAGGATAAATTGTTGCATTAAATAAAAAACAAGTTTGGACAGGAAATAGAGAGAGATTTAACACATAAGCAGCATGTCTGCGTCAGAGAAGTCATAGCATAAAAGATCTTTTGTCTGCTCCTCAGACAGTTTTGTGGGAATAGAGAACAGGGCACTTTCATCAAGCCAAACTAGTACATATACATTCACCACGGTCAGCATAACATGTGGTGTGAGGACAGTTAGAGTGAGGCCAGCTGTAATTACAACACCGTTCACTCAAAAATGTAACATGAGACGGTGGCTACGTTTACATGCAACCAAATAATCCGATAGTAATCCGACTGACGGCTCAATCGGACCGAAAAGCCTTCACGTAAGCACTCATTTGGATCTGATTGTTAGGGGTGGTTTGTTCCTTTTCTAATCCGATCGAAAGGAAAACCATTAAACGTTTGAATCCTATTATTTTCTCTCAATCAGATTCAAAAATACCTTGTGCACATGTGCAGTGCAATGGTGCGTACGTTGTGCAGAGCTCATGTGTTCTTTCATAACACAACATAAAGCAAAAAAAAAAAAAGAATGCCACGTCATTGGAAAATTCTGTTTTCATTCCACGTCTGTAAACTCCTTAAGAACAACTCTCTCCCACCAATCTTGACTTGGTACCTTCATGTGGAGTTGGCAGGTTATTGGAGGTGGAATAGGCATAAGTGTAATGTGGTGAAGACACACAGGATGTTGCTTGTTGTTTTCTTTGTTGTCCGAGTAAAGTGAGTAAGATTTTGGGAAAAAAAACAAACAAACATTGCCGACATATATAATATGTATATGTATATGTCCATCCATTGATCTATCCATCTTCTATACCGCTTATCCTTTCCTTCAGAGTCACGGGGAATCCTGGAGTCTATCCCAGGGAGCATCGGGCACAAGGTGGGGTACACCCTGGACAGGGTGCCAATCCATCCATCGCAGGGCACAATTATGTATATGTCAACAAAGCAAAAAAAAAAAAATCCTATTAGGTCATTTGGTGTCACGCCCATGGCTTTCTTTCTCTGCTACTGTATGGTTGGCATGACGACCGATGGTGTACGCTGTGCACTCGGGAAGAAGTTTTGTTCGGAATACATATAATGCACATATAAACGAATGCAGTGTTTAGGGTACATATAAACAGATCTGCAATCGCTGCATGTAAACATAGCCATTTTCTTAGCTGTTGTAAACAAACGGAATATTTGCGTTGATTCACATTTCCTGTGTTAAATGAGTGGCATCACCGTACAACCATGCTTTATTTCACATTGTATAGCACGTGGAAGTGTGTTATTCATTTCCTTGACCACTTCCTCACTTCCTCACATGTGCAAGTTAAGGAAAAAGGAAGGACTAACATGGGACAAAAAAAACAACAACAGCAGGACAGATGGCTTGAATTTTTTAAGTCAGCATCTCATAGAGCTGGTGTAGACAGAAAAAAATGGTTCGAATGGAAATATCTTTCAGCGGTGAACAAATCAGTAGCTTGTGCGTCTGAAGAAGCGGATTACATTAAAGCAGACTACTGAATTTTTATTCATCTGCGGCAGATAAGTAGGCTTAGTAGGGGCGATTAATAGTTAGTAGACATTTGAGAAAGTGGTTAACAATCTCTTAACATTTAACAATCTCCCATCTACCTATCATAAAAAAAAAAAAAACACCTTATTGACTTTCACTAAGCATTTTTTACTTGATGTGTACGTTTCGTGATGTCGTGACGTGCACAACCGTGGATGCGTTCTGCTCATCAGTGAGAACTACAGTATGCTAACTAGGAAGTGGTAGCTCAGTGGGTAAAATGCTGGATTGGAAGGTCGTGAGTTCAATTCCTAGCACTGGAATCTTGCCACCGCTGTGCCCTTCACCCTCAACTGCTTATTTGTTTAAAAAAAAAAAAGATAATTCAATTCAATTCAATTTTATTTGTATAGCGCTTTTTACAATAGACATTGTCTCAAAGCAGCTTTACAGAAATATCAACATGGTATACAGATATTAAAGGTGCGAATTTATCCCAACTGAGCAAGCCACTGAGTGGCGACGGTGGCGAGGAAAAACTCCCTAAGATGTTTTAAGAGGAAGAAACCTTGAGAGGAACCAGACTCAGAAGGGAACCCATCCTCATCTGGGTAACAACAGATAGTGTGAAAAAGTTCATTATGGATTTATATGAAGTCTGTATGGCCTTAGGAGCAGCCGTAGTCCCAGCAGTCTGGAATTGGAGTAGATGAAAGCTCCATCCAGAGGCAGAAAGGATCAGGATCTCTAGTATCTCCATAAAATCGTGTGTGGCTCGGCAGAAGGGGAGAGGGAGAGAAAAGATTAAATATCATGATTCACTCTGAATAAAGGTTGTCTGTCAAATGCTCTAAATAAATAAATGATCAGGAACAGATTCAGAAACATTTTGATGAATCAAAAATACACAGGGATGTGGAACCTGAGCAAATTATACAAAGGAGGTTTGCAGAACAAAACTGTCATTCTCCTGTGCTACTAATATGTCAAGCGAAAATAAAGACGCCGCTATCAAGGGCATTTTGAGGACAGGATGAGGATGTACAGTACATAGGATCAATCTCCCTATGAATTTTAGTCTTCACTTATTCTCATTAGTCAGCCTTAATGCATTTAATTAGATAACTAGCTTGGGTTCAATTACGTTACCCTCTAAATGACGTTAGCATGTAGGTTACTGGGCAACTGAAACATGAGCACGTCAGAGCTTTTACTAGCTAATGAATTCAGTGTTTTCCCATCATGGATCTTTATTCTGTCAAAATCATGGCTGAACAATTTTTCAGATTTGCTTTTGATTTGAATTTGCCTTTAGGATTAGAGTATTACATGGAACCAACAATACTTGAGTATGTCTGTGCGTTTATAAATGTGTGTGGGTGTGGGTGTGGGTGTTTTTGTGCATTCTGGTTAAATAGACTTTTACATCATTTCTCACTCTGTGAACCCGCCACACTTCTTCCCCTCTGTAACTACAATCCCTTTCAGCATCCTCCTGAGCTATAGCTCACAAGACCACAATCACATAGCTACCATGCACCACTGCTTTCTAGCTCTGCATGCAGCGTACCTCTGAGTGATCTCTGTGTGTGTAGTGGACACACAGGTCTCTGTGACATACGATCGGTGCATCACACACATGGTCAGATCAGGGTCACGCTCAGGTCAGAAAGGGAAGAGAAAAGTGACATGCTTTATGAATGAAGGTATGTACTTTTAACGACTGTGCGTTGGCATACTGTAAATGTCAGGTTAGAGACTTGTGAGCCTGTGGAGACCTTCTGCCTTCCTCAAGAAGCATGGTTTTCTCATCCACAATGATATATCTCTGTTGTGCAGTGATGCTGAATTGTTTGAAGCCTGTGCGCTGGATGGTTTTATCCTTGACTTTGCTCAAGGTCATGTTGCTGTAGAGGGAGAATTACCATACATCAGGCTTGACTTGTGTTTTGGGGGAGTCTCAACAGGTTTCACCCATCATGAATTCTGGATTTGGCACCGCTGATTGGTTGAATGAGTTTGAATGAGGAGGCAGTAAATTGTACCTCATCAAATACTGTAGTTTTATATAGTAGTATTTGATTTGCTAGAAGAGAAAAAAAAAAAAGTTGCTTTGGATTTAAAACACATTTTCCTTCACTAAATAAGAGGGCAGATTTCATTGTGCTGGGTCTGCTTCTTCAGGCATAAATCTGTAGTAAATATATATATATACAGAACTTCAGTATTTCAGCGGATTGAACTGTGCACTCAGTTCAAAAGTACTATATCAATACTGATACACTGATACTGATAAACATATGGAAAAACAGGCCCTACACGATCCATGAACCATGTTTCTGTAGAAAATTCACATGAGTTTATGTAAATGATTTATCTCTTCAAGGAAGGAATTAGGTTGTGGTCCGATTAGGTCATGACATGCCTTGTGGACACAGAGTCATGCGTTTATTCTCCGCTTCATGTTCAAAACAGATGTCTCATCTGTTCAGAGTCTGTAGCGCTAATAAAATGTAGCAACATGAGGTGGCGCTCGGAAACAAAACATAACCTCTCCACAGTTTATATGTCTTATTTATAGCCGTGAACCAGTCACTAATCGTTTAAAAGGTAACCGTTGTTGTAAGGGAGTCATGTTTGTCAAGCAAGGTATTTTATGTAAATGGACATTCAGGAGTTTTTTTTTTCACATTAGCAGCAATCCTACTGTCTCATTAAATATCATTCCAGCATGCAATGTCAGTCAGAAGATATTTTCTCTGGTTGTTTTCTATAGGGCTTTGTTCTCCATGGGGTTGAAAGAAAACCTCCAGACAGGGCTGTGTGGTTTTCCTACATTGTTTTCTGTATTGACGCACCATATATTCTGCCATTGTGAAGTCCCACTAGACAGATGACTGACCTCGAGTCAACCCTCCCCACACAAGCCACATGTATGTGTGTCTGCTGCCCATAATGGATGTTTATTGAGTGGAACTAAATGTCTTACTGACTAATGAAGGAGATGTCCATGTAAGCTCTCATAGCCTGATTTAATAGTTGGTTATTTCCATACTGATAACTGATCATTTGCAAAGCATACCAGTAAGAAGGAAGCTATCACCCTGCTGTATTGTTGTGTGCCAGTTGATATTTGCTTATGTATGTGTGTGTTACTTCCTTGTCCTGTTTCAGATCCGTGTGGATGGACCTCCTTATGGCAGTGTGCAGTACGAGACAGTGTCTGTCAATAAGGACAGGATCCCCATTCTCAGAGACATGGCCTTCTCGCTGGACTATAACTATATCTATGTCATGTCTGAGAGACAGGTCAGTGTGAGACAGACACATGCACACACACAATCTTTATTGAACACATATGTATCACCTAGTCAATTAAAACGATTTCAAAGTGCCCAGTTTTCCTGAGAAATGACTAAGAACAGAATGGAGAAATGTATTTAAAACCCAGTTATAACAGAGGTCTGAAGGGCAGTTCTTAAACTCCGTCGACAAAACAAGCATATGATGCAAATTCAGAACATCATATTGTGACAACACAGGTCATAGAATGATATAAAGCTGATGAACAAGTTGTTTATGTTTTATACAACTTTTGAATACTAGGGCAGTACAGTAAAAACTGATTCTGGGTGAAGGTTTTGTGGGGTCCACATGCATTCTCACTGAAATGGAGGCATCTCCATATGTATGTGTTTACTTTGATGAAGAATAACCACAAATGTTCCTTCTAAAAACTCCTATCTCTAAAAGAACAAAATATGATAACTTAGAGCTTCGTTTACAAAATGCAAATATAACTTCGGCTGGATTATTACTGATTATTACAACTGCCCTTAGACTCCCATTATAATCAAGTTTCAGTTAAAAACCTTCTCTACTGTTTTATCAGCACATGAAAATGTGTTTAATTTGTCTCTGGTACACTGCTCTGTTCTGCTCTGTTCTCTGTTCTGCTCTGTTCTGTTCTGCTCTGTTCTCTGTTCTGCTCTGTTCTGCTCTGTTCTTCTCTGCTCCGCTCTGTTCCGCTCTGTTCCGCTCTGTACCTCTCTGTTCCGCTCTGTTCCGCTCTGTTCCGCTCTGTTCCTCTCTGTTCTTCTCTGCTCTGTTCTTCTCTGTTCTTCTCTGTTCCGCTCTGTTCTTCTCTGCTCTGTTCTGCTCTGTTTTTTCTCTGTTCTGTTTTTCTCTGCTCTGTTCTTCTCTGTTCTTCTCTGTTCCGCTCTGTTCTTCTCTGCTCTGTTCTGCTCTGTTCTGCTCTGTTCTTCTCTGTTCTGCTCTGTTCCTCTCTGTTCCGCTCTGTTCCGCTCTGTTCTTCTCTGTTCTGCTCTGTTCTTCTCTGTTCCGCTCTGTTCCGCTCTGTTCCGCTCTGTTCTTCTCTGTTCTTCTCTGCTCTGTTCTGCTCTGTTTTTTTCTTTACCGTTCTCTTCTGATCTGTAGGTTTCTGCTCTCTTCTCTTCTGCTCTGTTCCCTTCTCTTCTGCTCTGTTCATTTCGGTTCTGCTCTCTTCTGTTCTGTTCTCTTCTGTTCTGCTCTTGTCTGTTTGCTTGTCCTCTCTTCTGTTTTATTATATTCCTTTATGTTCTGCTGTTCTGTTATTTTCTGTGCTTTTCTCTTGTCTTCTATTCTGTTCTCTTCTCATCATAGTCCTCTCTACACTCCATTCACAACACCCAGGGCATGGGAAATATATATATATATATATATATATATATATATATATATATATATATATATATATATATATATATATATATATATATATATATATATATATATATATATGTGTGTGTGTGTGTGTGTGTGTGTGTGTGTGTGTGAAGAAATAAAGGCATGTGAAGTGACTGTGGCAGTGGGGATAAGAGAGATGGTGGCACTGGACTGGAGAGGGGGAAGGTGGAGGAGGGATGGAGGAAAAAGAGACAGAGAGCAAGGTCACCTCTCTGTGGTTGTAATGAAGTGAGTGAGAGTAAAATGGCAGCTAGGCATCAGAGCTGTCATATTAAGCATCAGGAGCGTCAGGGGAGTAGAACATGTCTGTGAAAGGAGACACTGTGAAGAAAAAAAAAAAAAACGAGTGTCTGTGATTGATGAATGCCCTGCTTCCTTTTCTGTGGACATTTTTAGCCCTTGCGTTGGATAGCATGTCCCCTTGGTGTTTCATTTGGGACCATGTGGCCTGAATGAAGTCAGGAGGGTGATACTGAGGTAATGAGAGAGAGAGAGAGTGGTGCAGAGGTACAGAACTTTTGTTAGTGCGGTGTCTAGCTGTACTTTGTGCAGATGTCATGAGCTGCACACATCAGTGCACAGAGTGGCCCATGTGAGCTCTGATTAGAATTCACTCCCAGAGGAGACAGAAAAAGAAAGAGTGAGTGAGAGAGACAGAGACTTACTGAGTCAGCAGCTTATGCATTTATGCACACACACACACATGCTTATATTTCGCAAGTGGATGAGCTCCTAACACTCTGTCAACTTTATAGCCCCATGCATCATCCCTGCATCACACAGACCTTGAGACAAAGAATTAACAACCACTGATATACAGCTACATACAACACACATCCATGTACACGCCACATTCCTTTATGTAACTGAGCAGTCCTCGGGGACTGATTTTACCCCAGCTCTCATGCAATTGATCTAGCTAGTGTGGTAGAACAAAGACCGATCACATCATAAAAGAACCATCAGCAGTGCCCGTCCTTGTCTCACCCCATTCTGGTCCATGCTCCCAGAGTGCAATCTGATTAATTCAGCGTCACTCAGTTTAAAACCCAGCCTGAGAGACCTAGACCCTCCGAGAACTCTCACTCACCTGGTTTGGACAACAGGCTTAGCACACTCCACTCTTACAAACCAGACTCAGCCTCTCTTTTATTCTTTTAAGTTAATAAGGCAAAAACAGGCCACCTGTAACGTTACAGAGCAACTGGAAAGCTTAAAGTTCTCTGTCCTAAAGATGCTTCTTGCTGGTGTAAAACGTACTATCTGTTACAAAGTGCTCACAACCAAGACTTGTTCCATAAATATTACATAAATGTATCTTAAGAGAAAGCTTCACCGGTATTAGATTGTGTGAAGCAAAACCCAGAGAAGTCTCTAGGAATGAGCTGTTACTACAGATAGAAAAACCTATAAGGATAAGTGCATTAATATAAAGCTATAATTTATGTTACATCAGGAGCTCCAGTCATAGCAGTGCTGTTATAGAAAATTAATCAATACCTTCTGATCTGAAAATTGAACAGAGCCATGCTGTAAAGCATTTTAAAATCTGGTTACCCTCAGAAGTGAAAAGGGAGAAAATTGCATTGAAAAATTCCACTTCCTCCAGTGAAAGCCTCCTTTCAGTCCTCCTAAACATGTTAAGCCAAGCCGGCTGCACCTTTTCGAACTGTTGCTCCTGCTGCATCACGGGGCAGTGTAACACAATCAGAGGAAAGTGCTATCTGCTCTTTTATGCATGCAGGAGCTTACAGACATGCATGAATGTCTAGAGTCGCTGTGACTGATTGAGTATGCCATCCCTTCCACCCAGAGAGCATAGCCCGTTTGGATATTACTCACAGCCACATATGGCTGTGGCATCACTGGGTTTCGAACCTGCAATCTCCCTACTCAGGAGGCAAAAACAATAGCTATCTTTTATATCTGCATTCATTCATACCCTCCAGCCATTTAAGCAGCTGTTTTAAACTCACTCTTTACACTGCAAAAAATACCTTTCTTGAAACGAGCAAGTTAAATCTAGTTTAGATGTACTAAATTCAAGCAAAATCTGCCAATGGGGTAAGCAGAACTGACTTGGTAAGAGTTCTTGAAAATAATGATAATGATAATGAGTCTTTATTTGTCACGTATACATTACAGCACAGTGAAATTGTTTTCTTCGCATACTCCAGCTTGTTAGGAAGCTGGGGTCAGAGCGCAGGGTCAGCCATGATACAGCGCCCCCTGGAGCAGAGAGGGTTAAGGGCCTTGCTCAAGGGCCCAACAGTGGCAGCTTGAACCCCCAACCTTCTGATCAGTAAGCCAGAGCCTAGAGCCCAGATAGCAAATATCTAGTCACTAAAAATGCCATTGGATCTTAAAACTAGACAAAAATACCAAACTTTAAGCAAGAAAACTCAGTTATTCATGATAGACTTACTCAAAATGAGTATTTTGTTCTCTTGATTGAGTTGACTTTAATAAGTTATCCCTTAATCTAAGATTAATAATTAGCAAAAAAACAAACAAACTTACAAGTAGACACGATTTCTTCAAACAGCGTAATAAAAATAAGTGACTTTGTCTAAAATTAAGGCACCAGAAGCATTGTTATTTTTAGCAATTTTAATGAAAACCGTACTGCAACATAGAGTCGTGTCAGGGATTGTCGAAGGCGGCGGATGCAGGAACAGATTTTTATTTTATAAAATGCAAAACAAACAACCAAAACTGTGAAAACAAGAACGTAACAATGGACACGACAAAAACATGCAGACTACGAGAGCGGCTGTAGGACACACGATAACACATGGACACGACGACAACAAAAGCTTGACAATTACGTGCTAAAAAACTAGATCTTCTATAGGGGAGCTTGTTAGGGGTAACACAGAACAGGTGTGAGTGATCAGTGGGACATGTGACATACTGCGGCTGATGGGTAATGTAGTTCAGTGTGTATTTCAGCATAACCATGACACATAACTGTTTCATTGAAAAATTGAAGTGTGCAAGTGTTCTTAGTCTTAAAATAAAGAAACCCGTATTACTCCTCTGCTGGTGTATTAGGCAACCCATTGTTGTAGCTTGTTACTGGTTAAATATTGCTCAGTGTAAGCTGGAATATCTTATTAAGACAAAGTTAGGTATATTTTCTTAAAATGAGATTGCTTTTCTAATACAAAATATGCGTGACAAGATTATTTCTCTTTTTACACAAAAAATAAGATTAATTTCCCCAGAAGCAAGGCTTTTTATTTATTTATTTATTTTTATTTTTACTTTATTGATATTCCTTTTTTGCAGTGTATTTACCTAACATAATTTACGCAGAAAGCCTTAGAGAAGCTTAGAAAGTATATTTTTCACTGCCACAAAGATATTTGTCAGGTTTTCCAGACCGACACACACACACGCACCCCCCAGCCCCCCACCCCCACCCCCCGACACACACACATATTATGAAAGGCAAAAACACCGTGTTTGACTTATAAACACTATCACAAGAGGTACAGTAGAGAGATATTTCTGTTCCCCAAGGTATAAACAATGTAACTGTTCCTTTTTTCAAAGATACAACAGCAGTCCTAAAAGTCCAATTATAGCCCTTAATGAGGTTTCTCTACAATTATGATCCTCTAACAAGAGGTACAAAAGACGTACCCTTGAGGCTACTACTCCAGCGACAAGCTTTTTGTATAATTTAGTCCCTTTTTTTCTGAGAGTGTATTTACCTATTCATGACTGAGAGATAGATTCTGGATCATTTCTCAGCACTTCTTCAGTCATTCTATGCTACCAGGATATGTGTTGAAGATATATACAGTATATTCTACATCTTTGTCATTATATACTCGTCTGAATGGAAATATGCAGTATATATTTCCAGAGGCGGTACACTACTCTACATGTATACGGTGTGTGCCGCAGACCCTGCTTATGCATTAGCCTAATGAGAAAACAACAGGATTAAGGTCCTCTCTCTGTAATTGTAGCCTCTGCTCTCCACCCACACATTACAGTTTTGGTAATTTGCAGAATTTCGTATATAGTCCGCTCTAGAGATACACAGTTCAAGACTGTAGAAAGAGTCCAGAAATGATGCATAATGTAAAACACCGGAGGAAATTTTTATTCAGACACTTATACAAATCATATCTGCTTTGTGGATACAATCGGCAGTGTATGTTACAAGGACATACACGTCTTCACCACTCAAATAAACAAATTATCATGCAGCAGACACACACACTACACATAGAACACCCACATACTCCATGCATCCATCCATCCATCCATCTTCTACACCGCTTTATCCTTTTTCAGGGTCACGGTGAAACCTGGAGTCTATCCCAGGGAGCATCGGGCACAAGGCGGGGTACACCCTGGACAGGGTGCCAATCTGACCTCAAAACCAAAGTCAAATTTCATGTTTCTAGCACACGTCTAAATTCTATTCGTTCTATAAGCATAGTTATCCTTCCCTCACTTCTCGTATACTCCACATAACACATCATAAACCCACCCACACACACACACACACCCCCTGAGAGAATATCGTAATTCACACGCTCTTGTGTGTCCGTGTGTCTGCGGGAGCGCTTGTTTTGGACGTTTAATGACGACAGCTTCCAGAATGTTAACGGTCTCGAGTGACTGGTTCATTTTCGAGCAGTGCTGTGGAACGGATGGAAGATGCAGCTGCTTAGGTTCCCCTCTCTGCTCCTCTATTAGAAATAATGTGAATTCTTACGGAGACTGCGGGGCACTGTGTCATCACTGACAGTAATCAGAGAACACGGAGCGAGCGCTTGATTCATGCACACGGTGAATTTCCTCTCTGCCGCTGGAGAGCTGAAGTGTGTAGATCACGTCCTCTCGAGCAGAGTTGGCCCTCTTTGTCTCCGTGTCACAATGAAGGATGTTCATGTGTTGGCCTGCATTAGGACTGGTTCTGCAGCGTTTACGACTTTGTCTGTCTGTCTTTTAGAGATGTGAAAAAAATTGAGCAAGGATGTCTGTTGTAAACCACGGCACAGCCGAACTGAATGAAATCAAAGGAGAGCTGAAGCTCTGAAGCCGAGTCGTCTCTGTCGTATTTTATTTTTTTTTCTAAACATTTTATTTTCATTTTTTGTATTCTCTCTTTTTTCCAGATTTCGTTTATATGCTTCAGAAATCATATTCATTTACCCTCTAGTGCAGATTTTTGGATCCAAAAGGACCCGTTCAAATTTTTCCCTTTCTTAAAATTGTCATTTATTCAATTGGTCAGTAATAAATACTGTAGAATAACATTGATGATGGTAGGTTGTGACTATTACCACCATAACAATTATAAAAAATGAATGCTCCTTGGACCCCTGGGGGTCCCCAGACCCCACCTTGAGAAGCACTGTTCTGTTGCATGAAGCATATTTAAAACTCATTTAAATTATTAATGCAGCAAAAAAAAAAAAAAAAAAAAAATCTAGTGAAATCTGATTATGCTTTTGCTAACCTACTAGTTTTTAAGGTGTATTTCTGACTCAGACAGCTCATTGTGTGTGTGTGTGTGTGTGTGTGTGTGTGTGTGTGTGTGTGTGTGTGTGTGTGTGTGTCTGGCTTTGCGTGCTGTTTGTACAGGCTTTACAACATAATATTTCAGTTATAGAAGTCAGCTCAATTAAACAGTGATTTTTTTTTTTTCTCGTTGTATTTGATCATCTATCACTCGCTGACATTCAAAAGAACAAAAACATAAAACCGCTCTATTTACGCTGCACCAAGTAAATGTGTTAATCACAGGTAAATGTGTTTTTATAATTCCTGCCTCTTTGGTAAAGCTTCGTTAAAGCCACAAAAGCACCAAGTAGTTCCGACAGCCCTCAGTCAAGAGCGATGATTATATTTAAGATAACAGGGTTTTTTTTTTTTTTTTAAGGGTTCGTTGGATAATTAAGGCTCTTTTGCATCCTTAAATGGCCTTTGCACCATGAAATATTATATCTTAGCAAGTGAAAGTATCTTAAATATGGGCAAGTTATATTGTTAATCAGATATAAGAGTATTCAGTTTTCACTCGTTTTAAGCCATATATATCCTTAATCTGTTGCTAGATGACCCAGCTCCATTTTAATATCATGAGAATACGCGTTACACTTAGAAGAAGAATAAGTGAGCAAGGTTCCTACTTTCTGAGCTTGCACATATCAGGAGGAAACAAATATTTTGCTGTTCAAGTGCTAATGGCTGCTGCCTGAAGCACGGTGTCTATTAAAAATAAATAAATAAATAAAGTGTGCTTACACAAAATTGGCTCAACCAAGGTCAATGTAATAATATGCGATTATACACGGATATTGGTGTCATTATTATATTATCATTATTATACTTTATACAGAGATTTCACTCAGAAATTCTATAAAAGCCATTGCAAAGATCTATGCGATACAATTTAATAGAATTACACTTGCATTGTTTCCCATTTCCATCCTTTCCGGAGTACTGTATCGTACAAAAAATAGTCAGCTTAAGGGTTAGGGATTTTGTGCTTCCTCCGTCTGAGCGTGTGCATTTTCATAGCGTGCAGACGCAACGATGGACAAAAGAGCCTTGGGCTAATAGTTTCAAAATGTCAACCGGCTTCAGCTGAGAGTCGTTTCCAAGCGTGACACGGAGTAGTGGCAAAGGAGAGATACTGTAAGCGATGTGAAACTTGGAGACTTAACAATGTCATGAGCATTGGTGAATACGTGTCAAAGTGTACTGCAGGAACGAGTCTCCCTCTCTCGGGTTTTAAAAACTGCTGTGTGGTAACTCTGTTTGTCTTCCTGCCTCTTTGGTAAACTGAGACCACCTGAGTTGAGTACACAGTACAGCATTGAGAAACCATAGCAAAATATGCACCCCATGTTTTAGATCAATAAACCAGACAGCAAAAGCATATAGAATTTGAATTTGAAACAAGGCCACACCTGGGTCATATAGTCATAAGCAAATATGTCATGCCTAGAAGCTTTGCATGATCCGGCCTCATACTGTACATGCTGTAAGTGTAGCATGAAAAACACACCCTGTTAAACACTAATGAGGACATGGTTTGCATCTGACTACATGAACTGTAAGTAAAGGTAGTGACCACAGTCTGTTGTGTGGTGTTAACGCTCACTTGTTTTTCTTTATCTAACTTGTAGTGAAAAGGAATGAATGGAATAAACTCATCAGTGGCTTTTTAACAGTCTTATTAGCGGTACTAAAATTGATCTGCACTTCTGCCAGGTTAATAATAATGAGCCGGGAGATGATTCAGGATGAATTATTTATTCGTTTAGTTATTTGTTCAGCGAAGGCCTGGGTTCAATTCCAGTCGAGGTTGAAATAACAAAAGGCAAGCGAGATTTCTTATAACGTGTAAAGAACATGTGCTCCTGTCCGTTATGACTTGCACCCGTATATACAGCTTGGATGAGTGTAGAGAGAAAGGCAGCATCAAACAGAAATATGTCCTTGTAAAGGGCTGCCATCTGTCTCCGTTTAGTGTGAGCAGAGAAAATTAAGAGAGAAGAGAAGTCCAGTGCATGATGGGATGACGTGTAAAGTGAGTCTTGACGTGGCCCAAGAGTGTTACGCTTTAACAACGTCTTCTCTGCGCCCACACTTCTATGAGAACGAGTGTGAAACTTGACTAACACGGGTGGGCTCGCGAAAGTAGTGTCAACTTTCACGAGACGATCTGACTCCCTGTCATTCGTCGGTCGTATTTTGAATGATATGAGTTTTCAGCATGTTTCTGAAGCCTGCCTCTTTCCCTCCTTCTCCATCTCACCCCATAAAAGCAACATTCTTACTTAGGAGATCATCAGCTAATCAAGGAGACTTTTTTCTTTTTTTTTTTTTTTTTTTAAACTTAGCAATTTCCCCCCCAAGTACTCAGCTGTGAAATTTAAAATCCATGCATGATTTCCTTCTTTTCCTGCTTGGGGAACCCAGATTACTTGCTTTGTGTCTTTTCAACCCTTTAACCTCTATCTTGCACAAAAAAACGACACACATCTCTTCCCGTCTCGAAGCACCTCCACCTTTGTTTGGCCAGGGATGAGGGATGTGTAGGAAATGAGGTGTGTGGTTATCAAGGACTGGGAAATAGGATTTCTTCACCCAGAGAGAGACTGGCTAGAGCCTCTTTCTGCCTCCCACACCATGCAGAGCTGGAGCTGCCACTCAGGGAAAAAAAAAACAAAACCAAAAAAACCCCACTAGTGCTCATATTATGCCTCTGGAGCCTTTCAGCAGATATCATATACTTATTCTCTATCTGGCTTCAATACAATTAAAGCTACAGCATAGATGTGTATGGGATGCTAAATAATTCTGCAAAACATATTCGCCGTGCACGTTTTCGAAATACGTTTACAAAATATATACACATGGCCTGTGTGCACTGATGTTCCTGCAGATGTAGCTCGTGCTTTATGGCTTTGTGATGAACATGGTTACTGCTGTCGTCGACCCCCCCTGTTTGCACTGTCCCTCATAGCAGATGCAGATTGAGTTGGCACATAGCCACTTTTGCTTTGTGTGTGTGCGTGCGTGTGTGTGTGTGTGTGTGTGTGTGTGTGTGTGTGTGTGGCAGTCTATGCATGGGTTTGTGTGTGTCGTGTGTCTGTGGGGGTTGTTAGGGGGGAGGCCTTTATGTGATGGAGGGACTAACAGGAAATCAGCAGAGCAAAGGATGTGATTAATGAGAACAAAGCGGCATTAATATTCAGTTAAGGGCAGTGCACGCTCTCTCTCACACACACACACACACACACGTACACATACATCACCATACACAAAACGCCCCTGGTATATTCATAAATCTCCCTGACAATAACCAGGAAAAGAAATGCGGTGGTTCTGAAATCCGTATTGAATAAAGATAAAAAGAGCGAGACATACAACCATGTAGATAAGCTGTCTTGAGCTATCATGTAAGTTCTGACTGTGTGTGTGTGTGTGTGTGGTGTTGTTGTGTTTCTTTTTGACACACCCCAATTCCAGTGGTTCGCTTTGAACCACAGAAGATTTTCAGCTCTTGGCCTGTGCACCCACTGGTCTCTTCTTAACCCCTGTTAGGAAGCCTGTTGAAGAAAAGCTACAAGGAAGTCATTTGACCAATGACCTTCACCCTCCCTCTCCTCACCAATCAATGTCGTGCAGCCTGTTCGGGACAAAGACGTTGATGAAGTCAAGTCACCACACGAGTGAAAGGGGAACAATGCAAACATTCTTGATTCGTCTGATCAATCAGAGACCAGTTTAAAAACCCAAGAAAGCCGATATTTAAAGGAATTATATGCTAGTCACACAGGTAGTACTCTCATCTGGTCGCACGTTGGTCGCTTTAAAAAAAACAAAAAAACATTTGTTGTGGCTGCATCCTGTTCCTGTAATTCTCTGGAGATGCTCATTCATGCATGATATCAAGGAACATCAGTCGTGAAGTATAACGCCCTAAGCCCAAAACTATTGGCAGAACTTTGGAGTGGGGTCAAATGCAATTTCCCCTACATGACACATGTGGCAGTATCGTACCACACATCCAATGCATTCATAAAATTTCTATCTGCATTTTTCTGGAAGACAAGTTGAGGCCAATGTGACTAGGATTCGTGGTGGAAAGTGACTGTTCAACCCAGACCCACATGGATCATTATCGGTTCCGTAGTTAACGTCCATGCTACTTCTCAGCAGGATATATTTGACAGTATGGAAAAAAAGCCTGGTGTATGCTAATAGAAGTTTGATTTATTTAACATCATTCCTTATCTCAGACTACCAAGGGGGTCGGTGCTGCCAAAACAGAGGTTGTGGGAAAGGAATCAATTCCAGCGATACAGTCTGTTCTAGAGCTGGTGTCAGCTTCTGGCAGGTTGATGGCGTCTCTTGCTATTGACACGGTTACAAATCCTGATAAATGCCCCTGTCAATACATATGACGATATCGATGAGGCTATTTAACTTGTCTCTGAAAGCTAGTCACAATCCCATGCTCTCTTTTAAGAGTGTAGAACAATGCCACTGTCTCTATCTGTACCTGTACTTCCATACGTACAGTATATTCCAAATATTCATACCGAATTTTTAAATGAATAAAATATTATCTCTACCACTATGCCCCCAGCAACACTGAAAAAAAAATAAATAAACCACAGAAGTGCTAGTACTATCAGCATGGACTATGAGTTCTAGAGATGTGCACAGAACTGTTTTCTAATCATTTTAACGACCGCAATCTCGATCTTAACCGTCGCAATCAAGCATTTAAAGATGCTGTAAATTCGTCGCACAGCGCTGCGTGTATATGCTCACTCACACCTGAACGAAAGTGTTTTTTTTGCTGCATACCATGGGATCCCAGTAGTGCACCTCCTATTCCTATCTGTATTTGTATTTTGTATCTGAACTTCAGAACACGTTATCTGTTCGTTCGGAATAATGTATTCATACTTGCTTATATCCCTACTCTCCTCGGAGGCCTGGTGTCATCGGGACTCAGGTGTGTTGTGGTTTTGAGGTCAGCTCCTGACCTCAGCAGTGTATCAAAGTGCTAGTGTCAACTCTAGTTCGAGGTCAGCTCTAGGTGGATACTGCAGGTTGAAGAACATCATGTGATCCTCCTGTATCATCCAAGAGATATATCAATTGCGTCCTCTTTTGTTTTTTGTTTTTCCATCTAAAAAAAACCCAAACCCTCATATTTGCATTAACTCCATTCTATAACGATTCGTTTTAGGGCTTGGATTAAGGCTAAGCATGGTTAGTTCCAATTCTGACCTCTTTATTTGATAGTAAACCTCCTGTCAGCTTCAATTAGCGCATTAATTATGATTGCTAGACTTCCATTGTCTTCTCTGCTGTATTGCTACTAGGGTATTGTGTGCTGTTGTTGCACTCAGGTTTGGGGCAACACTGCACAGTCTTTGTTATTGCTACTAAACCATCTGAACAAACTCCTGTTGACCTGATGGCCAGGTTATAGATTTAACCCTGCATACGGAGACGAGCATGTGTCACACTTGGTATTATTAGTGTATAGCTGAGGCAGGGGCCAGAGGCAGTTTCTGTACCTGCTCAACCCTCATCACTGTCTTAAAGGCTCTCCAGGGAGTTTTCACTTCTCTGCTGACTTAATATCCTCTAATGAGAATGGGAATACTTGGAATCCGGTGGTATACACTTGTTTAGATGTTTGTCACTCTTCAGGGGGGAAAAATAACAAAACTCAACATTGTTGAACGCACCAGCCCCCGTAAATTGTAAACAGCTGTGTTCACATTTCCTCAGTCTGTCCATTGTTCATCAACCTTGTGTTGGACATATATGACAATGAGATATGTCAGTGTAGCATCAAATGTATTGTCAGGCATCAGTCAAACACATGGCTAAGCGGTGCTTCTGCAATCTGTTTTTTTTTTTTTTTTTTTTAAAGGGAAAGAAATCTTGCAAAATAAACAAGTTTTCCCTGTATTTATCATGGTTGTGTGGGCAGTGAAGTGACAGTTCTGTAACTTTCTCATAGTTCACTTCTCCCAGAGACGTTGGCTTGTTGGCTCAGGAATCAGGCGCAAGGATGGCAGGATAATAACATCCGCAATTAAAATGTTCTGGCGTGTCAGTAGTCGTCGTAGCTGTCACCGAGTGACTGTATAATGGGGGAGCCTCTGTGCGTGCCTCACCATGCAAAAAAAACCCTCCCAGACTTCAAACACATCACTAATAATGGCACTTCTCTTTCCTAATTGCAGGCTTTAATTGCAATAATTATTTACAAGCCTAATTAAACAAAAAAAAGAAATCTTCAGGAGAAGTAACTGCTAGTTCAAGGAAGCACGCACGGTTGTGTCAAGAGGCAAGACAGCAGCAGGAGAAACGCTACTAGCGTGCTATCATTATCGCTAGCTGTCTAATTGGTGGAGGCAGTCCTGTATGACTTGCTCGTTTCGCTTTCTCTCAGTAAGTGAACACAAACTGGTTAACTGAGACAGAGAGTGCCTAATGATTTCATTCTCTGCCAGTGCATAGAAAACTGAAACAGCACTCTCTAAATATCTCTGGGCTTCTTTGTTCTAAAATACTCTAGGGAGAGGGGAGGGACGGCAGCTCATCAGCCGGCACAGTCGGACCAATGTTTAGGTTAGGCACAATTGTAAAGAGGTCTGTCTGGGCCAACTGCTTAGGTGTGGAGTGAACTCGGCTCAAGCAAGTGTGATTGTGGAGATAATCCCTTATATGGGAAGCTAAACATGTCCTTTTTCTTCCTCTCCATTGAGATATTCAAAATGTGCTGCTGACTCAATGAACTTCTTGGCTAACTCAGAATAACCTCTTATATGTGGTTTACTATATGTTTTTTTCTAAACGTTTGTCAAGAGAGGATGATCTTTTTTTTTTTTTTTTTAACCAGGCATGGTAGCAAATCTTTATTTTTTTAAATTTATCGCATTCAGGCTTTATTAATCCTTGGCCCCAAAGATAGCAGAACAACAAGCTCCTCTTTATCGATTATGGCCAACCACATGTGAGCTGGGTCTCAGGCTGTGCCAAGCCGTAATAGCCGTAAACTGCGCCTGCGTGCTTCAAGACTGAAGCTGTCAATGTCTACCTGCTCTTTTGCTGATGAATGTCACTGTGAGCTGGGCTCCCCTCCTGTTTTTGTGGGGAGGAGGACCGTAAACTAAGCCCCCCTGCCCGCCGAGCATGCCCTAAGCATCCCGTCAGGTTCAGCTGTAAATGCCGGGCAGGCTGGCAGGCGTCCCGGTCCTTCCTCCCACACTACTATCCAGTTCTGGAGCCTGCCAGACCCACATATGCTCTTTGTCTGTGCTGCTGAGCTGCTAATGCCTTAGACACAACAGCAAAAAACCCTGCACCATGTGAGACAATTGATTTCCTTGCTCACACAGAGGTTTTCCCGGAACTGTATATGCCAAAAGAGTGCCTAGGGTCTCTGTCTTAGAGCAATGGCACCGGCCAACAATACTCCCCCTGTCCTCCTCCACTGCCCATATTGAGAGAGCTGTCAGACTGAGCTGTTCTGATAGATGGTAATGGTGTGTGTGTGTGTGTGTGTGTGTGTGTGTGTGTGTCTGCAACTACAACTATGTATATTTTCTTTTCCATCTGGTCAGCACTCACAGCCAAATAAGATGAATATTGGCCTGTTTGAGCTGCTTTTGGACCTGTTTTAGTCTCAATTCTGAGAAATAAATCCACATCCACACATCCAAATCAATTTAAACATACAGTATATCATATACATATATTTAAGCCCATATCTTTATGCATGCATGAATTGGGCAGGGACTAGCAAAGCTATTTAACTGTTTTTATCAGAGGCCAAAAAATGGAATTTGTGTCTGTTATGGCGGTTTGTGATGTCACACTCCACGGTAGTGGTTAATGGCTCATATGAAAGTAGACACTCAGGGCTTTAAGAATTTGCAGTTTAAGTACCCTAAGTATTTATTTTTTACTTAGCCTACTAGGTTTAAATGATATAATTTTATCATGGCAGTTGTATACAGTGTTTTACGATCAAAAAAGCTTTAGTTGTGCTGTCTGTTTGATCTCTCTACCAGTGTTATTGTGGAGACGTGTGAATTGTTTGCCCAGCAGGGGGCTCACACCCCTCCCTTTTCCCATCACTCTGCTCACCAGCAGCTAAACACACAGTCATGATACTCTACACACAGAAACCCAACAGTGTCCTGACTCATCTTATAACAAACATGCAGCGATAAAATAATTCAGTTGATTAATGAAACCAATCAATAGATTAATTGATTATGAAAATAATTGCAGCCCAAGCCTGCTTATTGAAGATCTTCTACAAATTCAGGTATCCTTCCTGTGCTGAGATACACAGTCGCTGATAAAGGAGTTGGGTGAATTCAATGTGAATCATTTGGTGTTTGTGGTGTATCTCTATAGCAGCACTAACAGAGGCAATAATGGTAATGTGAACAGGCTCATTGCCACCCACAGAGCAAATGATGGATGTCATTCTCAAGTGCTGCGCTGGCAACACGCTAAGTGAAGCAAATGCCATTCTGCTTTTAGTGCTGGAAGTTTAAAATGACTGCTTTTTATTATTTTCAGACATGTTTTCTGTTATTCCTGAGTGTCTATGTAGTACATTTCAAATGTTTTTGATTTACAGAGCTGAGAAATCTAGGAAGGAAACTAGAACGCTTAGAAGCTCAATCCAAACAAAACCCTTTTTCTAAGACTCTATGTCTTCCTTACAGCATGTTTTCCTTGAGACCGCCCACTAGTTATGAATTCTCAGGCTGGTAGCGAGGTTAAGACAAAGAGAACTATAGACAGCTTCGTTATCAGTGCATTCTCCTGGCCTCTTGTCACACCGAGAATGAGAAGGACTCCGCTGAGAGGCTGAAATTAATGAGGAGTATGCAACAGCATAGCTCTGCTTTTCATTCCACTCCACAGAGCTGAAGGACATTGTTTACTTAGCTTCTTCGAGCTCCACAGGTGGACAAATTATTCTGCAACCAAAAAAAGAGAGAGAGAGAGAAAAAATCTGTATCTCTATCTCTGTCACATAATAATCAGGAAATCTTGAGATCAGCGGAGTGAATCGGACGGGTACAGAGCATCAGCTGCACTCCCAGGTGTCAATGTAGTTCTTGTAAATTGGGCTTTTCTCAGGGTTGGTTTGCTGCTTGGATGAGGATGTGTATTTGTGATATGACTGGGTACCAGTCGAAGGCACCTGAGCCACATAACACCCCCACCTCCTCCCAAACCTTCTTAAACCTAGCCAAAAAACATGCTAGGCACTTGCCTATTGAGCAGGCACCAGACCAGTGGGGTGCAGTCAAACCTGCCATCTGTATATTCTTATTCTCAGACACACACACACACACACACACACACACATACACCATGATGTGTGGAAGGGGAGACAAAGAGCCAGCAGAGGGGAGTTAAACAAATGGATACACACAACAATGTACAGCCCTTGTCAGCCAAGCAGAGCATGAATTGCCTTACAAACATGTCTGTTGTCTTCTATCAGGCACACAAATACACACATAAAACCTGAATACGTACTCACAGCGGAGCTCGCAAAACCCAAAACCCAAAGCACAGACCCAATCAAGTGGGCTCCCAATCAACCCTGGGATCAGAGCGACACTCTGTCTGGCTGCTGTGTTTAAATCAATAAGCCCCCCGCTGTCTCCCCTGCAGATCTACTTGTGTGTGTGTGTGTGTGTGTGTGTGTGTGATAGAAGGAGAGAGAGATAGAGGGACCTCAGCCTGTTGCTTGGGATGGCTGCATTATTAACTCCTAGCACACTGGCTGAGGCGCTGCCTGCTGTCAATGCCGACTACATTATTAGCTTAGAGACTAGCTTACCGCTGCTTGGGGACCTGATGGAGCTGCTGGTAAAGAAAAAAAAAAATAAAAATAAAAACCTGCTGCAAATCTCTCCATCCATAGCAATCAAGCATCTGGTGTCTTTCACTGCTGGGACATAATAATATTATGGACGTTTTGATAATTCTTTTTTTTTTTTTAATTTGTTTTATTGTTTTAATTCTGCTCCGTGCAGCATAGCGAACAGAGCATCTGTGTATTTGCATCAGCAGCCTCATCAGTTAGTTTATTTGACGGTAGCATTGTGAGTCCTGTGACCAGTCGAAGCTTCTCACCCTGATGGTGAATGGAGTTGTAGACCTGCACACCCATGGATCACAGGGAGGAAGATACTTGAGCTTAATTGACAGACTGACTGGCAGACAGACACCGTGGGCTTTCTGTGCTGCTTCCCTAAGGAGCATCAGATCAGGCTTAGCAGCTGTGTCAGGAGGCTTGGCCCGTCTTCTTTTTTGTGTCTGTGTCTTTCTCATTAGAGTTATAGTTAGAGTTATAGTCTTTATTAGCCGCATATTGGCAAATATCTTAAGCACGTATGTACAGTCTGTTGTTTATTGATAACCAACAGATTTTTTTTTTAAAAAACTTATAATATGAAAGTTATGATGATGCAGAAGAATTGATAGTGATATGGCAGTGTCACTGTGTGTGTAGGCATACAAGCACCAGTCAGCTCTCTTCCCACAGATAATGTCTCAGTAGTACCCACTCCTACCTCACCTCTTTTCTCCCCTCTCTGGCTTCCCAAAAGAAGGTTTCAGTCATACATAATTAATATACTGCTCTCTGTATCGACTGGCTGCAATTTTTAGCTCCCCATCTCCGGTCGATTTACCCTATTCTTTATCCATCAGTCTGGTTCTTCTCCTCCTGAATTGTTTGAGTTAGATAGGGCTTCCTGGAATGCCATGACTCCTACTCTGCATCTTTTAAAGACCCATCAGGACAGGGTGAAGGGCGTTGGCCAAAGCTCATTCACTAATGCTCACTCAGGTATTCATTCTGATGCTGTACTGATGCTTTGAGCTTCTGCACTTGGGACTCACTTTCTGCTGGCTGTGAATAGATATTCTAAAGATTATAACCAAAACAGCCTCACCATTGCTTTAGTGGATAAACTCAACTATATATGGACTGACCTGTGCTCATCCAAGGCCTTTTATTCATAATATGCTCAAATCTTTCAACATGTTTAGCGCTGATTGACTTTATAGTATTCAGTTGTAGAAGAGGAATGAGTTATAATCACACTCTCTGATGGCACCCAGAAGAGGACGGGTGGCTAGATTTGACTTGACACCATCACCTCTGGTTTGCTCATTAGGCATTTCGATCTACATCCAGATTTCTATAAAGCTGCTTTGTAACAAGGTCTGTTGTTAAATGTGCTATACAAATAAAGCCGAATTGAATCGAATTAGTGCCTCCATAAACTAGCCAATAAACGTCTTCTCTTAGAGGCTTCAACTCGAGAACGTTATAGATGCAGCAGCCCTGTGTGATCCTCTGACTTGTGACCTGTGCTGGCATTCAGTGATTGGTGTAGATTGTTCTTCTAATAATGACTTTTGAACTCTTCTAATAATGAACTACTATGAACTGCTTTCAAATGGACAGCGTCATAACTCAACCCTAAGCTCTTACTACTAAGCTAAGCTCTCTTAGTTGGATAAAGATTCATTTTGTTAGGTCCTGCAGTGAGGTGAACTATTCATATTATGCATATAATTTCAGGAAAGGAAAAAAAAAACAATGCTACGAAAACTGTTCTGCACCTTGGCATGAAGAACTGCTTGGCTTACAAACATGAAACGTAGTCATTCATCATTGCGCTGATGGAGAGCTATAGTATGACTGAGAACAATAGGCCTAGAACTTGAGCTTCACAATGAGGCTCTTTCATGTGACTTTATAGTGAAATTGATTCACTAGAGTAGGCTGTGTGATGCAGCTCTTTCCTGCGAGTCATTTATCAATGCAAGACACGTGAATGTGAGATAAAGGCTCTAGTAATGGAGCATAACAATGAGGTTTATTTCAATGACCTGGTGTTGTCAGTGATGTGACCCAAGCCTGGGAGCCCTATGACGCAGATCTGCCATGAGCCCAATACTGCTTTAACTTTCTGACATCACGCTGAGTCACTGAAGGATATACTTGTTCAGTAAATCACTAGAAGCACTAAAATGCTGTATTTTATTTGTAAATGTTTCCTGTCTTTTTATGGTATAAATAGGCTTCCTGGTGCTGGAGTGTTGGAATTTTTCAGCTGAGCTTAGTCTGGGCATTCAGGCCAAATCCCATAAACAAACAGTGCTAATGGGACAGAAACAGCTCACCAAGGGGGTCCAGACACAGAAGCACACACAGAACTGCATAGACATGCAAAAGCATTTAGTGCAGTTACATTTAGCAATTTGCAGTGCCAAAATATTAGAACCCCTCATGATGCATTTATATATATATATATATATATATATATATATATATATATACATGTGTGTGTGTGTGTGTGTGTGTGTGTGTGTGTTTAGTACTGTGCAGTATCTATTTTTTTAGTACAGACTTTGTTATACATGTTTATTTTATGACTTCTACACTGTCGAGTCAGTACAAAAACATTTTTATTATTATTATTATTATTATTATTATTAATATTGTTATTATTATTATTATTATTATTATTATTATTATTATGTCGGGGGTTCGATTCCCACCGTGGCCCTGTGTGTGCGGAGTTTGCATGTTCTCCCCGTGCTGCGGGGGTTTCCTCCGGGTACTCCGGTTTCCTCCCCCAGTCCAAAGACATGCACGGTAGGCTGATTGGCGTGTCTAAAGTGTCCGTAGTGTATGAATGGGTGTGTGAGTGTGTATGTGATTGTGCCCTGCGATGGATTGGCACCCTGTCCAGGGTGTACCCCGCCTTGTGCCCCATGCTCCCTGGGATAGGCTCCAGGTTCCCCGTGACCCTGAAAAGGATAAAGCGGTATAGAAGATGGATGGATGTATTATTATTATTATTATTATTATTATTATTATTATTATTATTATTATTTTAGTACTACATTTAGACATTACATTTCTTACTTTGAGAAAACTTTTCTTACTATTATCGGATGTGCTTTGTGCATTGGATGAGCTTTGCTGAACACATGTATACTATTCACCTGATTTATAATGGAAGCTTAAAGTTTGTCTTCAGCAATGCTTTTGGGGGGACACATTGTGCTGAGAACACTGTAGTGCCATACCACATTAATGCTGGCATCACAGGAAAATGACACAGTTTCATTGAGCACAACAGCCATGAACAGGAAGGTGGCTGCTTTTGAATCCTCGATGGAGTTAAAAACCCTGGATTCAGTGATTGTTTGTCTAGTTGAAAATGCTGACGTTTTCTCCTCCGTACACATGTTTCTTCACTGAGATTCCAGAACCGTTGGAAACTCAAGAGTTCCTGCTCTGTCCTGATGAGGAACTACAAGACACTGCAGAACTGTGACCATTAACAAGTGAAGCAAGACATTAGTGTAGTAGTCTGAGATTAAAAAAAAATGCTGTCGTTGTTGTTGTGGCTGGATTCTGGCAAACAGGAAAAAAAGACAAAATAATCCAGTTTTTGGCCTAAATAGGGGATTTCTTCCTGTAGCATAATTTGAAACCTCAACTTAAAGAACCCATAAATATATTTCACCAAAACTATGTGGAAATGTTTTTTCTTTACATTTTAATCTCGCCTTGGCTTCTTACCATAATCCTCCTGCCAGTTTAACAAATGCAGTGGTTAAAACACAGTCACTCTGTCTGAAGAGGTCTAAAAAAGTGTGATTTCCTCACACAGTGAATGCTACACTTGGTACATGCTACGTGCCATGACGCAATGGACATTTTAATCAATTTATTTTGTAATCAGATACTGCCTTTCAAAATGCCCACAGTGCTCCTACACCACAGGCGGAATGAAAGCTTTATTTTTTATTATTATTTATTTATTTTTTTTTCCTATTGAAGGTAGCTAGATTTTGCAATGCAGTAACTTGAAACATGATGCACACAGTATTTCAGTTCAGGAAGGTCTGTAGTTATCAGACCACTAATATATATATATATATATATATATATATATATATATATATATATATATATATATATACTGAGAACATTTCTCACAAATTCCAAATACAAACAGACAACTGATCAGAATAACATTAAAGATGCAGTGTTTTCAGACCTCGAATAACGCAAAGAAATATTCATTTTTAAACAACACGGTCCTAACGTTTTAACTGAGGAAGAGTTCAGAAATCAATGTTTGGTGGAATAAACCTGATTTTCAATCACAGCTTTCATGCATGATGGCATGCTCTCCATCTGTCTTTCACATTGTTGCTGGGTGACTCTATGCCGCTCCTCGTGCGACAATTCAAGCGGCTCAGCTTTGTTTGATGGCTTGTGACCATCCATCTTCCTCTTATTCACATTCCAGAGGTTTTCAAAGGGGTTCAGGTATGGAGATTGGACTGGACATGGTATTGATCTGGTGGTCCTCCATCCACACCTTGATTTGAACTGCCTGAGCATTGGGCAGCTGGAAAAACTAATCCTCAGATTTGGGGAACATTGTCAGAGCTGAAGGAAGTCATTTTTCTTCGAGGATAACCTTGTACATGGCTTGGTTCAGGCGTCCTTCGCGAAAACGAATCTGCCTGATTCCAGCCTTGCTAAAACAACCACAGATCATCACCGAACGTCTACAAATTTCACAGTGGGTGGCTTGTAGGCCTCTCCAAGTCTTCGTCTAACCATTAGATGACCAGGTGTTGGGCAAAGCTGAAAATTTGACTCATCAGAGAAGATGACCGTTCTCTAGTCCTCTACGTTCCAATCCTTATGGTCTTTTGCAAACCTCAGTCTGGCTCTTCGTTGCTTCTCAGTGATGAAGGGCTTTTTTCTGTCTTATAAATAATAAAAGTTTACATTGGCAAGAAAGGAGAAAATGGAATTCATTCAACACTACGTTGAAGGAAATGAAGGACATTCAAATTTACACATGCACTCAAACAAAAACTACTGAGCTGAGCCTCGAACCCCCGTTACTGGCGTTCTACACCAAGGACGTTACAGCGGCACTATTCTAGCACACGTGTTTTAGTCGTGTTTATTTAAATACTATGGTTATTGTACCTGACTCAATCACACTTCATTTGTGTAATTCAATCTTACAATTAGAAACTTGTTTAAATTAGGTTTATTTTTTCTTAAACCTAACCGACCAAACGTTCCGTTTTTTTTTTTTCAGGCTCGACAACGTTTAATGTGCTCTGCTGCTTGTTGCAAAATGCCAAGCGTTGCCTGAATAATTCCTGGTCTGTAAAGAAATGCCTTGTCTGGCACAGGAGCTTAAAATATACCTAGAACAACAAACCAGGAAGTCAAATTGACCCTGGTTAATCTGGTGGAAATAGTATGAGTTATCAAAGTTCCCAGGTTTCTAAAAAAAAAAAAAGGTTCTTGTCATGGAAATGCGCTTATTATTTAATGAAAGAAGAAAACCCCACCTTAGTAATCATGAATTTGCCCAACTATTCTTTCATCCACCCTCTGTAATGAAGTTATAAAAAAAAAAAGATATCTTGCTCACCTTGCTTCTGTCTGAACCTCCACTTTTAGGCTTCTCTCTCTCTCTCTCTCTCTCTCTCTCTCTCTCTCTCTCTCTCTCTCTCACACACACACACACACACACACACTTTCTCTCATTTGCCTGCAGCATTCTGGAGCCCTGCTGCGAGACCTCCTCTTGCAATCAAGCATCATTTGATTGAGTTTTCATCACGCACACACACACACACACACACACACACACACACACACACACACACACACACAAGCACATGCTTGTAGACCTTGTGTGTTCTAGGCAAACTGAAATGAAGGAGACTCTGTGACAGAAAACATTTAGGAAGTTTGTACATGGTGTCTACTTGGGAATGTGTGCAAGCCTAAGGCTGTGTGTGTGTGTGTGTGTGTGTGTGTGTGTGTGTGTGTGTGTCTTTCTGCTCTGCTCTGCTCTGCTCTTTCTCACCTGGGGAGTTAAAAGGCCAGATTAGCCTGCATCCCTCTGTGCTGTATGTCTGTCACGGTGGCACACAGAGGCAGAAGGGGAATGGAGAAGGGGTCATTCACATGCCGACCTCAGCTTAGCCAAGCGTGGATTTATCCCAGGTGGATTTGTGTGTGCGTGTGTATATGTATGTGTGTGTGGACATATATTTGGAATACATTAGTTCCTAAATGAAATGTGCATGATATGATGCATGCGTTATGCACACCCTATAGTTATTCCCTGCAGGTTTGTCAGTTTAACAGATTCTTTGCAGGAGTAGCTCTGGGCCCGTGTGGCAGTGAGATTATTGCAGTGTGTGTGCGTGCACGTGTGTGTGTGTGTTGGCGGGGGTGGGAGAGGGGGTATTAGGAGCAATAGTTTGTGTGTTTGAGAGGAGATGATCGATAACTCCCATTGCAGTTAATGCAAGACTCACCGCTTCTCATTAAAAATGAATGCGTGTGTGTGTGCGTGAGGTGGTGGTCTATCCCAGAGGTGCCAGCTGTTTATCATTCCACCAGAACAGAGTGGGAGGGGTCAGAGGCTGGGCAGGTTGCTATAGTAACTGAGGCTCTCGTTGCATGTGGTTTTATAGTGGTGAGTTCCAGTGCCACTGTACATCAGGAAACGTTGCCGCTTGTGCTTAAGCCAGACATGGCTTCTAATCATTTGTGTAGAACTGCCATGATTCTACTATTTCTTTCTCCATCTCTCTTTCCATTTCTTTATGTCTTTTTTTGGTGACACTTTTGTCTAAATTGCTACACATTTTTTGTTTTTTCTATTTACACCTATGGAAAAAAATCCAGCTTTTCCCCTCTTTTATTCTCCCTCCCACCACATCTCTCTCTCTCTCTCTCTCTCTCTCTCTCTCTCTCTCTAATGGTCCTCCATTCCTCATTTCTCAGCCAGGGGGTCTAGGAGTTAATGTGAACATTTTTTTCCTCATGTCTATAAGTAGCTCCCAGCACTTACAGCATGCTTCATTTCTCATCCATCCAGCAGTTCACCTCCTCGCTGCATGTCCTCATGCTAGCTGATCTCAGGACAGCTTAGCTCTGCTTTATTCCGATAAGCTCTGATTTCCGATAAGCTTACCTCTGTCTCACCCTCTTGATGTCAGATAAACTTAACTCTCCTTCATTCTCAGCCCCTGCTGATCTCATATCAGTTTAATGCTACCTAATCTTCATACCAGGATGTCTTCTCGCTTCAGTTGAGCTTTTCTTCATATAATCTCAGGTCACTTTAGTCCTGTGTCATCCTCATTTATGTATGTCTCCTTATTCCCAATCAGTTCTTCATTTTCATATGCGTATCTGACGTCAACTTCGCTGTCTCATCGCTCATATTTGAATTCTTATGGCCCCAGCTCTCAGATCAGCTTAACTCTCCATTATCGTCATTATGCCTCCAGAGCTCTGATCATTCAAACTCTGCTTCATTTTCATATCCTGATCTCAGATCAGAATAATCTCTCGTGTAAAACACCGGAAGCACCTGTGCTTTCTTAAAGGCTGGCTTATACTTCAATTTGCATATGTATTTGCATCACGTGGTTTATGGGTAAGCGTGGCACACCAATGCACACTGACAGACACACCTTCAGTCATCCCCATTCCTAACAGTACGTTGTGCGTATCTATGGTGCTGTGCGTCGATCAGTCTTCAGGCAAACGCTGATTAGATGTGGATAACGAAGGGTAACCTAGGACTGGGAAAAAAAAAAAAAAAAAGTTTAAAAACGGTGATCTCTGTTTGTTTTTCAAAGCAATTTAATTCAAGAGCAAACATGACATAAAACAGAGAGCCACCGTTCCGTCTTATTTGTTGTAACCATCGACCATAGCCACATGCACACACTTGAAGCACAGTAACTTGACCAGAAAGCTCTGAGTGAATTCTAAAACAAAACAGAAAAACAAGAAATGTTTAATATTATGTACTAAATATTAATTACTGAACCAAGGATTTAAAAAAAAAAAAATGAAGAAATGAATGAATTATGGGAGTGAATTATGGCTGCGTGGACCATCTCACGCCGTATTACACATAGAGCGCGTTTATCAAGATTAAATTTCATCCGTGCATGGTTTGTGAGTTGCTATCAACCGAACAGAACCAACAAGTTATAATTTAACTGGCTGTTAATATAGCTTGCTTTCTTGCTTTTTTCCCTCACCATACCATCACATGATGCATCTTGGCCCAAATCTGTGGAAAATCTGCTGTAATTTTGAAAAATTGCAAGCTGCTCTGAATATTGCAGTGCTTGCTTGCGTTACTTTCTGCGGAATCCTGGAGGGACCGTGTGATATGACGTTTTATATTGTTGGTCAGGATTTAGGCTATAGGCAATAAACCAATAACTCAAACTGCAGCTGAGCCATCATTCACAGACATCTGATAGAAGAATATAGCTACCATGGTCGGCTACAGTATTGTTCGAATTTAATAAACGTACTATAAAATTTTTAACAAATTCAAAACAAAATGTCCTATTTCAGCAAGAATAATAATGCTATAAACCAGGCCTAACAGGTTAAGCTGTGCCTTGTCCTCACAAGCCTCATTGTCTATTACTGATGTCTCCTGGTCTCAGATCAGCTTATCAGCTTAACTTCACCTTGCACTCAAATCCTTATTGCAGCCCAGTTCAGCTCTACCTCATCTTTATGTTCATGATATCAGGTCACCATCCTCATAACCTTATGCATCTTCATGTTGGACTCGAATCATCATATATCTTCTGATCTCATGTCAGTGTAGCTAGGTGACTCACTTGTGTGTGTATAAGGTCCCCAGATGCTTATTAGTATTTTAGTGTGACAGAGGGCTTACCGTTTATTCCAGCACAGCACACAAAGCAGCTACTCTGCCATCTAACCCCCGCATGTTATTATACATCACAAATTATTACGTACTGTATCAACAGAGCTCTTTTACACTGTTAGTGTGAATATATATACAATAATGACAATACAAATTGTGCTTTAAAAAAATATACATATATTGTGCTTTTTTTGGGTTTTTTTTGGCATATTCAGTGTATGTGCATATGAATGATTATACATATTAGAAACATTTACACACACACACACACACATGCAGCCTGCTCACAGTAGGAGAACAGGCCTCATTGTGTTAGCTCGCTGTGTTGAGTGACTGTGGCGTGTGGTCAATGTCAATGTGGACAACACACTGGCCAACAGCTGCTGCAGTTTACCCCAAACTCCTTTCTTCTCATTTACAACCCCCACTTCTCCCTCACACACACACACACACACACACACACACACACCTGCTGAAGTATTGTCACCATGCTTGGCAGCTGTCTCTCTACCATTACTTTTTTTTTTTTATCAGCTTCTCACATATCCATACATCTGGCTGAGTGAGAGTTCGCCTGAACTAATATTCCTCCCCGGTTAGCGTTCTGAGAAACGCAGCCTTGCTTATCAGCAGCATCCATTCACACTGCACACGAGGCACGGTCCCAAAGACTACACCAGAAGCCTAGGCTATGACAGAGTGGCATCTGGCAGCGGGCCAGTTTGTCTTGTGTTATTGCAGTGTGAGGATGGTGTCGGGAGGCACCGAGAGCCGCTGGCCACTCTGCTTTGTTAGTTTTGGCCCCCGGTGTGAGTGTTTGTTAGCAAACGCCTGATGTGATGGACTCATTACTTTAGACCACCTGTTTGTCCTGGGGCACAGAGAGAGAAAGAAGAAAGAAAGCGAGCGTCACCCCGCAGTCAGCTTTCATATCTGCTGTTGAGAGACACTGTATGTGAATATAAACAGTGTGTGCGCGTGGGTGGGTGTGTGTGACTCATCAAGCAAAAGTGAGTGCCTTGCTCGCTACAGACAACAGAAGTGCTGTTGATTAGCCGGAGATGCATGTGCATCTTTGTCAAGAGAAACGATGGTGATGGAACAGTGGAGCATTGCTTCTCTACTCAAACACACTAATGACATTAAGCACGGTCCTCCTCCTCCTCCTCCTCCTACTACTACTACTACACACATACACAACATGACCCTAAGTATTATTCACCCCATCCTGTTACACACACCGTGAGCTTAACCATCTTAAAGCTTCCTTCATTTTTTCTTGAACATTTGGTGCAGAAGAAAGAAAAGAATTCTCCTTACATGAGAAGTGCTTACTGGCCTCATGTTAGATTTCACTCAGGGACACGGTGGACTCCAGTAATGTAACGCATGGCATTTTAAATGTATGTAATTTGATTACAGTTACTGATGTAAAAAAAAATTGTTACTTTTGTTAGTAACAATCAAAGTCAAATTCATTTTTAAAATAAATCACGTTTCCCCCCGAAGATTTTATTCTTTGGCCCTGAATAATTATCCACTTGGAGCGGTTTGACACTACGTAACTGAACATGGGTTTGACATCTTACTTTATAAAACCAGTATAAAATCTATGCTTCTTTTTCTCTTCTTGCTGAAAACATTCCGGTATTTCATGGGAAATCACCTCGTTATCCCTGAGCTGATATCCCTATGATTCTGACTGGTTTCTCCTGTTTCTGAGTATAGTAGCTGATAGCCAGTGAAATGTGATTAAACGACCCAACGGACGTGTTTGTTTGATGGCTGGGATGGTTAAATACAGAGGAGTCATTATTAGCATTATGCATGTAGCTACACCTCTGACTAACACTGAAACGTAATGTGATCAAGAGTTAATCTTGGGCACTGATTTGTAAACCCTTAAAGTCCCTTAAATTTTATTTGTGTAGCGCTTTTAACAATGGACACTGTCTCAAAGCAGCTTTACAGAAACATATAAACACAGGATACAGATTTTAAGTGTGTGAATTTATCCCTATTGAGCGAGCCGGTGGTGACGGTGGTGGGGAATTGGAGTAGATGAGAGCTCCATCCAGAGGTAGGACATCCGAAACGGATCAGGCAAGTCCGGAGAGCAGAGAGGATCAGGATCTCTAGTATCTCCATAAAATCGTGTGTGGCTTGACAGAAGGAGAGAGGGAGAGAAAAGATTATTAGGACTGTGCTTAGCGTAACAGAAAGTCTAGTCAGGGTAGGCTTGAGTAAACAAATATGTTTTAAGCCTAGACTTAAACACTGAGACTGTGTCTGAGTCCCGAACACTAATAGGAAGACTGTTCCATAACTGTGGGGCTCTATAAGAGAAAGCTCTCCCCCCTGCTGTAGCCTTCACTATTCGAGGTGCCGTCAAATAGCCTGCATCTTTTGATCTAAGTAGGCGTGGCGGATCATAGAAAACCAAAAGGTCGCTTAGATACTGTGGTGCGAGACTGTTTAGTGCTTTATAGGTTAATAATAGTATTTTATAATCAATGCGAGATTCCACTGGGAGCCAATGCAGTATTGATAATATTGGTGTGATATGGTTGTATCTTCTAGTTCTAGTAAGGACTCTAGCAGCTGCATTTTGGACTAACTGGAGTTTGTTTATGCTCCTACAGGAACATCCAGACAGTAAGGCATTACAGTAATCTAATCTAGAGGTGAAGAAAGCATGAACTAATATTTCTGCATCATGTAGTGACAATATATTTCTTATCTTAGAAATATTTCTGAGATGAAAGAAAGCTATCCTAGTAATATTATCTACATGAGCATCAAATGATAGGCTGGAGTCAATAATCACTCCAAGGTGTTTTACTGCTGCACATGATGAAACAGAAAGTAAATATATTATTCAATATCTACAGTGTTACTGAAAGGAGAAGGTGTGTCGTTTTGTGAGTGTGGAATTGAAGTCAGGACCTGCTGACAGTTCTTACAAGTTTAAGTGGTTAAACATAAATGTTACTGTATTTGTTTTGACAAAAGTGTGTTTTCTGTGGAACTCGTAACCTCCAAGGAAAGCATTCCTGATGTTATCGCTTAGCTACACTGTTTGTACTGGCACAAACCATATTTAACTGTTTGGTAGAAATAATCCTAAGATTTCCCGGCTGAGGTAATATGCGCATGCTCAAAATACAGTCGGCGTTTTCTCTATCTGTGTGGACTTTTTAAACATGAAAACTGCATATTCAAATAGCTTTGCATCCGTATGGATTTGAGCTTAAATCCAGGCATCAAGTTTAAGTTTAATTAAAACCAACGGCGCTCTTTCGCATGTTCTCTCCATTGCACGTTTCCTCCCCCAGTCCAAAGACATGCACTGTAGCCTGACTGGTATCTCGAAATTGTCCAGAGTGCATGAATGGTTGTATAAATGTGTGTGCGTGATTGTGCTCTGCGATGGGTTGTCCCCACCTTGTGTCCCGAGTTCCCTGGGATAGGCTCCATGAACCTGTGTAGGATTAGCGGTATGGAAAATGGATGGATGGATGGATGGATGGATGGATGACCTCCTTCATGTTTTATTAATGGTGATAGAGTGTTGTAAACAAACTGTATGTCCCTTTGCACTGCCGGTGTGTGTGTCTGTGTGAGTGTGTGTGTAAGCTATCCAGGTGTATTTTATAGGACTTTTTTATAGGACAAGAAGAGGAGCAATTTGAGCTAGCTTCATTAGAAAAGCAAGCTAAAAACATATACTACAAATATACTACAGTGAAACAAAAGGAAAGAAAAGACGAGCAGTCTGGTTGTCAGGACAAGGCTGCCCCAGCATGTCAGGCATGTGCAGAGTGGCTAAGGGCATTGTGGCTCAGCGAAGGAAAGCAGCAGCTCTGTTCCTCACAAGCCGTCTGCTGTTCTGATTGGTGTGTGTATGTGTGTGTCTTTGTTTATGAGACATCGTAGTAGAGGGAACGGTTTGTGCATCTTGTTAGCAATTAAAGATTAATCACATTCATAACCATAAACCACTTTGCCCACAAGCAAAAAGACTAATGTGCAATGATTTAGGTTTACACAACTACAACCCGGATGTGGAGACGTGTGTGTTGATGTTTTTTTTTTATTTTCCGTATAAGTGAAGTCTGCTGTCGTCGTGGAAATGTGAAGCATCTCTGAAATAAAGATTTGACTATAGAGCATCACACTAATGCCAGCACTTATCTTTCCATTTTAAGTACTAATTAAAAAAAAAAAAAAGCTATAGTACAGACATTGCAGCATGTGTGATCGTGTGTGTGTGTGTGTGTGTGTGTGTGTGTGTGTGAGACTCATACCTGACTGCACAAATGCACTGTATCTGTTGTACAATAGATTACTGTTTTGGTCACATCCTGTTTAGCAAAGCCCTTACAGCTGCACTCACTGGTGTTCATCTTTCAGATAAGCTTTAAAACACACATACACACACATAAATTCACACACACACACACACACACACACACACACACACACACACACACAGACTGCATCAGTTGCTCCTGCTGCACACTTTCCTGACCACCTGTCAACCGCCCCAAACCAGTACACACACACACACACACACACACACACACATGTGCGCACACAAAAAAAAGGCATTAATGTCTTCATTGTCCACCTTTACACACACACTCCTGTGTGCTACATTAGTGTTTAGCCACTGCTGTTATGTATTATGAATAAAATGCATGTTGTGAAGTTTTCCTGCTGGCTCTGCCCTCCTGAGATGATAAAAATCAATATGCCTTCTATCTGACCCTTATCTACTTTCCACTAGATCCAATTAACTTCCTTTGAACACCCCGCTGTTAGGTTTGACCAATAATGAAAAGCTTGCTTTCAGCTCAGCGAGAAGTCAATGAAAGTACACGTTTCATGCTTCAGTCGGACTTTTCAATGAGCTCCCTGTGATGGTGTCGCTCATATGATCTGTAAAACAAATCTAATCTGATTGGAACAGATTTTACGTGTATGTGTGTGTGTGCGTGTGTGTGTGTGCGCGCACGCGCGTGTGTGTGCGTGTGTGTGTGTTGGTGAGCAGACTCTGACAGCTGCCGTCTAATCTTCACAGGTGACGCAGGTGCCCATCGAGTCATGCGAGCAGTACGGGACGTGTCACGAGTGTTTGAGCTCTGGAGACCCGCATTGCGGCTGGTGTGTGCTGCACAACATGTGAGTGCTCTTTCTACACAACATTTGCTATGCTGTCGATTACGCCGTGACAATAAAAGAGAGCTTGTGATGTCAGTCTCTGAGATATATGAGATAAAAGACATTCATCCAAACTGAACCAAAAAGTAACACTCCAAATAACAAATAAACATAGAGACATCCAAAGTGAATCAAAAACACTTCAAATAACACATCAAAATGGGTCAGTGATTGTTTTTATTCCGCCTCTAGAGGCCGCTCTCGTACTGTATAATGACAGCGGATCCTTCTCAGCCGCTCCCGCAACACCGGGAAAAACTATCGGTGTGGATTTTGGCCGATAACTGATAGTTCACGTAATCTATTAATCGCCAAAACCATCAATTGGTCGACCTCAGGACAATGTGAAATGCAAATAAATGCATTTTATTTGAAATGAAACAGGTAAGTTCAGCATTTTGGCACAATGATCCCTGGCTAAACTTCAAAATGATATTAATGATTCATATCATTTTTACCTCCCCCATGCGTTGTATGACGCTGCAGTCACTTACAGATAAGCATGATCAGATCTCATGGCATTTTGACAGATTAGATAAAACCAGGATTTTTAAATGATAATAAGTAATGATAATGATAATAAAGTGTAAAAGGAGATGTGAGTGCATGTACGACAGTCACTGGTGATTTGAGCACGGTTATTCAATCAGCTTCAGCTGCGTGTACACAAGCCCCTACCCGCTAGTCTTTTATTTAGATTTTACATGCGCACACCACACATTAATTTGCCCTAACATACATCTAATAAACATGAGTTTTGGGGGTTGGGAGTTAAAATCCCACCTCTGCTCCGTGTGCGCGGAGTTTGCATGTTCTTCCCATGCTTCAGGGGTTTCCTCCCCAGTCCAAAGACATATATTGTAGGCTGATTGGCATTTCCAAATTGTCCGTAGTGTATGAATGTGTGTGTGTGTGTGCGATTGTGCCCCTGTGATGGGTCGGCACCCTTTCCAGGATGTCCCCCGCCTTCTGTCCTGAGGTTCCTGGGATGGGCTCCAGGCTCCCCTGTGAGCGCGTGTAGGATAAGCAGTATAGAAAATGTATGAAGGAATGTCTATAGCTCTAATATATTGGGATAGTGAGCCAAGGAAGTAAATGGAGAGGGGGGGGATATCAGTGAAGGTAAATTAGAGGTGCATGGTGCTGCAGATAAAAATTTCAGGCAGTTAACATCAATTATGGAAATGTGCTTTTATTTATTTATTTTTTTTTTTTTTATAAAGCTGAAAACTGGCCTGTTTTGCAACTTCACCAGCTTAGCAAGTAGTCATGTGAATTTTACTTATTAAATATTAGTTTTTATACCTCTTAGAACTTGAGTATGACAATCAAACCCCTTAATTAAGCAATGAATCCTCAAAGAACTCTTGAAGAACCCCTTTTACTAAGCACTAAGCATGTCATTTAAGCACTACTCTTGATGGAGAGCTTTCATAAATATGTAGCTCATTCTGGCTTTAATTCGGCTTTGTGCTCACCAACACACTGCTAGTAAGATGGAAGTGTAGGGGTTTTGTGTTCTTGCGTTTTAGCAAATGCCGCCTATGAGGCAAGTTTCCACGCTAAACAAATAAATACCATCAATCTTTATTTCCTAACAAACAAAATGTTGAGAGAAAAAAGAAAAAAAAAATCTAATGCTGAAAAGAAGACTACAAAACAAACAAACGTGTCTTCGGTGTGTTGATATGAAATGATAATACCCTTAAAAGAAATGTGCCATAAACAGCTCGTGCTATCTCTCTAAGACTCATTGTAGTCGTACACAAAAACACTTAGTTAAAAAAAAAAAAAAACCTAGTACAAAAACAATTAGTACTCAGTTAAAAGACTAATGAACTGATAAAGGTCTGAGACTGAGTTCGCATTTATAAATTACATGTTGACACTAAACCCACATGCACAATTTGTGAGATTATCAGCATTATTATATACATACTCCTGTATGCAGATGTTCAGTTCGATGATTTAACTGCAGACCAAGAAGTTAAAGTGTTTCCCTCACGTTTATAAATAAAATAAATAAACGGCGCACTCATATAGCGCTTTACAGTGTGTCCCATTCACCCGTTCACACACACTCACACACCAATGGTAGCAGAGCTGCCGTGCAAGGCGCTAACTTGCCATCGGGAGCAACTCGGGGTTCAGCGTCTTACCCAAGGACACTTCGGTACGTGGAGTCATCGAACCACCAACCCTACGATTAGTGGACAACCCGCTCTACCACCTGAGCCACAGCCACCCCATGTACACACACTCCAAGCAGACATGAGTTTGGTAACACATGCCAAAGACGCAACTGATGATTAGCAAAACCGTCAGTGCAACGTGTGTACACTTGCTTCACTGTGAGATTTGACTATATGGGCCAGTATGAACAGCACATGCTACAAATAATTTGAATTTCATGTTGTCTTAGCACTCATTTTCTCACACATTCACTCTCCATGTTTTATTTTGAGTAAGGATTCTTTGCGCCGTGCCATTCTGTGTAAACACGTTTTATCATTACGTTTTATTCTTGCTGAACAGATGTGTGCAGAACAGATTTTCTATTTAAGTGTCTGTGGGCTGTTGGGTTTTTTTTTTTCTTCTTCTTCTTCTTCACGTTTGCAGTTTCTGAGCTTTTAAAAAAGTAGGCTTACACTGTGAGAAAGTAAACGCTCCCACAGTAGCCCCCAGCACACAGCGTAGGGTCCGTCACTGTCACCTGGTGGCTCATGTGTGTTACTACACCCAGCTTCATCAGTTTATCTTAACTTATTTTAGCAGCATATTCCAATGGATTACCCTTTTTTTTTTTTCTTTTTTTTTCAAAATTTATCAAATGCCTTGTTTTTCCGGCCGGAATTTACAGTATGCATCAGTATGTCCTTGTTTGCAGTTGCTTTGCTAATTCTTGTCTACTTTCCCTGCTGGCACAATGAACACAGCTTCATCCTAATAACCGTCAAGTCGAGCTACTAGCATTTTCCTAATGGTGGCAGCACTGTGAAGAGTGCACTTAAAGTAATTTGCGTAGCCCTTGCGGCGCAATGGGGACAAATAACAGCTCGAGTGCAAGGTACTTTAGTGTGTCTCTTCAGCATGCCAGAACAGGTGCTGCTAGTCTCTGTGTGCTTAAAGACTTTTCATTTCAGAAATTACATTTATTCTACTGTGTTCATCTATGTATATAGTTATATGTAGTTATATATAGAGATGCTACACCTCTCATAAAGTCTGTGTATGCTACATAAATTCTCATATGTACAATCACACACACGGAAGTTTCGTGTGATTGTGTTACGGGATGCTATATGGAATCATTTGGTAAATGTGGTTAGAGCTGCGCTGACACACTGTTATTCAAAATGCTGCTGATCAGCCAAATTTGTTGCTTTCCTTTTGCACTAGAGTTATTTATTCATAGCAGGTACTGGAATTCTTTTCCATCTGAAATCTTATTATGTTTAGTATAACAGGAAAAAAAAAAATCTATTTTGTAAATTATTTTTGATTAAGCTTCTCCGTTAAGATTTTATGTGCAGCACAGCAGTGTTTCCGGTCTATTCTGTATCACTGTCCTATGTGTTTCTCTCTCATTTTCCTTTCAGTTTACTCACTCTCTCTCTCTCTCTCTCTCTCTCTCTCTCTCTCTCTCCCCTACCGCCTTACCATCATACCCTCAGCCTCAGATGCAGCCACAATGGGCACATTTTCCACAATTTATGTTGTCTGGATGAAATTAGCCTCCTCTCTCTAGCTGTCTCTCTCTCATTTCTCTCTCGCTCTCGTCTCCTGGCTCACGTCTGCTTATTTCTCACTCCTGCAGACCCCTTAAGTATCTCTCTTTCTCTAGATATGACAGAAAAGACAGAAAGAGAGACAAAAAGAAGGATGGCTCTTCATGCATAATCTCTCACACCTTTGAAGCTGTGAATGGGTCTCTCTCTCGCTCCCTCTTTTGCTGTTCGTTACACATTCGCCTCCCCTCTATATCAGTGCTCTAGTGCTGCTCTGGGCATGGTAATTAGCTACATGGCAGCACATTAGCATGATACAGCACCAGCGATGAGCGGCACAGTGAAGAAAGTGGTCAAGACTAGCGCTTCTTTCTGTACCGCCCCCCCTCTCTCTCGCCACAGAATGGCGCGATCTGCTGACGGCCCCTGTAATTACCGGCAGCTGCTGCCTGATGAGTGAAAAGAGAAGGAGAAGAAGAAAGAGCAAGCAGAAGAGAGGGCGACTGCCAGAGAAACGAGTCTGATTTTGATGCCAGGGCCACACAAAAACATCCAGCGTTTAGATTGCAGTTGCAAACACGCTTTTGTCTCAAGCACACTCGAGTCTCATGGGTGTGGATAAGAGCAAGCTTCAAGCGCCGTCCTCATTATGCGCACACTCGTTCCCAAAGCTCAAGCTCTAAAGATTTCCCTGCTTGTTGTCCACATTCAGGACATTCACAGGCTGCAGAAGGGTGGATGGAGGATGGAGAGAAAAGAAATAGAGTGTGTGTGTGTGTGTGTGTGTGTGTGTGAGAGAGAGAGAGAGAGAGAGAGAGAGTTGAATTTAGAAAATTGTTTATTTTAATCTATCCATGATGCAGACACTAACATTTTGCATGTAATGTACTGGATTATTAAATAATTAGATAGAGAGACAGAGAGATAGATAGATAGATAGATAGATAGATAGACAGACAAACAGTCAGACAGATAGGTAGATAGACAGACAGACAGACAGACAGACAGACAGATAGATAGATAGATAGACAGACAGATAGATACACAGACAGACAGACAGATAGATAGATAGATAGATAGAGAGACAGACAGATAGACAGATAGATAGACAGACAGACAGACAGATAGATAGATATATAGATAGATAGACAGACAGACAGACAGACAGACAGATAGATAGATAGATAGAGAGACAGACAGACAGATAGACAGATAGATAGACAGACAGACAGACAGATAGATAGATAGATATATAGATAGATAGACAGACAGACAGATAGATAGATATATAGATAGATAGACAGACAGACAGACAGATAGATAGATAGATAGAGAGACAGACAGACAGACAGACAGATAGATAGACAGACAGACAGACAGACAGACAGATAGATAGATATATAGATAGATAGACAGACAGACAGACAGACAGATAGATAGATAGATATATAGATAGATAGAGAGACAGACAGACAGACAGACAGATAGATAGATATATAGATAGATAGACAGACAGACAGACAGATAGATAGATAGATATATAGATAGATAGAGAGACAGACAGACAGATAGATAGATAGATATGCAATAATTAACTAGTAAAAACTTAATTACTTTCTTTTCCAATTAAATATCCCTTATTACTCTAGAACTGTAGTGCAAAGATAACCTCATCAAGAGACACAGACACACTGCCTTTCTGTAGCACCACATTTAAAAATAAATAAATAAATACTTTTCCAAATCCCTCATACTTTTGTAGAGCCTAACTCCTTGATTTGTCCAGTCTCTGAACAGTTCTTGTGTCATTGGAGTTGGTGTTATTCCACTGCTGATGTATATTGTTTTTCTCTTTTGGTTTTTTTGTCTGTCCAAGAATGAAATGAATCAGCTAGCACTTAGATCTTTCGTTTCTCACACATTTAAAAACCAAAGATGAAAAACCGCAAGGAATAATTAACGTTAAGATTCTATCAAATTTCCAACAGGTCAAATTTCAATTTCCAACACAATCTAAGATCGTGCTTTTGTAGTTAACGCCGGTGTGTTTAGTGCCCCCCATCCTTAATTTACATCACTGCTCAACCCAAGGACATTTCACCAAGGTGTGTCAGCGCTCATATCCAAACCTTTCTTGTTCACACAATCAACTTAAACAATGGCTCGTTCCACATTCTGGCATGATTTCCTTTGGACTGACTTCCCCAGCACAGTACTCTTTGTATGCACTCTTCTAAAAGCTGAGCAACAACATGTATAACTCTTATCTCCGTCTGTGTTGTCACATTTTCTGGATGAAGAAAGACAGGTCTTCTTATTATTTATTTCCCCCAGAAATCTAAACACGTTAATTTCTGAAAGTAGGTTAGTTCCAGGCCTGAGAGAGCATCCAACAACCTAACAACATGGTGCTAATTTTAATGTTGACATTTTAATTGCACTATTAAGTTTGTTATCACGACCTCACTGTGCATAAAGCGCTTCTTGCTGTTGTTTTGCGCTCAACAACTAACTGGAAATGTACAAGGAACAAAAACGTCACTCCCTTAAACCAACGAAATGGTTTATACTGAAAATGGCCACAAATACTGAAAACACACAACAATACTGAAAACGCCCACAAGTACTGTAAAACAACCACAAATACTGAAAATGCCCGCAAATACTGTAAAACAACCACAAATACTGAAAATGCCCGCAAATACTGAAAACAACCACAAATACTGAAAATGCCCACAAATACTGAACACAACCACAAATACTGAACATACCTGCAAATACTGAAAATGCCCGCAAATACTGAAAACACATGAAAATACTGAAAATGCCCACAAGTACTGAAAATGCCTGCAAATACTGTAAAACAACCGCAAATACTGAAAACGCCCACAAATACTGAACGTACCTGCAAACACTGAAAACAACCACAAATACTGAAAACGCCCACAAATACTGAACGTACCTGCAAACACTGAAAACAACCACAAATACTGTAAACAACAACAAATACTGAACGTACCTGCAAACACTGAAAACAACCACAAATACTGTAAACAACAACAAATACTGAAAATACCCACAAGTGCTGAAAACAACCACAAATATTGAACATACCCACAAATACAGAAAACAACCCCCAAACACTGAAAATACCTGCAAATACAGAAAAGGAAAGAATTTTCACGGTGCTGTAATGTATATGTGACAAATGAAGGCTTCTTCTTGTTGTTCTTCTCGTTCTTCATTCACAGTGGTTCAATAGCTAGATCTTACAGCATGCCTGACAGACAGCAGCCCAATCTATCACCCCTCTAAACTTTAAAAGGTGCACATAACCCACTGTTTACTTTAAGTGCACTCTCAATATCACAGTCCAGAATGATGAGAATGGTTAGAAAGACTGAGAACCTACTTTTCTAAAACTGTCCACAAAGGACTAAACCTGGAGATGTCCACAATACCCCAAATTAAGCAAATGTTGTCAAAGATTGCCCTGCCAGACATCTGGATAAAGAGAATGGCTTGCTCCGTCACCTTCCCTAGTCAGAACAGAACAAAGCCACCAGGCGCCAGGTCAGTAGTCTTCATTCTCAGTCAAGCGGGTCAAGACAACATTCCTTCCCTTAGGCTATCTGGAAGCACATCACACAAGCCTTGCCCTAACACTGACCAGAAAGCTTTATAAAACTCAACTGGAAGACAATCAATGATACATGTCTGTCCGTTATACATGCCTCTGAGAGCTGTATGCAACTCATCTATGGACAGGTCCCTGTCAAGCATGTCAACTGACTGCTTTGTGATTTTGGGAAGAATTTCCTCTACCTTTCGCACCCCTGAAAGCTATCTCTCTGCTTACAGACTTCAGTACAGTCTGACAACAGAACCTCTGAATCTGTATAAACCATTTTTTGTTCATTTTCTTCCTCAAGATCAAAGAAAAGCTCGGAAGGACCATCCGTATCTCTCACACTGTTAAACTGAGAGCAGACCGTCACCCCCTGCAAAGCTATTTTTTTACTTTGAGAGCATCATATTACACTCGGTTTCCCATGGCCTCCACCAAATCCTGGAGTTCCACTTTAAGTGCTAAAATTATTGGAACTTTTGCCACGTTCCACCACTACCACCGGGAGAAAAGTGACTTCAGAAGTGTCCCAGAGGAAAAAAAAAAAAAAACCTCTTTAAAATTGACCTAATCTAAATGCATTATTATGCACCTTGTGGTTCTCCATTACATTTAAGTATAGTACACAGAACCATGAACCAATGATCTGAAAACACAACAGGATACTATGCACTGAATACTGAATAAGAGTCCAGACTCAGCTCACATTTACTGGTCACTGACCAAAAATTTCTCCACATATCCAGCAAATTGTATCTCCATTATTTCACTCATTCATTCCTGTCCATGCTGAAAACCCTACAGTGTAGCCAATGCCTAAAATGAAAAATCCTTCAATCGAATTTTCAAAAGAGAATCGTCTTCACTCCTACAGCTGGAGCATATACACATATAAAATACCTCTCAGTCTCAAAAACCTCTCAGTCTCAATGCACGCTCTCACACAAATCTTTCTTTTATAACTTATTCATGTTGCTTTGTCTTTCCTTCAGAAAGATGACATCAGCTTTTTTTGCTTCTGCTTTTTTTTAAATTTTATTTTTTTTATGATGATGTCTGCTCTTTCTCTATAATACCTAGCCGTTTGTGTTTACTGCTGTTGTAATAATTTCACTTATGGCGAATCAAAAAATCAAAAAATTATCATATGGAGGAAAAGTGGAACTTTCAAATATTCTAGATTCATTACACATGACGTGAAATGTTTCAAGCCTTTATTTGTTTTAATCTTGATTACAGCTTACAGCTCATGGAAATCAAAAATCCAGTATCTCAAAATATTTGAATAAAGAATTTATAATACAGAAATGTCGACCTGAGAAGACTCTAATCAGATAATCAACTCAAATGCAAACTCGAGAGTCGATGCAGCGTCTACCAGGAGATTTTAGAGCACTTCATGCTTCAATCTGCTGATGAGCTTTATGGAGATGCTGATTCTCTTCCAGCAGGACTCTGCACCTGCCCTCAGTGCCAAAACTACTAGTAACTGGTTTGCTGACCGTGGTGTTACTGTGCTTGATTGTCCAGCCGACTCGCCTGACCCGAACCCCATAGAGAATCTACGAGACACCAGACCCGACAATACAGACGAGCTGAAGGCCGCTATCAAAGCAACCTGGACTTCCAGAACACCTCAGCAGTGCCACAGGCTGATCACCTTCATGCCACGCCGCATTCATGCAGTAATTCCTGCAAAAGGATTAAAGCCCCGACCGAGTATCAGCGCATAAATTAACAAACTTTTCACAAGGTCGAAATTTCTGTATTATAAATTCTTCATTCGAATATATTGAGATTTTTATTTCCGTGAGCCGTAAGCCGTAATCATCGAGATTAAAGCAAAAATTTGGCTTGAAATTTTATATGTAACTTTATGTGTAGTGACTCTAGAATATATGAAAGTTCCACTTTTTGAATTCAATTACGGGAAAAAAATGAACTTTTCCACCACGTTCAAATTGTTTTGAGGTGCACCTGTATTTATGTTGACTGCCAGTTTTATTACAAACACACTAAACTGTCGTGCCGTTTTTTATTTTTATTTTTTTTTATCTCAGATAATGCACAATTTTATATATCAATTCAACCTCCTGGATTAATTGGGAAGTATTTCCCAGCCCTTAAACCTCTTAGACAGTTATTTAATAACCGTTTGAGTCTGAAGAATAAAACCATCACTATCTCACGCATGATCAGTTTCAGTTTCACTTCTTACTTCTTACTCTTACTAATATAACTTTCCTGTAGTGCTCTATGTCAGTGTGCTCTTCTGGGTATTACGTTTCTGGATGGAGTATGAGGAGGCACGGGTGTAAATATGTCCTGAAATACAACCACATCTCAATTGATCTCATTTGCGTCGTTCATAATTACTGAGTCCCTATAAGATTTCCCACCACCAGTCAACACTCCTCAACCCTGATCCATTTTAATGCTGATGGCTTGTTAAGTTTTCACAACTCCTAGAGATTGGAGTCACCATGCTGCCCACAGACACTGACAATTTATCACACACCGCTTATCCAAATCATTCTTAAGCTGTTATGCTGAAGAAAAATAAATAAATAAATAAATAAATAAATAAATGAGAGCGAACGAGGAGCTGGAAAACTTTGTTTTTGGATCCGGCAGGATTAATCTCGCCAACAAAGCACACTAATCCTGGAGATCTGATTGGCTGAGCTCCAGCGTGGTCAGAGGTCATCAGAGTTCCTTTTGTTATCTACTGTCGTGCCGTAGCTTTGAGTTCCTCCGTGGAGGAAAGTGCAGAATCACCACTGCTTACTCAGACATGGCATAATTACGGAGAAGAACAGGACGTTCTATGTATACAGCAAACAAAGCGAAACAATGGCGAGAATGGGAGAGCTTTTTCCCCACAATCCCCAAGGTATTGAAGAAGGAAAGCTATGCGTAGCTTTCAGTTGGTAGTTTTGGTGCTACATAAAGAACTTCTAGTTCAGTCCAATAATTTCACATTCACATATCAGAAATGGGGATATCAGATAATTACTCAAAACCTTGATAGATTTTGAGCGTTTTTGCAAGGACGAGTGGGTTGTAACTGCCAGATCAAGATGGGCTACTGTATACTGGTAGCCTTGGACTCAAAAGAGTGTTTATTTTTTTCTTTTTTTCTGCCCTGAAAGATTTTTTTTTATCGGTTTTTCACTTGAATTACATTTTGGTCGCTATATCACATTAAAAGTTGGGAAAAGATCTGACGTGATTTATTCTGGACTTCGCCCGCATTTTAAACCTCCATTATAAACCAGGGATTGAAACATAACATCCATTTTGACAGCAAAGGAAGAGTATGCTGTACAACCCGCGAACACTTTTTACATACACATCTAAACTAGCATCAATACACAACCAATCAGCATGGGCTAAAAATACCAGCTCCCTAACGGCTGAACTGAATCCATCATAGCAAAGCAGAACTAATCACAGTGAGGATAATATCCAGCACACTGAGGTCATTACATGGTCCAGCTTGCACTATCCGTGTTGAACACAAGTCTTACGTTAGCACGGATCACAACCCTGAGACTATCTATCAGCACACCAAATAGTCTCCCAGCTGCGTATCGATTTCAGCATGTGTAAGAAGGCAGAGAAGCCCGCACTCGCTCCTAGACACGACAAAATGAATGCAGGTGTGTTTATGGCTGTGATGGCGAGATGGAGCTGATACAGGAGGCAGACTGCAGTCGCTGTGAGCTCAGTGTAGTGCAGTTATGGGGAAGGAGCAACAACATATGTTATAGTAATGAAGGTGCTGGGATTCACTCCGCTTTACTTCTTCTCTTCTCTTCTTCTCTTCTTGACTCTACTCTTTACTTCTCTTCTTCTCTACTCTTTACTTCTCTTCTTCTCTTCTCTTTACTTCTCTTCTTCTCTTCTCTTTACTTCTCTTCTTCTCTTCTATCTTCTCTTCTCTTTTCTTCTCTTCTTCTCTTTACTTCTCTTCTTTCTTCTCTTCTCTTTTTTATTCTCTTTTCTTCTTTTCTTCTATTTACTTGACATTTCCTCTTTTCTCTTCTCTTCATTTGTCTTCGCTTTACATCTCTTCTCCTCTTCTCTTCACTTCTCTTCTTCTCTTCTCTTCTCCTCTATTCTTCTCTTTACACCTCTTCTCTTCTTCTCATCATTTCTCTTCTCTTCTCTTAAATCTTCTCTTCTTCTTTTCTCTTCTCCTTTTCTTCTCTTTTCTTCTTTTCTTCTCTTTACTTTATATTTCCTCTTTTCTCTTCTCTTCTTTTCATTTCTCTTCTCTTTACTTCTCTTCTCTTCTCTTCACTTCTCTTCCCATCGTTTCTCATTTTTTGCTTTTCTTCTTTTCTTCTCTTTACTTTACATTTCCTCCTTTCTCGCCCCTTCTCTTTCTGTCATCAATCTGGTGGCTTCACACTGGAGTGTAGATGGAGGTGTGTATGTGTGTGTGTGAGTGTGAGAGAGAGAGAGAGAGAGAGAGTGTGTGTGTGTGTGTGTGTGTTTGTGTGTGTGAGTGTGTGTGTGTGTGTGTGTGAGAGAGAGAGACAGGACAATGTAATTGCCTGTCTGAAACACAGGGCTAAAAGCAGGCAGCAGACTAGAGCCCAAAGGTTAGCCCGTCATCGCCATCACCTTCCCTTGTCACTTGAACACACGCACACACACACACACACACACACACAGCAGAAGCATGTGTGTAGAGTCTGTTAATGATGTCGACCCTGTAAGCATTCCACACAGCCCTAGAGATGGCCATGAGATGTCATAAAATAGACAAAGCCAGAGACAGACCGACCGACTCAGGCAGACAGGTAGGGTGGGGACACACTTCAATTAATGAGAGCAAGGAGAGAAGGATCTAACACACACACACACACACACACACACACACAATGGCCGTCTATCAGCACCATGGCAACCGCAGCACCCCCATACCCTCTCAACCCCAAAATAAAAATCAATGCTGAGCTTTGGCAGCTTATTTGCAGTGCACACACACACTCACACACACACACACACACACACACACACACTCACACACACACACATACACATTTTCAGACAGTAAAGAATTCACAAGCCATCCCAGACATCTGAAAGCGCATTAAGTGTCATTTTCCCTCGAGCATTAGGAATGTAAAAGAGATGCGGCAAATTGCAAGTCGACATGCTCCCTGTCAGGAAGGCCTGATAGAGAGAGAGAGAGAGAGAGAGAGACAGAGAGAGAGAGAGAGCACACAAGAAATAAGCGAAAACAAAGAGAGATTTAATGAAGCAAAGTCATACAATACTCATTTACATAAATCTGGAGAAAAAAAAGCATGACTTACTGTAATATTACACTTTGAAAGCAGCCCGCATTCTATGTAACACACACACACACATGCACTCACACACGCACACACACACACACACACACACACACACACACACACACACACACACACACACTAACGACAGCCACTCAAATTACCTTAATGTGCTGTTCTGCTTCAGAAAGCTTTCAGCCAAACCATCCGTTGTTAGGAGTATCATCTGAACAAAGGCCTCAAATCTTGATCTGGGAAATTTTACACAAATCCAAATTCAGATGTTTCACCGGTAGAACCCACTTGAGCCGCTTGCTCGTTGTGAGGAACGTGCTTAGTCTGCACAGCGGCTTATCTGGATGATTTGGGGTGAATTTGAGGGCAACAGTTGCCGAAAACAGCTGGATGTGCATATTGTGCTGTATTCAGGACCAAGGACAGCGACTTCCTCTCAGCCCTGCCTTGGAGTTCACAAGACAATGAAGGCAAGAACTGTAACAGGATACAGTAGTGACCTCTCAGATGAAACATTTTGCCCTTTCTCACTTGCATCGCTGCGGTTGTCACTGATTTATGGAAAATTCTCATTTTCACTCACTCGGTGACTGCTACCCTGTTGCTAAATCCTCTTTACCGTAGGATGTCCATTACGTAGTGATCTACGCCTGAACCCAGTCTGTACATTTTCTTGATTTCGCTGTGGCTTTTTTTTTTTTTCTTCAAAATTTGTGATGTAACTTGAGCAGTTTTTGCAGGAAACTATTTGAATTTGGCGAACTTGCAATCGCACTCAATGGTTCTGCACGGTCTTTCACACTGATGTTTGTTTGCAAATGAGACCTTGTAGCTGTACTCATGTTCCACGCACGTGACTCGAAGAGGGCGTTGGTTGAGGGCGCGTCGTGATGACGTCACATGACACGTATTAGTCCAAATCTGCAGTCATTTTGAAAAATTGCAAGTTGCAAGCATCGAATTCCATTACGGTAATACGACAGTCCCGCCTCCTATGTTGAGATTCCTACTCTCGAGCAGATTGTGGAAAATAAACACAGTAAAATTGATTTGTCTGAATATTGATGTGAAAACAAAACCCAAGCAAACATGACTTATATTTCTGTTACTCTTTCCTCCACAGGTGTTCTCAGAGGGATCGGTGCGAACGAGCCAACGAGCCCTACCGATTTGCGGCCACGCTGAACCAGTGCATAAAGGCCACGGTGTATCCTGACAGCATTGCAGTTTCCGAACCCAGTGTACCGGTGAGAGATATTTCCCCCATACTGTGCGTATTCAGAGCTCTGAACTAGGCTTTGCGCCATTACGATTTTAACCGCATGAAGTATACCTGAACCGTATGAGGAAATCCTCCTTCTGCACTGACGATCAGACTCTTTTTTTTTTTTACAGCGTTTGAGAAACAGATGTGGAGTGCACTCTCTCTAGCGACTGTGAACACAAATTCAGATTCGGTCTGAATGGAGATGTGTTTATGGGCTGTTTTCTCGCTTGCGTTTTTGGTTGAGCGGTAATGCGTGGTGTGGGTGGATGGGATACTGAGCGAGCGAGCGGCGTGTAGGTGAAAGGTGTGTGTGTGGGTGAGATGCCAAAAAGTGCATGTGTGTAGGCTGATGTGGGGGGTTTGTTTCAGAAGAGCCTGGTGTGTATTCAGCCACAGAGAAGAAGGAGTCAATGTCTATGCGTTCTGTCTTTTTTTTTTTTTTGGTACCTTTTTTCAAAGCTTTTCAAAGTGAAATCACACTCTTTTTCTGTCTCTCTGTTCTTCATTCTTTGTGTCGTTCATACACAAACAAGTAGGTGGCTGTTAAATTTCTTGGGCTTTGAATATCAAAATAGTTATTTTTTAAATTTTATTTTATTTTATTTATTTATTTATTTTGAAATGTAGAGTGCCTAAACAGTATGTGCTAACGATATGTTTGTCTGTAAATGAGCTGTTTGGCTCTTCTGCACATAATACGACAACAGGGTCACTGCTGCTCCGATGGCAGGGAACCATCACCATGACAACAAAGCCCATCCGCTCCGGGGCCAAGGGAATACGAAAAGCAGCGAAAACAATCAAATTACTTTTATTAAAAATGCTGGTAGTGATTAGCCAGCTCTGCGTGTACACATGCACTAAAAGCAACACCTACACCAAGTCCGCTAGAGAGATAATGCTCAAGGAAAACATCATGTGAAACCTGTGCGAACTGTGAAAACTGCCCTGCAAGCAACTATACTGATATACTGCGTGGTCTATGGTGCTCTACCTTACCGTGTTAATATTATAGATCCTACAGCAGACTGAATGAGGTGATTCTTCACTGCTATATTATCCACAAGCTATACAGTGGTGCTTGAAAGTTTGTGAACCCTTTAGAATTTCCTAGATTTCTGCCTAAATTTGACCTAAAACAGTCCTAAAAGTCGACAAAGAGGACCCAGTTAAACAAATGTGACCAAAATATTATACTTGGTCATTTATTTATAGAGTTAAATGATCCAATATTGCATATCTGTGAGTGGTAAAAGTATGCGAACCTCCAGGATTAGCAGATAATTTGAAGGTGAAATTACAGTCGGGTGTTTTCAATCAATGGGATGACGATCCGGTGTGAGTGCTTTATTTCAAGAACAGGGATCTATCAGAGTCTGATCTTTACAACACATGCTTGTGGAAGTGTATCATGGCACAAACAAAGGAGATTTCTGAGGACCTCAAAAAAAAAAAAGAAAAAAAAAAGAGTTGTTGATGTTCATCAGGCTGGAAAATGTTACAAAACCATCTCTAAAGAGTTTGGACTCCACCGATCCACAGTCAGACAGATTGTGTACAAATGGAGGAAATTCAAGACCATTGTTCCCCTCCCCAGGAGTGGAGACCAACAAAGATCACTCCAGGTCACGAAGGAACCCAGGGTAACTTCTAAGCAGCTAAAGTCCTCTCTCACGTTGTGGTTATTGCTGCACGAGGGGGTCACACCAGGTACTGAAAGCAAAGATTCACATACTTTTGTCACTCACGGATATGTAATTGTGATTAGATCATTTTCCTCAATAAGTAAATGACCAAATATAATATTTTTGTCTCATTTGTTTAATTGAGTTCTCCTTATCTACTTTTAGGACTTGTGTGAAAATCTGATGATGTCTTAGGTCACATTTATGCAGAAATATAGAAAATTCTAAAGGGTTCACAAACTTTCAAGCACCGCTGTAGGTAGTATGTTTTATAACTTGGACAATAATATGCTGCAGGGTTTGTGATCACTGTGGATAGACAGAAGTGCTCCTGATTCGACAATGAATAAAGGAATGAACATGGTGGCATTTCAAACACAGGGTTGGTAGCCACCAGAATAATGGCTTCCATTCTCATCGTGTGAAAAGTCTAGCACACGCACATTACACAGTCAGCAATTAGAAGCCCTCTGGCTCTTATTGCTAGAGCACTAGTTTTGCAGCCGTGACCAGCGCATGAGGTTTTGGGGTAATTAGCTGCTTTATGGACATTCTTCTGCACAGGAAGTTCGGATGAAAAGGGCACGGGAAGTGTGCACGACAGGTAGGATGGTTAATCAGACCTTGTTGGTAAGACATTAGAGTTCTGAGAATCTGACCCGGGTCCTCGGCGTGAGGCTCTAGACAAGCTGAACAATGGAAAACTTCAAACAAGGAGGTAAAATGGGAAGCGGGTAGGGCGATCTTTACAAATGTCAACCCAGTCATTACTGCCTGAGCAGTGTTTGAAACCCCCACCACCACTACACACACACACACACACACACGCAAGCGCGCGCGTGCGCCCACCTAGTCCGGAGAACTGGAAATGTTTATTTATAGAGTGCTACAGCATCTGTGACTGCTCCCCAGAGAATGACTTCAAAAGGGATGTGTGTGAATGTGTTTTTGTGTGAAGTGAGAGAGAAGTTCAAGAAGCGGATTGAATTTGTCAGATGTCCATTTTCATCTGTTTTCAAAAAAGGAAAAAGGAAACACAGCCTTTCTGGCACCCTTTTATAGTGCCTGCTCACCTGCATCTGAGGGCTAAGCGTTGGCTGACAGTTTGTGCCATTGCCTTATGCTCAGGCCATCTGCTGTGTACCTGATGAAGCTTGATTGAAAATACTGCAGTGCTAATAGCAGCTACCACTCTTTCCCTCTGCCGCCTCTCTGTGTTCAGCTGCTGGTGAAGGTGACTGATGTTCCCGATCTCTCTGCGGGAATCACCTGTGCCTTTGGGAATCTGACTGAAGTAGAGGGAACAGTGAATGGGAATCAGATCCTGTGCATCTCTCCTGCTGCTAAAGACGTCCCTGTAATCCCTACTGATCAAGGTACAGCTCTAAAGGTCTAGCCTCTTTCTAATCTGTTCTTCTCTTCCTCCAGTTTACTCACATGCACAAATTCGATTTTGGTTTTATCCCTCAAACGCGCTTCCTATCCCTCCATCCGTTCTCAGTCCTCAGTTCTGTCTTTTTACCATTTCCTCTCTCCTCCCCTTTCTCCCAAAGGGGCGTGGCTTTGGCTAAGCTCTCTTATAGATGTTCTATTAATAGAGCTTCTCAGATGCGTGCTCCTCTGCCTTCATTCAGCAGGGCTCTGCACGCTCACGCCCATCGATTCCACACACACTGCAGCTCTAATGAGCTTACACTGACCTCAGCGTCGCGGCTGGAGTCGTGTTCCCGGCCACACTTACACCTATTGCGGGTGATATCTGTCGCCTTTTTTTTGGGGGGGGGGAGGGGGGGTACACTCAGCTCAAGAGAGAATGGGAGCTGTGATAAGAGACATGAGCCGGAAGGGAAAACTAGGAAGATGAACACAAATATTAGGAGAGATATATTTTGAGGTTTTTGTCAAAAAAGTACAGCTCATTCAGTGTCAGATACAAAAGGTCAGTTTTCTTCACGGTGGCTTTGATGAAAGGCTAATGATAGAGCTCTGAGAGACAGCTCGTTTAAGTGAAAGAAAGCGTCTCAGAAGAGCATGAGCTCGCTAATTAGTCACGCTCTGTCACACGGTACCTCCTGATCAAAGATAGACGGTCATGACGGACACCTGTACGAGGCAGCCACCGTGTGAGTAAGCCTACATGTTCTGAGGGTAAATGACAGCTTTGTTTACCCACAATCCTCTACTTCCCACAAGGAGCATGGCCCAATCAGTGTGGGCCCTCAGGTAAATGTCATCTAAACCTCATATTTCCCTCTGTCTCCTTCAGACGCAATAGGCAGTATAGATTATTAACCATCGCCCAGGAACATCGATCATGCCCAGAATAAATAGCTTGGAGGCTAGGCGAATCGAGTTTGTAGTGGGCAGTGACTGATATTTCCCATTCTGGTCTATTTTCCGAAGCAAAATACATACTTATGTGGATTACTGAGAAAGACAATCCTGAAATGAAATAATAATAATAAAAATAATCCACTACCCCTGCATGTGTTATAAAAAATAAAAAAAAAAAAACACAAAAGCAGAAGAAAGTGGAGAGAGCAGGTGTGAAGGATAGCTTGGGGTCACAGCTGACTCCTACACACGGTATGCCAGCCGAATTTGTGCCCAATCGCTCATCCGAGTGTGAGGAGCTGGCTGCTTATTGAACGTTTTTAACATTTTCAATGCTTTGCCAAATGAGACAGAGCTGGCTGCGTTCCGTGCCGATGGCAGCAGCTTTGCTGGCTCTTCACTCAGCGCTGCGGCCCACGGACACCATCTCATATCAACACAGGCGTTCTGCACCACTGTATCAAACCTCACACGTGCGCTGTAGGTACAAAGCAGGGTGAAGCAGGATAAAGCAGTTTTGTAGCCATATGCCTCACAGTGTGAGCAGCAGACCAAGAAACATATATTGTCTGGGAAAGATATGCAGCCTTTATTCGTGCTCAGGAAAAGAACACTGAAGTGTCGAACCACCGTGTGTAACAGTGTTCGATTCAATTAAGACCAGCTGGACATTGCAATAATATCTCATTCAACACTGCGGCTTTGCTGTGTATTAATAAATATGTGATTGTCATGAGGATTCACTTTGCTCATGTCTGTCTGCCTGTGCATCTGTCTGTCTGTGTGTCTCAGACTGGTCTGGGGTGGAGCTCAGGCTGAACTCGAAGGAGACGGGTCAAATGCTGATCAGTACTGAGGTTAAATTCTACAACTGCAGTGTACACCAGCTGTGAGTATCATTTTTTTCCCTCATCTATGCACTGTACAGAAATGCACTGCAAAGTTTACACTCACAGTCCATTAATATTTATCAATATACAGACTCCTCCGAAACTATTGGGACGGCGAGTCCATTGAATTTTTTTTTTTGTGCTATACACCATTTGGGTTTGAGATCAAAAGTTGGGTTTGAGACAAGAGTTTCGGATTTTATTTAGTGGTGTTTACATCTAAATGTGTCGAACAGCATAGGACACAGAACCTTTTGTATCACCTAATGTTTGTGCAATGCCTCTGAGTGACTTTCCCTCTTTTGTCATCTTCAAAATGGCTTGCTTTACTCCTGTAGACAGCTCTCTGATCTTCATGTTGGTTTATCCATTTTAACAACAAATGCAGTCTTCACAGGTGAGACTGAAGGCAAAAACCAAGAGTAAATGTTTAGCGCTGTTTATTATTTAAGCAGTCAATCTAACAGGACACACCCGGGTAACGAGAAACACCTGTCAGTCGTGTTCCAATATTTTTGCTCACCTACAAATTGGCTGGTCTGATGCGAAATGTGTTACGTTCTATGACTTAACACATTTACATATAAATACCAGGAAACCAAAGCTGAAGTTCTACGCTCTCTTATCATGCTTATCTTTTGATCTCAAACCCAAATGTCTTCAGTCTAAACAAAAACAAATGAATTGGCCTTGCCGTTCCAATAGTTTGGGAGAGGACTGTACTACGTAAGCTTTATTCGTTCTACACTGTTGTGTATTTGTGTCTGCTGTTTGTGTTGCATTTGTGAAGCGCATAAAAGATGCTTTTTCTGTCTTGCTGGTGCTTCGTGGTGACAGCACTGACTCACTGCAGCTCTGTAACCTTGACTCTGGCTACACGACAGATATTTTGGAAGTGTTGCATAAAATGGACAATAGTAAGCATTTCTGACCCAAAGGGCATTTCGTGCACACTGAGTAGGATTGAGTTTAGTATTGTGGAGCTGAAAGTGACTATGGAGTGCGGAGAGACCCCTCCAGGTGGGGGGGTGCGCAGTAATTTGCTAAAAGATCTAACTAGCATGTGCGTTATGTTCTTTTGCCATGTCTGGCTTTGGCCCTCACCATTATAAAAAGCATCCATTAAAGCTAATGCCATCATATTGTTTGACATTTCCCAAGTGCAGAAGCGGAATTTCTCGGCTGTAAGTGGGCTGTTCATATGCTGCTCATGTGTATGTGGTGTCTGGTGCAGTCTGTGGAAAGCAGATGCTTTTCGGCACATGCGATGAAAGAGCTTGGTTGGCTGGGAGCTTCCTGAAATGACTGAGTAGGTGCTTGCCACAGTAGGAGACGACTGGCTAGGTTTTTAAAGCTTTTGTTCTTTAGCATCCATGTCTCCACTTTTTCCCCTCTGTCACCCCGATTATCTCCATCCTCTCTTAAGCCATTCTTTCTCATAGTACCATGTCCGACAAACATCCGAGCAGATCTGGAACTAATCAAACAAACTCCCTCTATCCGATCCCCTGAGTAATCCCTCAAACACACATACTAATACACACATAGTCACATCTTTTACCCTCCTGGTGTGTCTCACCAGCTGCCTCTCTGTGCCCATGTCTAAGGGGGATTATGGGTACAGTGAAGCAGAATGGTTCTTTCTGGGTGGCATGGAATTGCATCTCATCTCATCACGCTTTGACACTGGCTAAGTGCTTGGCACGCTCGGCCTCCCCACAATCCTCTCTTCCTCCTCTTTCACTCCCCAGATATAAATCCCTTAAATAGTTTCTCAGAGGCATCATACAGGCCACTGAGACGACGGATCCTTCCTCAGGAGCATGTGCACTTCACTGCTTCATTATAGATTAACATGTCGGCAGAAACTAATATTCATACATCATATGCCACTTTTCCACCGCAGGAACTGTCCCCAGGAACTAGGGACTTTTGGGGGTACTCGTTGCGTTTCCACCGCAGCGACCCGGGTCTAAATTAAGTTCTGGGTAAAATATTTAGCCCTCGCAAAGTCCCTAATCAGGAGGTGGTACTTTTTCAAAAGCCAGGAACATTTGGGGGTGGGACTTGGTCGCTGAACATGCTGATTGGTTGAGTGCACGCAGCATTTTTTTGCAACCGCCATTTTTAAAAGTCTATTGCGGTGCGAACAGTAACAGTTTTTATCGCGATTCGAAATCAGCACAATGGAGTTTCTTAAAAATCCAACCGATGGACCGACGACGAGGTTCAGGCCTTATTAAGTATTTATGCTGAGGACGAAATACTGGGAACTGGAAACGGCAACCCGCGACGAAAAAGTAAACTTAAACATATCAAGTCGGTTAAGCGAAGCTGGGCGATGTTCACACAGGAAAACAGTCCAGAGAGAAACTCGTGCGCACGTCTTCGTCTCCGTCATCTCAGCAATAGCCGATAAAATTCATTTGCTTACTTTAAGTCTATCATTACGAGCATTCTGAATCCGCTTTACTACCACGGCTCGTCTCTTTTCCGGCGTTTTCTTAATTACCTCTGTAGCAAAGCAATAAATCAACAGCAGCACAGTTTGAATTGCCGTGCAGTGCCCTTATCATCAGATTTCAGAAAATAGACTGTCCGTTTTTAAAACACGAACCTTTATCTAAAAAAATCTCACCCCGTGACTCGAACCTGGGCCGCAGCAGTGAGCGCACCAAACCCTAACCACTAGACTACTAGCTTGGTTGTTGTACATGCTTTTGTTACTGTTCAAAGGTTTGTGTTCCAGTCAGCGCCTGCTGCGTGTTTTTATGAGCTGAGCAAACATTTTACATTATTACATCATTAAAATCAGCTTACTTTGTAGCAATAATCCATTTGATTGTAGCATACTTTGAGGCTTCATATCCTCGCCAAGGGCTTGTAGCGCGCAGTCATACGTCACCAGACTAATTTGCCTAATCTTCACGGTACTTTAGACCGCGATGGAAACTCAGACAGCAAAGGTCTGGAGGAACCAAATGCTCCCTTGAAAAAAGTCATTTCAGTGGAACTACGGCTATGGATGCTCAATCCTCCTGATCTCTTTTAAAAGATACCTCATAATGTTCGATCGTGTTCAGCTTCACCAAAAATGTGTCTCGTATTGGACACTCTAAGGGAGAACTACCGTACAAATTAGATAAGATCCTTCCTTTGTGTATTTTGGACAGCCTACATTTCAGGAGTGGAAAAATTGTTCCCCTTCCTCCATGATAAATGTGCTGATAGTATCCTTTCCAGGAGGATCTCTGAGTCATCAGTAGGCACATGCGCGCTTACACAAACACACACACACACACACACACACACACACGCATTTGTCTTGCTATCCTTTTGAGGACCTTCCACTGACACAATTATTAATGCAGCTAATTAATGCTAACCTTAACCTCAATAACCAATAGGAAACCGAACCACTTTTCCTTACAAGGACACGACAAATGTCACCACAAGGTCAAAAATGGTAGATATTCCTATTCTTGTGTGGACATATGGCCCCCACCAAAATATAAAAACATGCCTATACATACACATAGAACAACGAGCCGTTATCTCTTAGGGCTGCAGCTAGACACACATTTTTAAATATTGAGATGATAAACTCACGTAGACTGAACTTGGTTTTCAGAAACAAAGAAAACAATTATGTGCAATTGCAATTTCACGGATTCTATTAGTTTCTGCAAAAAAAACAAAAACAACAACAACAAAAAAAGCACAAAATAAATCTGCAAATTATGAAAATAGCCACAGCAAAATTAAGCATTTTTGGCCACAACAATCACAAAAAAAAACAACAACTTTGGAACGCCTGTATGGACTGATTGATAAACATCTTCACTGTGTTTTATTGCTGCTTCTGACTCACCTCGGAGTTCAGAGTGATGTCGTTTTTTAACTTCTGTGCATTCGAGCTACAAAGTAGGGAAAAAAAAAACCCAGACACCTACATGTTTATCTTTTATTAGCAACAAAAGCAGTAACTATATAGTCGGTGTTCTAGATGTCTGTATGTCTTTATGTTAATTGATCCAAAGCAAATGCTTGCGTATACAGTGTTACTCGTTTAAAGTTAAGAAGTGCTGCTTTGTTTACTGCTGATGCTGTGCGCAACCATGTTGATTAGATGTCTCTTGCTGACGTTGAGGAGACCATATCAAGTAGGAATTCCAGGTTGAGTGGGCTTTTTCTTAGTTTTTTTCCTGATCTGGAATTATGAGTTGTGACCTTCAGTCAGATGGAGCATACTGTATGTTCCCAGTGAGCTAGCAATAGTGACCCGTGCAGTACGTTCTCTGTGCTTTGAGGAGAAGATGCCATACTGTGGAAGGAAAGTGTCACCATATTAAGTCTGGAGAAGTTCCAGACAGGTTTAAGTTAAGTGGTTGAAAAGTACCAAATATTCGAATGATCTCCATGAACGTTTTCTTTTTCTTTTTCATTTATAAAACTCGCTTTTTCCTCAACCTTGTTTTTTTTGTTGCGGCGTTGTTTCTGCCCACATGTCATCTCATGTGAATAAAGTCCAATCTTTTGTTTTGAGAGCTGAAGTAGACTCTAACTCACTTAAGAAAAATCACTGCTTCTAACACCAGATTTTTACAGACTTGACCCTCCAGCGCTCAGCTCATTCTGAACAGGCTGTCCTTTCAAATCCATCTCTCGTAGCATTAGCAGCGTTTATTACAGATCGATTCTTATTCGTCCTCGTAATTCGGGGCTTTTATATATATATATATATATATACCTTCGGATCTCTTTAAGGATAAGGACACTGAGCTGGAGAATTCAGATTATGTTGAATTGGTAGATTATTCAAATAAGGTGTGAGATGACGTGCACTGTGTCGGTGTCATTATGAACAATGTGCAATGCACAATTACTTACCAATGCATGCTAAATGAATAGTCAAAGAAGTTACTGCTTGGGACAAAGATTTACTTATTCAGAATTTGCAGAATCCCAGCAAGGACACGACAGAAGGTGAGTGGGATATGAATATTTGAGCACTTTCCTGTGGGGTTACAGAGCACAACGGCGGTCTGCTGGTTTCTGGATTCTCTGGGTACTTTTGGTTCGGGTCGGTTTCACACTGCATGTAATTAAACAAAGCACAAAAAAGTTTAGCAGAGGGCTGAAAACATACTCATGAAGCTCGCTCATTTCATTCTTTGTCAGAAATTAGATAAGGGAAGGGTACTTAAACTTTTGCTATGTACATTCGGAAATCATTTCAAAACAAACTAAACAGTGAGTTGATCATTATAGAAATAATCAGTTTCGAACCTTTTGTGCATCACATTCAGAGTTTATTCGGTCCAATTATTCAGAACACATTGCATTTACAGTTGATATAAAAAAGTCTACACACCCCTGTTAAAATGTCAAGTGTTTGTGGTGTAAAAAAAAATAAATAAAATGAAATAAAAATGAAAGCAAGATAAATTATTTCAGAACTTTTCCCACCCTCAGTGTGACATTACAGCATATAACAATTAAGTGAAAACAATCAGAAACATTTTGGGGGAAAATAGGAACAATAATAATAAAAAAAAGTTACAATAATCTGGTTGAATAAGTGTGCAAACCCTTTTATAATTGGGGATGTGGCTGTGTTCAGAATGAACCAATCACATTCAATCTCATGTTCAAATGTAATTATGAAGTGGGCGCACGACGGTGGCTTAGTGGTTAGCATGTTCGCCTCACACCTCCAAGGTCGGGGGTTTGATTCCCACCGTGGCCCGGAGTTTCTCCCCGTACTGTGGGGGTTTCCTCCGGGTATTCCGGTTTCCTCCCCCAGTCCAAAGACATGCATGGTAGGCTGATTGGTGTGTCTAAAGTGTACGAATGTGTATGTGTTTGTTCCATGTGATGGATTGGCACCCTGTCCAGTGTGTACCCTGCCTTGTACCCGATGCTCCCTGGGATAGGTTCCACGTGACCCTGAAAAGGATAAAGTGTTGTAGAAGATGGATGAAAGTATTTATGACAGTAATAGCTGTCATCAATGAAATTACTCATTTTCTTCCCATCTTCTTGGTTTTATCTGACTGCTCAAGCCATGGACTGCAAAGAGCTGTACAGCGTCTCACTGCTGAAAATAATCAATCAGGAGAGGGTTACGAAAACATTTCCAAAACATTATATGTACCATAGAACATCATGAAGGCCATGACGACATCACCAAGAATGTATCAACATCATTCCAAAATGTAATGTATTGGAAAATCAAGTCAAGATGTGCTACAGTGCTAGACGCTTACCCAAAAAGACTGAGAGATGGAATAAAATCAAAAGGTGCTTCAACAAAGTATTAGTCTAAGGGTGTGCACACTTATGCAACTAGTTTTTTTTCCTTTTTTCTTTTTTCCCCTTCTATAAATGTTTCTTATTGTTTTTTTTTTTCACTTTATTTGTATACATTGCATTTGTACATTAAAGGTGAGAAAAGATCTGGCATGATTTGTCTTAATGTCATTTTTTGAACTTCACAAAACCCTGCCATTTTTAACAGAGATGTGGTTTGTATATGCTTTGTATGCAGCACTACAGCGCTGTCCTTCGTCTGTCATTCGTGATTATTCAGCTTGCGTCTACAAAAAAAAAAAACAACAAAAAAAATTGCTGCAACCCAAAATACATGTTATATTTGGTTCTCTTCCTGCTGTTCGGTCAATCCAGAGTCAAATTACTTCACCCGTGTTCTCATCTGCGCAAACAAACCACGCCGCAGGGGAAAACACACCAGTCCGGATTCATATGGACTAAACGCTGCATATGTGAAAGCACCATTTGTGTGTCTTTCTTTTCTAAACGTGTACTTCAGGTAACAAAACAAGGCAGTTTTGCTTATAGAGCGAAACGTCGAATAAAACTTTTATCTTCATGTGTGTCTTTAGGTGTTTGTCTTGTGTAACCAGTTCCTTCCGGTGCCACTGGTGCAAGTACCGAAACCTGTGTACACATGACCCATCTAGCTGCTCTTTCCAGGAGGGACGGGTCAATGCCTCAGAGGTATATACACACAGACACACACACTCACAGTCTGTACATTCTGCAGGTTCTCCTTGTGGATGGCTAATTATCTCATGTTTCCAGCAATGCATGCAGACTATTTTAATAAGAACTTGAGCGGGGGTGTCTGTAGATAATGGCTAATCGATAATAAAAAGGTAATTACAGTATAATAACATATCGGCCCACTTGCCGAGTCACTTGCGTAAGTCGCTAAAAGTGTTGCGCACAAAGACCGAACCCATGCACAGCATGCAGGACTGTTTTCTTGCTCAGACCGAGCGCCGCATGCTATTACACTGCACTGAAGCACTTTGTGATTGCCGCACACAAAAGACTACAATTTCCAATTTGAATCACTCATATTTCTGCTAACAAAAGATAAACAACATACGAAATGGACAATGGGTTGATTAGATTGTTATCCATATATGTAAGTATATAATTTCCCTCACTTTCCCCAGGCACAGTTAGCTCCTGCTAATCTTAATACTCACTCAATAATTACTGTAAGAAGAGTGTGTTTTATTTTTATTTTAACTTAACTTATTCCTTACATAATAGCACTTTATATCTGAATTTGAAACGTCTAAAAGATCTGACATGTCGGGTACAGACTACAAGGCACACTAGAGTGTTAAGCTGCAATAGACTGGTCTTGTGTGTAGTAACATTTATACACTCTCATTTCAAAGCAATGTATAACCAAACTACAGTGTACCTAATTACATCAAGAGTGTAAACTCATTTTAGTTAAGGAGCCACATGATACTTGAGCCTGATGTCAAATGAGCAGGACCAAAAAAAAAAAAGACACCCAATAAAACAACACATTACAATAACTCCTCTTAAAGGTGTTCATTTTATCAGAAAGGTTAAAAAAAAAAAATAGAAAAGTATGGTTATGGTATATTTATATACACTAATGAGCCATACCATTAAAATCACCGACAGGTGAAGTGAATGACATTGATTAGCTCTTTACATTGGCACCTGTCGAGGGGTGGGATATATTAGGCAGCGATGTGAACAGTCATTTCTCGAAGTTGACGTGTTGGAAGCAGGAAAAATGGGCAAAAGTAAGGATCTGAGTGACTTTGACAAGGGCAAGATTGTGATGGCTAGACGACTGGGTCAAAGTATCTCCAAAACAGCAGGTCTTGTGGGGTGTTTCCAGTATGCAGTGGTTAGTACCTACCAAAAGTGATCCAAGGAAGGACAGTCTGTTAACCGGCAACAGGGTCATGCCGCAATGCCCATGATGACCTCTGTTCATAGCCGAAAGCACCTACAATGGGCACGTGAACATCAGAACTGGACCATGGAGCAATAGATAAAAAAACTGGCCTAGTTTGATGAATCATGTTTTCTTTTACATCATGTGGACAGCCGTGTGCGTGTACGTCGCTTACCTGGGGAAGAGATGGCACCATGATGCACTATGGGAAGAAGGCAAGCCGGCGGAGGAAGTGTGATGCTCTAGTTAACGTTCTGCTGGGAAACCTTAAGTCCTGGTATTCATGTGGATGTTACTTTGACACGTACCACCTACCGGAACATTGTTGGAGTCCAAGTACACCCCTACATGGCAGCAGTATTCCCTAATGACAGAGTCCTCTTCAGCCCTGCCACACCGTGAAAAAACTGCTCAGGAATGATCTGAGGAACACGACAAAGAGTTCAAGGTGTCGACTCGGCCTCCAAAATCTCCAGAATTCAATCAATCCGATCGAGCATCTCCGGATGTGCTGGACAAACAGGTCCCACCTCGCAACTTACAGGTCTTAAAAGATCTGCTGCTAACATCTTGGTGCCAGAAACCACAGCAGACCTCCAGAGGTCTTGTGGAGTCTATGCCTCGACAGCTCAGAGCTGTTTTGATGGCAGAAGGGGAACCTGCACAGTATCAGGCAGGTGGTTTTAATGTCATGACTGATATATATATATATATATATATGTACTTTTATAATATAAGTGTAATATAAGTGTATTTTTACAATAACAACAACAACAACAGAAATAGGACTGGAATGGAACACAACTCTAGTTTTCATTTGGTCAATTATTCAAATTCATTTTTGTTAACTGATGTCAGTTGAGGTTATTCTTTTAGCTATTGTGCATGTGTTTGTGTGTGTTTGTGCGTGTGTGTGTGTGTGTGTGTGTGTGTGTGTGTGTGTGTTTGTAGAGGGAAAGACTATTCTTGGATTCTTGGTATCAGCTGCTAATTACTCATGAGGAGAGGGCGAGTGTGTGTGTGTTTACCTCTTGACAGGTTCTAACGCAGCACATTAATCAAGTGAACACCTGCAAGTGTGCGCACACACACACACACACACACACACACACTCACACACACACACACACATGCATGCACATGGCAGTCACCAAGCCTCCAGTGAGATGTCCCGTTGTCTCACACACACTTTTTTTGCAGTAGTGCTATTATTGGCAAGTCCCTCCTCTGAGTGCTGTGATCCAGTAGATTTAAACAGTGATTAAGTGCCAGGCTACAGAGGAATGCTGTGGATGTAAGGTGGTGGAGGAAAAACAAACACATGCCTACACACACCCACACACACCTAGCTTCTGTGTCCTCATAGCTATTATTTATGTTGTTTCCTACACAGAATAATTGTGTGTGTGTGTGTGTGTGTGTGTGTGTGTGTGTGTGTGTTGTATGAGTACGGGCGTTTGTTCATTGTTGGTGTTCCTGGTGTGTGCTGTCAGGACTGTCCTCAGCTGGTGCGCTCTGAGGAGATTCTGATCCCAGCTGGAGAAGTGAAGCCTATCACGCTGAAGGCCCGGAACCTTCCACAGCCTCAGTCAGGTCAGCGTGGCTATGAGTGTGTGCTGCACATCCAGGGGGTCAGCCACCGAGTCACAGCGCTGCGCTTCAACAGCTCCAGTGTACAGTGCCAGAACAGCTCGGTATGACACACACACACACACACACACACACACACACACACACACAGTGCAACCAGTACCCTATAGAGGTGCCTCCGCATCTGCTCCTAATGACTGCACCTGCATAGACCTCATGACATTAAAATCCCTCCACTCTTCTGCAAAATCAGCAGTTCCTTTGTTTTCTCTCTCTCTCTCTTTCATCTCAGAGAAGCTTCACTGGCATGGCCGTGCCGAATTATAGTAAAAATCTGCTAAATCTACTATATCCTAAATTAGAACATCGATCAAACGGAACAGCTCAACAGGAATGAACAATAAATCATCTTTAATCTAATGATTAAAAAAAAAAATTATCATTTAATTAACCACAATCAACTGGTTCGACGGGATTAAATGTTGTTGAAGCTGACGCACACACACAAAAACACACATACAAACACCTACTAATAAGCATTGCACACTGAGGTGAACAGACTTTCTGAGTCTTTGCGTCATTGAGTGAGGTCCTAGTACTCTCTCTCTCTCTCTCTCTCTCTCTCTCTCTCTCTCTCTCTCTCTCTCTCTCTGCAGTATCTATATGAGGGTATGAGGATTAGTGAGCTGCCGGTGGATTTCTCTGTGGTGTGGAACGGCAACTTCATCATCGATAATCCTGAGAACATTCGAGGTAACACTCCAACAGAGCTCCCCTTTGAACTCTGCCCCTTTTGTCAGAGCATAGCACACACACACACACACACACACACACACACAAACTCTCTGTGTTTAAACCATGGCTTTTTTAAACCGAATGCTGCAATCTCAAGAATCACCGTTATTTTTTTCACACACAAAGCAAACTGAAGTCTATTTACTCGAGGCAAAGGAAAGCTTACTCATAAACGCTTCGATTCAATTGGATGTTAATTATATGGCGCGTAATAGGCATGGTCACAAAGCAGCTTTACAGAAGTTTCTGTACAGAAGTTTCTAGAACAGTCCCTCCAGGATTCTGCAGTTTTCAATCCCAATGTAACGCAAATTCACGCAAACGCTGCGATATTCGGAGGAAAATTCGAAAAATTTTCAACAGTGTCTGCAGAATTGGGCCAAGATGCTTCATGTGACATCATCACAATGTGTATTCAGACAAAGCCCTCTTCAATTCACACGCTTCGAACATGAGTACAGCTAAAGGGTCTCATTTACCAACAAACATCAACAAAACAATTCCATGCAATTGCAGTTTTGCCAATTCAAGTAGTTTTCTGCAAAAAAAAAAAAAAAAAAAAAAAAAAAAAAAGCACAAAAATGACGCAAATTTTGCAACAACAAGAAAAAAAATGTGTCAGAAAAATCAGGCATTTTCGGCCGCAGCAATCACAAAAAAAAAAACCTCTGAGAAATCCTGTATAAACTGCTAGAAACTTGACGCTATAAACATTAGCATCGGTTTGAAACTACAACCGAGTGACTATGTGATGTTTTGTTCCACTATCCCACTGCAGGACCATTCTATTAAAACATTCTGTTTTCACAATCTTGAAACATCCCTAAGCTATCTAAAATGAACAACATCTAAAACGCCTCTATGGGGACATTTCTTTCGCATCAATGCTGTGATTTCTACTGTACCTGAAGAGTGCAGTAAAAACTGCTAACACAAGTTGTACAGAATGTAATATCTGTGTAATGTGCCTAGTTCAAAGTTTTATTTTTGTTTATTTGTTTTTTTAGCATAGCATTGTGTAGAACAGCATTACTATAACTGAAGGAGCCAAGACTATGGGAACCTGCTGATCTGCAGTGAACATCACTGACCTCGTCAATAATCACTTAAATTACACTATCGCCTCAGCGAAAAGTCATCCAAATTTCGGACGTATAGATTTCACAGCACGACCGAGGTCTGTTCTCGATTGTGCTTATTAAGCATGATGATGGATGCGTCCTGTTCCTCACAGTGCATCTGTACAAGTGTGGCGCTCAGAGAGACAGCTGTGGCATGTGCCTGAAGGCGGAGAGGAAGTTCCAATGTGGCTGGTGCAGTATGGAGGGCCGCTGCACCCTACAGCACCACTGTCCCATGATCAACCCTTACACCAACCGCTGGCTAAATCTAGCCACGACTAACGTCAAGTGCACCAACCCTCGCATCACTGAGGTCAGTAAACCCGTCTGTTCACTTTACTAATTAAACATGAATGAACTCTTCGTCGGGTCAAATTAACACGGACTACTTATATTACTATAAAGTACTTTTGTGAATGCTGAATATTTCGAATATTTATTACATATCGGCAATATCTAAGGTGCCAGAAAGCTTAAAGGATCTGCTTTACCTCTGACTGTTACAAAGCACTGACACTGGAGACTCATTCCATAAATGTGCATTACAGCGTATTAGAAGAGGACATTAATACTGTCTAAACCATGCAGCTGGAACTACTGTCAAAGCTGCTCTTCAGGCCAATCAGAATCGAGTAATCAACAGTGCTGAGGAATAAATGGCATTGATATAGACAAGGATGTGCCTCCAGGTTGATTTTATTTATCTATTTTTTTAATTTTTTTTATTTTATTAGCAATACTAATGACCTTGTAGAACTGTAGAACTATTCACATGGACTAATATAGACACATCAAGGTGTGTAATTACATTACGGCAGTGTTTAGCATGATATTACTGTTATTCATAGCCCTTGACCGTAAATTATAGTCCTTATAGTTCAAAGCCCTTGACGGAAAAAATTCTGTTGAAAATACAATGCGAGAGCAATTTGATTATATTGAAGGACCCATTGATATTGAACATCTGTATTGATGCTTTCAGCACAAACAACCGCAATCTACTGACATTAAAATGGGAACCTACAGTAATTAGGCATAAAGCTTCATATATATATATATATATATATATATATATATATATATATATATATATATATATATATATTAGTGTGTGTGTGTGTGTGTGTGTGTGTGTCAAATCCATTGGTGTCATCTGAACACATGCTTCAATAGAAGAGATTAGGCATGAGGAAAATCTGACATTGTCTATAAAGCACTTAACATGGTCAATATCACGAATGTGCTTACATTTAATTATATATATATATATATATATATATATAATTAAATGTAAGCACATTCGTGATATTGACCATGTTAAGTTATATATATATATATATATTCTCTTACATGGTAACATGGCTACATCTATAATGCAAATTCTGACACAGCACAGCAGTCTACCTGAGCCTGTGCAACATTCACTCTGTTCGTCTCCGTGTGTCTGTCCGACCTCATTCTCCTCTTACTATCTCTCCTCAAATCACTATGCAGGGTGGAGAGCAGCTGGTGTTTGATTTCATTGAGTGACTCACATATATATGCGTGTGTGTGTGTGTGTGTGTGTGTGTGTGTCACCTTCAGTCTGTCTGCAAGGGCAAGAAGTTTTAGCCATCACTCTAGGGTGCAATGACCAGACTCAAGATAGCAGCAGTGAAACATTATCCTTCGCTGCTTGTGTGTGTTGTCTTTGTGTGAGGAGAAAGAGAGATTTCTGTCGTTTAAGTATATAAAGAATTATACAATAAATTTAGTGTCCAACACATCACTTCAGTCCAGACAGGTGGCAAATTAAAGGAAAATAAACAGTAGCTCTGTTATACTTGAGTCGCCACAAATCAATACAAAGTTCTTCTAACTGATCACTGATGATCACGGCCACTTCCACGATGACCTCATGCCCATCCACAGAGCGCTAGGAGTCACTGGATGGTTCGATGAGGATGAAAATGATGTCAGTCATATGCTACGGCCTTCACACTCACCAGATCTCAACCCAAATCAACACGTATAGGAGACTTTGATGCCAGGATTTAAAGATTTGAAGCTGTTCTGGACGGTCATTGTTGCCGAACACAAAATAAGACTAAGACACGAATTTGTCACCCGTCTATTTCAATACAGGTACAAGGATTCAGTTCAAGTGAGCAAGCTAGACAGAACATGATCTCTGTGCACTCACGTACACACACACACACACACAGACACATAGACTGTAGTAAAGACGTAGCAGTGATCATGTTTCAGTCTGTGGTTTGACTGAGCTGAAGTTATCGATGCCTCTATCGATGGTAGGAGGAGAACAGAAATAGAACTTTGTCCTACTCTGCGTGTGTGTGTGTGTGTGTGTGTGTGTGTGTGTGTGTGTGCAGGGAGAAAGTAAGACATGATGTATAATTAGCATGTGTAACGCATGGCTGGACCGTGTTTGGGGTCTGGCCTGGTGCAGAACATACACGTCGAAAAATGTGTCCCTTCCGGACCTGTGCAGACAAGCCAATTAAAACGGATGAGGTAATGACTCTGCTAGTACTGCCTTTTTATTTTTTGTGTAAATACAAACAATAAAGACAAGCTGCCCAGTCCACACGAATACCTACAATTCAATGTAATTGTATTTCTATAGCGCTTTTAACAATGGGCATTGTCACAAAGCAGCTTTACAGAAATATATCAATTCAGGGTATGAAATTTAATTTATAAGTTTATCCATAACAAGCAAGCTAGATGCGACCGTGGCGAGGAAAAACTCCCTGAGACGATATGAGGAAGAAACCTTGAGAGGAACCCGACTCAAAAGAGAACCCGTCCTCATCAGGGTGACACCTGATAATGGGATTATAAATAATTCCTTTCTATAGCTGAATACTACATATTCAAAAAAGTGCAACCGACAAGAATAATCTCATTTCAAGGTAGAACGCTAAGTCTATGTAGTGACATATATATGTATGAGTGCAAGTCTGTGTTTGATCAGGGTTTGAAGCGTTCATTTGGTGCTATATATAAATGTCTGGAAGGGTACCTTGAGCACCAGAGGAGACGGGAACAGACGAATAGACAGGCTGAACAAGTGAAAAGTACCAATCAGCAGCTAGGGCATGATGGAAGGTGTGAGAGAGAATGATAGACTGCAAGGAGAGCAAGGGGTCAGGGAAAGAGCATTGAGGTCTGCTCAGCTTTTCTTTGTTCAAGCCAAATCTAATAGTACAGCAGTTTACTCTGAGAACGCTTTTCTGTATTCATTCAAGTCTCCTGCACAGATGGCACAATTCCTAAAAACCATCCTGAGCCATTTTTTAAGTCAAATTATTGGATGGAAAAAGTGTATGAAACCTTTGTGGCATCCCAATTCGCCTACTATCTGTACTGAATAGTATCCGGGATTAGAATTAGTGTGTCCCAAAGAGTAATATGTAGAAATGTGTATCCCAAAGGTAGGATGGTCTACTATTTACTGTAGATTTGCATCCTTGCATGATGGAGTAGGAGTATGCTTCGTGGAATTCAAGGACGCATTTTACATTTACATTTATTCATTTAGCAGACACTTTTATCAAAGCGACTTACAAATGAGGAAATACAAGCAAAGCGATATATCAAGCAGAGGATAATACAAGTAGTGCTACCATACAAGATCTTATAATTGAGTTCTAGAAAAGCAAAGTGCACAGAGTAGAGGTGTAAGTGCCAGAGGAAGGTTTTTTTATTATTATTTTCTTTAGAAAGTATAATGTGGGTTGGCGTTTTAGGGGTTAGTTCGGTGTTCACGGAAGAGGTGGGTCTTTAGCTGTTTCTTGAAGATGGTGAGAGATTCTGCGGTCCGGATTGAAGTTCGTTCCACCGCTGAGGGACGGTTAGTGTGAAGGTTCTGGAAAGGGATCTTGAGCCACGCTGAGTAGGTACTACTTAAATGATCGCAGATTGCGTGAGGGAACGGAAGCCTTCAGGAGAGAGTTGAGGTAGGGGGTGGTGTTCCAGATAAGGTTTTGTAGGTGAGCATCAAGGCCTTGAATTTGATGCGGGCGGCTACAGGAAGCCAGTGGAGGGAGATGAAGAGGGGTGTGATCTTCTGGACTGGTTGAAGACGAGGCGTGCTGCTGCATTCTGAATCATTCTGAATTTTAGAGAGGTGTAAATGAAACGTGGAAAAATAAGTCAAAGGAATGGTAACTTAAAATCTATGGTATCATTTACATAAGGAATAATGAATGAAGAAAAGCTGAAATGCAATGAGGAGTTTGTTTACGGTCACAATCTGCGTGCAGCAATAACTGCAACTAACTGTTGATCAGTAACGCATGTTTCTCCTTTCTCCTCGCCTTGACTGTGCATTGGTGGAGTCCAAACTCTTTAGAGATGGTTTTATAAACGTTTCCAGCGTGAGTAGCAGCAACAACTCTTTATCTGAGGTCCTCAGAAATCTCCTTTGTTCATGCCATGATGCACTTCCACAAACATGTGGTGTGAAGATCGGACTCTGATAGATCCCTGTTCTGTAAATATAACAGATCACTCACTCACTCACACCTGATCATCATCATCCCACTGACTGAAATCACCTGACTCTAATCTCACCTTCAGATTAACTGCTAATCCTAGAGGTTCACATACTTTTACCTCTCACAGATATCTAATATTGGTTCATAATATTGGTAATATTTTTGTCTCATTTGTTTCATTGCATTCTCTTTATCTACTATTAGGAGACTTGTGTGAAAATATGATGATGTTTTAGGTTATATTTCTGTATATATAGAAATTCGAAATGGCAAAGCAGAATTTTAAGGTGCATCTCTGTGATGGTCAGAAATTTGGTTTGTTCAACATGGCGGCATTAAAAAAAAAATCCAAGATTAAACCGGCAACTGTGTGGCTTGAGCAGGAGAAATTCTGTCTTTTAGTATGCTCTGTATTAAACTCAGATTTATAAGCTAATTTGTATACATACATGGATATTAGCAACGCTGCCACTGAGATGAGGAACGTCATGAATAATGAATGCTTCTTTTAACAACATTCCATCCCTCCTCCAAAGACCCATTAATATTTAAGAAGCTTTGTTAAATGGAGAGGGACAGGCATCAAATGAGACTGGGAATAAGATGAAGCAGGATGTTCATTTGCAGTAAATAGCTTCTGTTTTGCTTTATGTTTTGTTTTGTTTTGTTTCTTCATTCGCATGAAGAGTTAATTACTCTCTGGGCATATTACTTTGCAAATCAAAGTTCTACAAATAAAAAGAAATACAGGAATATTTGAATATCATTCATACAAAATCTAAAAAGTCTAGACAAGTCGAGTTTTTCCCAGACTGTAGTCCATTTATCAGATGTTCAGTTAAGCGATGCAGCTCTGAAAATAATCAGACACACCTACAATCTGACAGATGTCTTTTGTCGGTTTTTCCATTTATATTTTGCACAGTTTGGCTTTTTGCATTGTTCAATTGGCGTATTGACGCGTTGATGACAAATGGGGGGGTGGGGGGTGGGGGGGATGGCACGCACAGTAAACGACTGCTCGTTTAGCTTCTGTGTGGATATAAAAGCTCTGAAATAGCTTTTAAAAAATGCACAAGATGAGGAGTTGAGTCGGCTTCATTTATTTCAGAAGTGGATGAGCGTGTGGGATGCAGTGAAAGAAGAAAAAAAAATGTTTGTTTGAACAAAAAAAAAATTCCACACACAAATGATTTAAGAGTTTGAATTGTGAAAATGTCCAGTTGTATCGAGTGATCTCAACCGACGCAAACAACAGAAAGTGAACAGAACAGAAAGTTCGTCTTAAAACTTAAAACACTCTGCTGTTTCTAGTTATTATCGGCACGTTGGGCTGACTATTGAAATGACTCAGAGTTCCTCAGACCTACTTGTATCAGTTAAAAGAAAAAGAAAAAAAAAGGCACAATCACATATTTCGAGGCATCTACTTACCGCATGTGTATTAAAATGCTTCTTAAATTAGCTTCATTCTCCGTCGTCCCCGGGCGCATAATTTCACATCTCTCCGTTAAAACGTGAGATTAATTGGAACATAAAGAATGTAATATACAGAAGGTGCTTTTAAAGAGCTCACACGCACATCTCATTTGACTTTACAGAGTCTTCACAGGCCAGCTTAACTTAGCAACGACCTTGCACACTCATGGCCGTTCTCCAGCACCTCTAACCTACACACGCTGCACTCATAAATACTGATGTGACAAGAAGGAAGACTCATAGTCACACATGCATGCACAAGCAGCATCCGTAGTCATCCACATAGTCCGATTTTTCTCTCTCTGACTCGCTCGTTCACACACACACACACACACACACACACATGCACGGACTGGCCTTAGGAGAAAAAGACATCCACTTTGAAATGAAAATAAATAAATCATATCGGCCTGATTGAAGCGCCGCACCGCTCACAGCTACAAACATAGCATTACTGTGACAGCGTTGTCCCTCTTGGGCTCACAAGTCTATTTGCAGAAGAGTATTAAATTGAACTCAGTCATCCAAAAAGCCCAGTGCTCCCAAAACAAAATGCCTTCCCTTTTCCACTCTTTCCTTCCCTTCTCTCCTCCTGTGTTGCTGACATCAGCTGGACAGAAATTCATTGTTAGGACCTTTCTTTCCTTTGTTGTTGTTGTTTTTTTTTTTATCTCTGCCAGCCATCAGTTAAAAGGCAGTTAAACACAAATAGAGCATTTAGTGTGGGGTTTATGCAGCAAGAAACAAGTCATAATCTGAATTTTATCAAGCCCATAAAGTCTGTTCCCTCAGCAAAACGGGACATGCTTGAGCCACCATAAAACAGTCCATACTGGCTGGGGTAACAAATCATACCTTCGTTCCTTTGCACACTTTATTACGACGCCCTTGTTATATGGTACATGACAATGCGAGAGAGAAAGAATTCTCAAAGGACGGAAATAAATCCACCATTTATGCTTGCATATACTGTTATAAAACTTGTGTCTATTCCCAATTGACAGGCTTTTTGTTCTGCGTGTCAGCGTCACATTTAGCTCAGGAGCTGCTCAGATATTATACCGCTCCCTATAACCCCACCGTCTCTCCCTCCTCTCTCTCTCTTTCTCTTTCTCTTTGTCATTGTCTGGAGCTAAAAACTGCCACAGTAGGAACACTACACAGTTTTAGCTCAAGGACAACATTCTTTCAGTAGTAGATATTAAAGCTGATACATAGAACAAGCTTTTCTCGGAATTATGAGTAAAAGCACTGAGGATGTTGCGTCCCCAGATCCCCCCGAGGCAAACACAGATCTCTTCTGTCAGTGTCTAGCAACCCGTGCGTTGCTACACGTTGTGTATGTTTAAGCTTGAATAAACCATCTCACACGTACAATTCATACTGGGTTTCCAGCATCCTCTATTTCTGGCTCATAATTTTCACTTACAAGCATGACCTGGGTATTACAGTATGGCGCAAAGGAATTCGCTGGTGCTCGCCATAAAGTTGGGCTCCTCGCAAGGCACGCAGCATGCCAAATCAGCTCGTTTATGGCGGATTTTCTAATCAACAGCCTGATCCAGCATATGCAGTTAACCCCCCGCCTCCCTGACCAGTGTGAGAAGAGGAAATCGGCTGCCTTTTTTTTTTTTTTCCTCTCTGGCGTATTAGCCTTCTTTGAATGTGACAGTCAAGGGAGTGAGGCGGGCAACGCCTGTCCTCTTAACAGGATTACACTGTGAACAGAGCCACAGGATATGCGCACATAGAGAGCAGAGGGACTCCACGCTTTACACCAGTGTACACAGTCAAGACACCACACTGGCCTCTGTGTGAGCGAGTGTGTGTGAGGCTGAGACGCTGTCAAGCACTCACACGCATACACAGTATGAATGTATGTTATCTCAGTTAGCCCCAGGGAAGCAGCTCCCTTCAGAAGAGTGTGAAGCGTAAAGATTTTGTTGGAAGCTCTGATTCGTTTCTCCAGGCCTGAACTGGGACAGTTAATGAGGGTGAAATTGCTGTGCCACTACTGCACTACTGCCCCTTGCTAAGCTTTCTGAGGATTGCCGCATTGTAGGCCAGTTACAGTAGGTCCATCCACCGAGTCTAACATCACGGCGTCGTCTCGTCAACGCACGATAAAGACGTTTAAAGTATGAACTCACAGACCGAGATATAGTCACAAAAAACACTCGGATGTCATGGCTGGCCAGTCACTCTCAGTTCACGGTGTTTGATTCTTTAGAGTGTAGTCAGCAAGTCAAGGATGTGGACTATTGATAAGATGATTATGAGTTCAAATCCAGGCATTACCACACCGTCATTGGACCCATGACCCTTGACCCTGACCTGCTCGGCTCAATTCTAAGTGACTTTGCATAAAAGCGTCTGCCAAATGTGGAAATGTCAGATGTAAATCTATTAGTCAGTATGCCGAGTGTGAATCGGAGTGAAATTGGTATTTTTGTCTACTGCTTGGTTTGGTTTGGTTTGGTGTTATGCTTAAGTAAATGACCCAAAACGCATTAGCTGATGGGGAATGTAGATGGGGACAGGGTTGAGAACATACTCATAAAACATTTGCAAAATGTACTCGGTAAAAAAGGTAAACAAACCTTTGATAAGCACATTCTGAAATCATGGAGCACAGAAAACACGGAGCCAGAGTCAGTGCTAAATAAACAGTGAAATAATAACAGTTTAAAACATTCAGTCTACCTGATATCTAATATTTCTTTTCACATATCCCTTTCTTTCTTTCTTTCTTTCTCGCTCTCTTTCCATCTTTGGTAAAACATGTCTAGAACACATTGTATTTGTCTGGTATTTCAGTTCTGTGTCCCAGCTCATATAGGGTTCAGGTTCTGCAGTTGGAATGATTCAAGGTCAAATCTCTTTTCTTACTACGGAACGATGCCTGAGATGGCTTCAAAGCAGATTCAGTTCAGTTCAGATCTGCCGTTTCGGTTCATACCCAAGTGCGAATGCTGTGTTCTCAACTGCCTGAAAGAAGAAAAATGCACCAGGGTTCAGTTTAAACAAAGTAAACACTGCACATGAAAACGCACTGTTAGTCTCAGCTTTAGATGATCGATACGATGTGTATTGTACGCTTATACTACTATAATAATCTTGACTGTTACAATCACATTGGCTATCCAGGTCTGCATGTTTTTCACACTTCCCTGCAGCAGAACATTTGAACATAGTGACAAAAACTATTCTGAGCAATATATAGTCACTCGAGGCTCATGGCACCGTGTCCCAATCTCAGATTGTCTATAGCTATGGTGTATAAGACTATAGTAAACACTGTTTCCAGGTTGCTGCATGTGAGTCTGATCCATGGTCGGCCATTTGAGGTAAAGTTCTTGCTGTGAAAGCACACAAATCTTGATCGTGTTGAGTGATGAACCTACCAGACTTTCTACTGATAGATAGTCTATTGTTGTCTAGACTTTGGAGTGAGCACATACAGCACTCTATTTCCTTTCTGACAGATTCGTCTTCTATTAGGTTTGGTGCGAATCTTCTCTACTTTTCCCCTCTGCACGAGCTATTCCAGCTTTAAAAAAGCAGTCTTTAACTCTGTATGGTGGTGCACATAAAAAAAAACTAAAAAAAAAAACTGGGCTTGTCTTTCTTGCTCCTCTATTTCCTTGGCTGAAGTTAGATTGAGTCATGACAGATGTAGTCCGATATGGATATATTTAGAATTACGTTCTCATTTGCTTTTTTATCCACAATGTTTGCCTCCGAGGGTACTTCATGGCCAGGAACTAATATAAGATTCATGTATTCATGCCCTCCAGCATTGCAGTGATGTACTTCCTTTACATCCTGAACAATTAATGTCCACTAAATTGAGACTACAATACAGCAGTCCCACTGGGTCGTGTAGGCTCAGTTCTCTTGGGGTATTCTGGGTGAGATTACAGAACGTGACTAGTCTCAGATCAGTGAACAGTCACAGCCTAAGAACTGTAGTTGAATTGCTTTTACTTTTGCATGCCCACCCACTAATGGTTTATTGATTGTGTATGTAGTGGACTGTTGAGTGCACACGTCTCTCTCTCTCTACCTCTATCTCTTACTCTTTCTCCATCTGCCTATCCTCTCTGGAGAAGGGCCAGGACTGAGGGACTGATGTACTCAGGGGTTTTAACAGCACAGAAGGCTGCATGCCACCCAGAGCCAAGGTCATGCTGTGCTGCCATATTGTCTTTTATGAGAAGATGGGCAGCAATAAGTACTGATATGGTCTCATGGTTGGTTTATTGCCCCTGGCGACAGCATGCAGATCTGATTCAAGCAGGTCTCCAGAATCTTTTTTTGAGGCCTTTAGTGATACATATATCATGCATAAGCTAGCACCCATGACAGATCTTTTATAAACACATTCAGTGTGTGAAGGTACCTGCCCTAGTCTTGAGGCATAAACGCAGTTATGGAACCCAACAATCTGTAGTTTTGTATAAAAACAATTCCATCTCTTCTAATAGATCTGTATTAAGTAATTAACTTTATTCTCTTTTTCCTTTCCATACAGGTGACCCCAGTAGCTGGGCCTCCAGAAGGGGGCACCAGGGTGACTATCCGTGGGGTGAATCTGGGTCTGTCTTTCCCTGAAATGGAAGATAACGTACAGGTGGCAGGAGTTCGGTGTACTCCAAAGGAGGACGGCTACATCATTGCAGAACAGTGAGTCCTTAAATAACCATTAAACCAAACCTGATTCCATACTGAGCTGATCTAATCTGTACATCTTTTAAACCAGGTTACTTTCAGAATGTCAATATTTCTTGTAAATTAAACTATGTCATGATTGGAACAAAAAAAAAAAAACTAGTTTAGCTCAAAATAGAATGCACTGGAAAAACACAATGTCCTACATTAACCCCCCCCTGCAGAACAGAAAAAAGTATCTGTTACAAATAGAACGCTCTCGCTAACACACTGGGAGACAACATAGATTATAGTCTAGCCAGAGTCAAAAGCAGCCAATTAGAGCTTTCATAGCCGTAAGAAGTGCTAGCCACTCCGAAAGGGGTGTTCAGGGGGTTCTGCTTTGCTCTGCTGACCCTGCTGGCAGTTTTCCTCACACAGGAACATCTTCACAAAAGCAGTACAAACAACTCATGATGGACGGCTATCCTGAAGATTACGTTCACAGCCATCCCCAGCAGGACAAAAAAAGGCTAATTAGAGCAGAGGCAGACCTGGCTAGTCTCCTTCCGCTGGGAGATTGCTACCCACCCTACCTCCCACTCCCTCACTCCTCAATAATCACTCAGCATCTGTTTGTGTTTACTTGTTTGCTGAATGGCTAGTTAACCCAGCTTTTACAGGCTTCTGCAAATATCTCCAAGCCAGCACCGTGTACATCAACAAGAGCCCCTGCTGAATACAGAAATATGGAACGTTGTTCATAACTTATCATTGATTAGTTGGATTATTTATCAACTGAAAATATACTAAATGCCATATATATATATATATATATATATATATATATATATATATATATATATATATATAATATGCATATATGTATGCTTATTTCTTTCCAGCATTTCAACCAACTACTACTAATACTACTACACTAATCATCCACTATATTAGGAAGAGCTGTATGCAGGTATCCAATCAGCCAGTCACGTGGCAGCAGCACAGTGCATAAAATCATGCAGATACACATCAAGAGCTAAAGTTAAGACCAACGACCATACCATCAACGACCATACCAGGATCAAAGAAATGTATTTTTAAGTCACTGTATGACGCTATGACGAGTGTAATGTAAAGTGTTCCAACATTTTGGTTGCACCACTTTCTTTGTTGTAATAGCATTCTCTGCCGTTTGAATCAAATGTGTCTTTAATCTTAGTGAGGTGACGTAGCGCATGCCGCAGCATGCTTCATAGCGTAACATAATCAATAAGTGAATTCCAAAGTGGTGTAACAAGAAAGCATTTGCCCTGTCATCCAGAGGTTACAAGTTTGAATCCCAGTAATGCCACAGCCGTCTGTGGCTGGGAGTCCAAGAGAGCAAAACCATCCATCACAATGACACTACCCAATAATGGCCTTCTTTGAGCTCATGCAAGCTCAGGTTGCATGTTTATACGCCAGCTATATTTATTATCATGTTTTATTGATTAGCTGTTCTAGCACTAGTCCCTATCAGATAAACAGATCTGTATTCTACATTAGAATTGTGCATATAGTACTCTCACCACTTGGGATCAACCACCATTCTCTTTGAGCGATCACTTTTACATACTCTCTTTGATTCAAAATGGACACGGAATTAATAAAGACGCTTTTGTAGTCAGGCAAAGGCTTCTGGCGCTAATAAGGAAGACTATTAATTAGTAAGTACTGAGTATATACACACCACCCTCCGCTTGAGTCTACACCTTAATGTCATGGGTACTGCAGTCTTATTTACACGTCCTGAAGTGTGATCACACATGGCCATTTGTAGGAAGATGCTGGTGCTGAATGTACAATGTAGCTACTACAATGTGCCATGGCCTTTTAAGGTTGAGTGAATTACAGGATTCTGTGAACTTTACAATTGACAGTGTTTTTATACCGTGACCTTATTGTACTGCAAATCTGTAGAGATGTGGAAGGTTAGCCTTGACTCCAAGCCGGGGATACAGCACAGTGGGTGCAGAATTTTCTCTTGCCGTGTGAGTGTCTTTTGAGGATCTATAAATAGTTCCTGTCTGTGTGTCCGGTCTGGTTTCTTTTCCTGTGCCTCGGTGTGGCATGTCGTAGGGGGCAGAAGCAAGCCAGGGCAGCTGTAATTGAAATGCGTGACGTGCAAGGGAGGAGATTTGTCAGTCCTCCTCGCCTCTGACAGCAGTTTAATCCAAGTAGGATAGAGCCGGGGTGAATTCATTTGTATGGAGCTGTGGAGGAGTGTCAGGAGGAAATGAGGAAAGGGGCTACACAAGATACTAGCGCCTACGAAGCAGAAATTCTCCACTGTGTAGCCTCTAGAGCCATTACATCACCCCAAGTACCATCAGCTACAGTCATTTATCTTAGGCTGGCACAGAGTTAACACTGCTGCTTAGAGTTGCTTTCAGAATGTAATAGAAGTTCTACTCGTATGCAGTCGTTTTACAGCTATGTATGTATATCCTGAAACTGTAGATTAACACCGGCACACATGCCACATGCACTAAGCAAGCATGATTGCATTGCGATCTTTTCTACTCTGCACAAGTGCCAATCGATGAGTGGCACATTTTTATTATGTCATTTGATCTGGCCACCTGCCTGCACGGGTGACATCAGATCAGGGAGTATGATAAAACAGTATTGATCTGCTGCAGCTATTCACTGTGATTTACACAGGCCTTCAGCTCTCTGTTAGGGGCCAAATTTATGACACGGCAGGGTGCAAACGTTACGAGGGTTGGGCAGACGTCTGCTTCGGATGCCCATACGAAGGCCAGATCCTCTTCACTGAACATTTGTGGCATAGCAATTGAGCATCCAAGGGCAAAAATACAATGGTATTGACAGGAAATCAACGTAGAAGGTTGGCCTTGTATTTGCCACAGTAATTCATTACACAGAGGTGGCAACATTTATAGCTTAGTACATTTGTGGCATGCTTTCCTTTCTAAAGCAGCAGTCAGACCACTTGTGAATAAAATTCACCTGGTGGGAAAGCTAACTGACTGAAAAGGGAAAAGGGTGCATGATGTAAAAGGGGCATGTGCTTCTTGTAGCAGTTGATTTTGCAGCTTTATCTAGGTGAACTTTGACCTAGGTGAACAAACCTCAGCCTTGTGAGTCTATAGAAAGCAAGTGGGTGGGATTGTGGTCTCTTTGGGTGAAAAAAAAAAAAAACAAGAGGTGCTTCTAATTATTAAATAGCTCCGGACGTTTGCGTCTCGTTTTCTGGGAAAAAGAATCTAACATTACCCCTGATTTCCAAAATCACATTACCACTCGTCTGAATCACCAGCATGGAAAACTGTGTTGTGAAAATGACCACAAAATGGACTGTCGACTGGATATACACTTTTGTTCATTTTTGTGTATATGTAATATACACTCAGCTCATTTGCTTATAAATCTAAACATTTCTGCAGAGTGTAGTTAAATATAAGTTCTGCCAATACGTTTCCTTACTCATGCTGCTCATGAAGTTGTTCCATTCACTGACACACACTAGGAGTTTTGCCTGCTAGGATTTTCATGTTGGCAATGTTGACACTTGCGCATTATAAATAAGAGTCCTACAGAATACAATCCTAAATACAATGCTCTAATTGCTGTGAATTTGATGTGAATTTTCAGGATCGTGTGTGAGATGGATGCAGCTCCGGAAGACACCAGGGCTGGTCCTGTGCAGCTATGCGTAGGAGAGTGTAAGCCTGAGCTGCAGGCTCGCTCTTCCCAGCTCTATTCCTTTGTGGTAAGGATTCAAATCCCAGCATGCCTGTGAATTATGCAAGAAGGACGTCGTATTACTTGCCGTTATTTTGGTAGTACTTTAATAGTTCCACTTATAAGAGCTCATGAATATTGACGCAGCAATTTTTTTAGGCATTAGGACAGATTTGAACTTGAGGTACGTGTAGGATAAAGCTTTAAGTGAGAGCATAACATCCATCCATCCATTTTCTATGAGGCTTATCTTTACTGGGTCGCGGGAAACCTGGAGCCTATCCCAGGGGGCACTTGGACGGGGTGCCTATCCATCTCAGGGCACAATCACACACACATTCACACACCCATTCATACACTACGGACACTTTAGACACGTCAATCAGTCTACCATGCATGTCTTTGGACTGGGGGAGGAAACCGGAGTACCCGGAGGAAACCCCCGCATCAAACCCTCAACCCTGGAGGTGTGAGGCAAATGCGCTAACCACTAAGCTACCATGCCGCCCTAGAGCATAACATAATAAACTAATCATTATTTCACTATTTACATATACGGTCCATATATTGTCCGCTTCATGAACTATTCAGCTTTATTTATTTCTGTAATCCATTAAGACACCAAGCGTTTTTGAAGCTAAATGTGTTTATCACTACTAGGTAAATAAATTCCACTTTTATGACTCATTTTTTCCTTTTTTATTTCCTGCTGTTATTCTCTCTCTCTATTGATTTGCATAGAGGGATAACGGCATTATTTGCACACTTATTAGTGAGCTAATGTGTCTAATGCAGCCATGATGCGAAACACCGAACTGAATCGAGTCTTTGCTTGTGGACCCTTCCAATGAACTGATTTCAAAAATTGCACACGATTAGAAATTACAGGCTTAATTTGTCACTGCGTTTCAGCAGAAGAGGAATTGTGCTTCCTGCTTGTGAAGCAAAGTTCCTGACAGCATAATCAAATTAGTTTTTAGTATAGAGCAATTATAAACGTGTGGCACCATGGGGAAAGCACGCCGAACACAGAGACAATGAAAGCTGTTAGCTGAATTAAAGGCAGGATGGCAGCCATGTTCCTCTACACCAAAAAGCACCTGAGGGGACACTTAAGCACCGCCATTCACACACACAAACACACATACACAATTACCCCTCCCCCAGCAATTAACAGCTGCTGGTTATTATCAGAACCGTTTTCATTATGAGTTTGTGGATTCCCTACGACACTCGGTATGAGTGTGTGTCTGTACCTTTCATGTCCTGTTCACACACAAAATGAAATGTTTACACTAAAGCTGCATGGACAACAGAGTAGAATTCCTAAGTGGATACCTGTTTTATAACACAAGATGAGTCAGAAAATGCTGTTAATGTATTTTTCGCCCTCGTGCATGAGGAGTCGGCCACCATCTATTTTTAAGACTCAGAGCTGTGTGTTTGTGTATTTCTCCATCTGCTTGTCTTCAGAGGCTGTGAGTACAGTACATACATGCTATTTTCAGTCTGCGGAATGAAACGCAGGGTAGCGCTGCAGATAGAGATGACGGGAAGATGGGAAATGGGCATTGCTTGGGGATTGCTTAGAGGATATTTTTCATGGGTTTTAAGCATTTGTGTCCTGAAATCTCTTCCATGAGATATCACCACTCTGGTTGGTTAGAGAACAGTCTTTTTGGGGTCTTCACTCTGTGAATTTTACAAATTAGACATGCTTGTGTGAGAATATAGGTTTTTCCTCAATACCTAAAACTGGTATCCAAAGCTGTTCAGAATGTCTAGTTATACCTGCATTAATTGTCCTGGGAATTTACTCTCTCTCTCTCTCTCTCTCTCTCTCTCTCTCTGTGTCCATTTATCTCTTTAACTCAGACACCATCTGTAACTGGACTATCACCCAGTCGAGGTCCAGAATCGGGGGGCACTAAGGTGACCATCATTGGAGTGAATCTTGGTGCAGGTAGCAGAGTCCGCGTTGTGTTCGGCAACCAGACCTGCGAGTACTACGAGTAAGAACTTTCATCTAACAGCTGTCAACCGCACCCGTAGTATATGTGTGATTACATCCATCCATCCATCCATCCATCTTCTACCGCTTACTCCTTCTTCAGGGTCGCGGGGGAAACCTGGAGCCTATCCCAGGGAGCTGTGTGATTACAACTGACATGAATTTTTATATGTTTTTCCTGTACTGCCATACACAATAAGAGATTAAAATACCCACTGTAGGACTACAATCATCGAGACTACAATCAGTATATTTATAAAGGCCATATGATGACACAGTAAACAGGTTTCTTTACTTAATACAGGTAAACTATATCTAATCTTGCCCATCTACCTGAATAAATGATGGCGATGAACTCACAAATGAACTGCCATGAGTAAAGTTAACTTAATATAGCTGCAGGAGCACTATGCTGAGGTGGAGAAAATGGCCGCTGTCATCCAGGGCAAAAAAAGGAATTATGTATCCTCATGTGATCGCCAGTCAGGAACTCAAGTGACACAGGCTTATTTGATAAGTATTTTAAACGTGGTTACTATCATTTATTTACATATTTAAATTGAAATCGACAAGCAACAGTTAAATGTCCAATTCACTAAAGGTCAAATAAATGTTTTTCACGGAGTTACAATGCGCTGACACAGGAGACTTCTTCTAAAAATGCTAAATAAACACCTCCTTACAAAAATCTTCAAGATGGCAACAATTACGCACATTTTTTAGTCTGTTTTCTAGGCATTCAATGCCTCTGTAAGTTACTATAGAAACAAGCGCATTAATGTAAATCTATGACTTGCATTGCAGCTGGAACAGCGCTGGTTCCATAATAATAGGAACATTAATAGGACATTAATCAACACATTCTGATCGCTCACTCGAGAATTCAACAATACTGTGGTATAATAGAGAAATAATAGTCTTTCTGACATAATAATAGCTATATTAGTCATCAATATAGTAATGCTGTAAGGTTTATATTACGCTGATTACGTTGGATGATATTGGCTCATTTCTCTCTTTGTTAAAGGTTGGAGAAGGAAAGTGTGTGTTTGTGTATGTGAGAGTGTAGGTAGTGAAACGTGTTATTGTAATAACAGTATAAGCGGTTGTAATGCATGGCAGTGTCATATTTGAGATGCATGTATGGCTGTTTCTCACAGACGGACTATGACGGAGATTGTGTGCTACTCTGCTCCGTCGTTGACGGGGGTGGGTCCAGTGCAGATCAATGTAAGTGTGGACCATGCCCAGGTGAAAGAGAAACTCACCTTTGAGTACATCGATGATCCCACTGTACACCGCGTCGAGCCTGAATGGAGCATTGCAAGGTAACAACTTCCCATCATAACTCCTCTACCTCATCTGGAACTGAATCATAGTGTTCCTAGTGCGCAGAAATACAGTCTGACACACAACTACCCTGGAGTAAACTTTTGAAAAAAAAAACGTTATCCCAACCATGTGATCTAAATTATCATCTGATGTCCATTTTAACAAAATGGACAGACACATGGACGCCAGATACGTCTCATCCATAGGTTACTGTAGTTTCTGTTCTGTGGATCAGTTTAAAAGAAGGGTCAGTGAAAGCAGCCACTATGGAAGGTCTCGGTGTGCGTCCATCTGGTGCTGGCTGCCCCTGATTACGCCACTGCAGGGCTGACAGGTCTGAAATTAGCGCGACTGATGAGTGTTTTTAACAGGACATCGAAGGATATGCGCAGAACATGTGGCAGAGGTGTGAGTATGCAGCAGATGGCATGGAAATTAATTTCAGTGTGAGACCTTACAGCAGGACCCCAGGACACAGAGGCGAAGGGGAAAGGGAGAAGAAACGGTGTTTGATTTCGTTCAGGAAAACGAAAATATTAGTAACCAATGAATACATTTTGTTGCTAAATCATTAAACACGACGATGTACTCATTTCAAAATAAGTCCAGTATAATAATCATGATAGGATAAGAGATGCAGGTATGAATTATGCATGCGTATGTGAATGATGCAGCAGCCCTCTCTTCACCTTTAGTCCAGAACAGTTGGAGTCCAGCATCCATTCTCCTGCTGATAAACAAATTAGGAGGATGCTAGTGTATGAGCAAAAACTGTGTGCTCCAGCATCTCCTTCACCTTCAAAGCTAAACCTGAGTGTTTACGAAATAGAGGAAATTTCTTTTCCTCAGTGTCTCCATGTCAACGCACAAAGGTGCAAAGTACAATATATATTTGACTGACAAATGCATTTCTGTACTTATGGGACAGGCTGTTAAGAAAAGTAACAGCTTGTTAGATTGTGAAGAGAAATGTCTAAGTGACAGCACAAATGCAGTCAATTAGATTCAACTGACTAATTGCTTCCATTCTTTTCCGCATTAGCATTTTTACTCTAATCATGCCTTTATCATCTGTCTATGTGGGATGAGAATGTAATATATATATATATATATATATATATATATATATATATATATATATATATATATATATATATATTGGATATAGTTTTCTCTTTATGCTTTTGTAATGATCTGAAATCATTTAGATAGACATAGCAATGCCGAATACTGGTTTCTTTCTCTTGCGTTTCTTGCTTTCTTAGTGCTAGCCTTACTTCCGTCTTTCGCTCCGTTATATATAATTTCCTGAAACATTTTAGCACAATGCATCACTAATTGTATAGTACACGCCACACCCGAACCACATGATTGCATGATTTGCAATTATATTTGCATATAATTTACACATTTAAAAAAAAAAAAAAAAAATGAAAAAAAAAAGCCCATTGTAAGTTTTTTTTTTTTTTTGTATGTACGTTCATGGGTCATTTTATTTTAAGTTTGCACGCATGTCTAAGTGCAGTAATATTTGATGAGTTTTATAGCGCTAACGAACGAATGATGATTGCTGCGCTGATATCTAGCCGAACTTTTCTACACCGCAGCTAGATAAAGGATGCTCGCTACAGAGTAATCAGTAGCCTATAATGATAGGGGAATAAAAACACTTTCAGTAGTGGTCCAGAAGTGCACGGGATACTCAGGAAGAATGGTCCAGTCCATGCCAGAGAGCAGCTGTAGCATTTACACTGTGCTAATGTCATCAGAGCGTCGCTAAAAACCAAAAGCCATATGGTTCTCTACTACAAGCTGAGCATGGCTAATGTAGTGGATCTGGGAACTAGTTTGCGACATTTTATGAAGAGCAACCAGCAGCTTCCTGTCGCCAGTCCATGTTTCCATGCTTGTTTTTGTCGCATATTTTAAAGTCCTGGACAACAGCAGAATGTTAACTAGAATCATTGTGGTTCCTGCTCCTTTGGTGTTTCCAAAGGCACATCTGTTGTGTTTGATTTCATCTACTGAAGCCAGTTAAAAGCATCTTTAATCATGATCTTTTTGCAAGCTTATTATCTTCACAGCACCGTTTGACTATGTGCACTATAAAACAGTTCAGGTGGTTAAACTTAGAAACGAAAGTTCACCTGCTGCCTTAAAAATGTTAGTAAACTTAAAATAACCGTTGTTTCATCTCAAAAAAAAAGGTTGTTTGGGAAGTTTTACAAGTCAAGACAATGGATTACTTTAAGTTCAATTTCCTTAACTTGTCGTGACAATTGGAGATAAAGAGAAGAAATGAGTTCACATAACGTAATGGGGCGGTCGTGTTTTACAGAGTGGGTCTGTGGAAGGGTTTAAAATATAGAGAACATACTGGAAGTTAACTTTCTCTTCAAGGTGTTAAGCTGACCATGTTTTTTTTTCTTCTTCTTCTTCTTCTTTTGGTTCTAGTGGACACACTCCCCTTGTAGTGACCGGAACCAATTTGGATGTGGTCCAGGAACCCCGAATACGGGTCAAGTACGGCGGACACGAATCAGTAAATGTATGTAGCGATAAAATATTTTTTTTCCCTTTCTTGCCTTTTTTTTAAATCCTTTGTCCTGTCTTTTCACCATGACCTCAGTTACCTCTGTGCCAAGCTTTTAGTAGAATGTGTATGGTTATATATGGGAAGAGAATGGCTAATGAAACCGAAATTGCATCAGTTCAACCTCAGAGGTTCGCAACCTCGAGCATCAACATGCTTTGTCTGTTGCCTGGTCTTAATTATTGGTGAATTATTGAAGCAAAGTGTGACAGAGCACTTTCAGACTGTCCTTTTTAGTTACACACGTAATCCAGATCAACCCCGACTATGGAGCTGTGCATCTCTGTAAGTGACATAACTGCCCCTCTGAATAATTCAGTGCCCACAATGAGGCTTCCAAGAAATGCTTAATTGGATCGTTTTAACCACCACAAGTTGCAGACAGGGACCGCTTGGCTATTTGTTCTTATTCTGAGTAAAACATTCTGCATGAAATGCATCAGTGGGTGTTTATGGCATACTAAGTGTGTTAGGGAGAAGAGTGAGGTCGGAAAGTGGGAAGACGTTCTTCCTTGCTGACTGAACAATTAACTCTATTTACTAGCCTTCATCAGCATATATTCAAGGACCTACAGTAATCAAAATAAGGCACAGAATCATTATAAATCACATGTGTTTCTTTAGCGCTGGAACTGCACATTTAATTAAGGAAAGAGTGGTTGTGAGACTGGATAGTGGGAGGGAGATACCATGAAATAATTCTGAAACCTTACACAGTCAGACAGTGTGATGACAGTGTGTTTACACAGCCATGCCATAAGTAAGAAATAAAACATGACAGGTTGGCTGCTGTTTAAGGAAAATAATCAATGACAGGTTGGAGTGATGTGACATGAAGTGAAGGGTTGTTGCAAGCATGAAGCTGATTATTTCCCAATAATATGACGTAGATTTAGAATAGTTTTACTCCTCTAATGCCACAGTAGTTTTCTGCCAATAACATTTATTATTAATTAATTAATTAAAGGATGACAAATAATACTTTTTTTAATCTGGTTAATTTTTTATAATTAATGTTGGCAGCTTGTTTTGTCTTACATCCACAAAACAACTTGGTTCCTGTTATCACCTACATTATAACAGCCAAAAAAAAAAGTTGTTCCCTCACCAGCCTCTCTTTCTCACTGTTGACGTTAAAAATGCTTACTGAAAAAACTTAAAGCTTTCCATCCTGAAGACGTTTGTTGGAAAACTTAAACGAGCAGTCTTACCTCTGACAGTTAGAAAGCACGGACACTGTAGACTCCTTACAAAAAATGCTAACTCGATGTCTCCTCACAGAAAAGGTTTTCATGTTACAGCTATACAATTGTTGTTCTCAAGGGCGTAACCATGGTATGGACATTGTGGGGGGGGTCCAACGAACTCGGTGGGAGGATGTGCAAGGGAATATAACGTTAATGGTCAAGAACTGGACCTGATGTTAGCCTAGCCTACTTCGTGGGTGTGCAAATATCAAACGTTTATTGACGTTCTTAAGAACAAACCAAGCCATGCTATGATGTCTTCTATACTAAGCTAAGGTCACCTAATATTTAGGTATCTAGTTACTGACTGTCTGAAAAAAAGCTCGTATGCTCTGCTGCACTTTTCTACGCTTGGCTGCTGTCTCCATTTTTTTTTACAGACTGAGCAGCTAAAATATATCAACAAACTGGCGTTGAGTATGGGCGCAACCAAGTGTACAATTTGGGGGGGGGGGGCACACCTATTCTCCTTAACAAACAGAAACATATTAAAAAGGAATAGACGTAAATAAATAGAATAGATGAAGAAAAGACAGATCCGTTGGCAGGGTTCATTAAAGAGGGGCATATAGAAAATATTTTGTACTGTACATTGGGGGGGACAGATTGGTATTTCCTCAACATTGTGGGGGACACGACCCCTAACCCCCCCCCCCCCCCCAAAAGAATGCGTGGTTACGCCCATGGTTATTCTAATTCTTTTGCATTTCTGATGATGTACTGAAGTATGCTGATGAGACCCTTACAGTATGAGAACTTTCCTGACTAGACTAGTACTTTCAGAGATAATGATGAAGTCAAGAATACAATGAGGAATGACATAAGCTTCATGCTGCAGCATGCTTCGCAGAGCTGTGAGTTTTTTGAGCACTGCTGATATATGGGTGTTGGGTGGGCACTGCCTGATTTGTCAGGGTTTTTTTTTCTTCTTCTTCTTCTCCGTCACTCTCTTACTCTCATTCCTTTTCTTGCTATATATCTTTCTTTGTAACTGCTAGAAAAAAAGAAGTTCAATCTATCCCACCTCTCCACCCTGTCTGATCGTTCACTATAGAATAGCCCGGCTTTGATTCGTGGCCTGAAAGGGTGAATTTTTATTAACTGCTGAGGTTACAATTATAGAGCTCTTCATCCCTCCCTCTTGCCTTTGTCGCTGAGGAGAGGCAAACAGTGGAACATCCTGGCAATCAGAGCAGAGAGCCTGTCAATGCAGCCTTCAAATTGTCACCTGCCTCCTGCCCAAATTGCTTCTCCTCGCTACCCCTCCTCCCCCTTGCCTTACCTGGCAGAATTCTCAAAAGCTACTGCAAAATTGGAGACAATTGCCTTTGTGCATGTAGCCGTACCTGTCACCTGCCTACAATGGAGACATTAATCATTGTCCTGATTATGGGGGAAAGATTATCCCCCCCAGCTCCATTTTCTTTCTGAAGTAAAAAGAGGCAGCAGGCGCATGGAATGGCAGGAAGAAACAATAATGATGTGAGGAGATGGATTCCTAAAGTGTTATCAGTCGCTATCTTAGCTGATCAGAACAGTACTTCTGCACAGCTCTGAAGGGAAGTACTTCAGGAACACATGCAATCAGACAATGTTCCCAGCAATCAGTGTCAGAGACCTCCTCAGACACCACTCTTAAAAGAACGCCAACTCAAACAGATGATAAAAGACTGATGGCTTATGCACCCCTTCACCAGTTCAACAGTGAGCTGTGTGCATATGCATGGACAGTTGAATTATTTAAGATTCTCTTCAGTCAGTCAGTTTAAGGTACTCTACCTGGTCACGCATGTATAGATAGACAGACAACAAAGGGCATTATTCAAAATCTGCCTCAAGTGGTTTCTCTGATCCTGATCCTTCAAGTATGGAATATACTTTCTCCTTTTTTTTTTTTTTTTTTTTTTACACACGTTTCCATATGGGAAAGGGTGCACCTGCCAGCTGCCAGGGTGCACCTGAGATGCTAAAAACCCATGTAAAGTGTGAAGTTGAGAGATTATTAAAATGAAGGCCAGTGGGGCCATGGATTCTACTGATTTCTGATTCACAGTGATAGCAAAATTGTATTCTGTATGTTTCTTTTCAAGCTTTGATGATCTGTTGAGATGTAAATAGTGAAGCTGAAACCTAAGTTTTTTTTGTTTGTTTGTTTGTTTTGTTTTATTTTATTTTGTTTAAAACTAAGGCAACGCAGCCAAACGAGTACTTAGCATATGAAGGGAAATTCTTCTTATGAGAAATCACCCCAGGTACAATGGATATAAAAATAGTTTTTGTGAAGTAAAAGATAAGTCATGTCAGATCTTTTCTCACCTTTAATGTTGCAATTGCAAAATATATGAATAAAGTGAAAAACAATCAGAAGCTTTCATAAAAAAGTTACAATAACCTGTTTGGGTAAGTGTGCACACCCCTAGACTAGTATTTGTTGAAGCACCTTTTGATTGTATTATGCCTCTCAGTCTTTTTGGGTAAAAATCTATCAGCGTGGCACATCCGTATTTTCCCACTGTATTTTTGCATCTAGAATGCAGAAACATTTTAGATCCAGCAAATTGCAAGGGCATGTGCACAGCCTGCTTCAGGTCACCCCACAGATTTGTAGATCCAGGTCTGGACTCTGGCTAGCCCATTCAAACAATTGATCTTCTTTTGGTTAAGCCATTCCTTTGTTGATTTGGATGTATGCTTTGGGTCATTGTCCTGCTGAAAGGTGAAATTCCTTTTCATCTTCAGCTTTCTAGCAGACACCTGAATATTTTGCGCTAAAATCGACTGGTATTTGTAGCTATTCATAATTTCCTCCACCTTGATAAGCGCCCCAGTTCTGGCTGAAGAAAAGCAGCCCTGCCACCACCATGCTTCACCATGGGTATGGTGTTCTTTTGTTTTCTACCAGACATACCTTTTGGACTTAGGAAATTATTATGCCTTTTTGAATTTTTCTCATCAGAAAAATGATGAGGGGGATCGATTCCCACCTTTGCCCTGTGTGTGCGTGGTGTGTACTCCAGTTTCCTCCCCAGTCCAAAGACATGCATGGTAGGCTGATTGGCATTTCCAAAGTGTCCGTAGTGTATGAATGGGTATGTGATTGTGCCCTGCAATGGACTGGTACCCTGTCCAGGATGTACCCCGCCTTGTGCCCCGTGCCTCCTGGGATAGGCTCCAGGTTCCCCGTGACCCTGAAAAGGATAAAGCGGTATAGAAGATGGACGGATGGGTTTTAGTTGAGCTTGGATGTTTTTTGTGAGAAAGGGCTTCCATCCAGCCACCCTACCCCATAGCTCAGACATTTGAGAATATAAGAGATCATTGTCACATGCAGCGAGTAATCAATACTTGTCAGAGATTCCTGCAGCTCCTTTAATGTTACTCTAATCAGTACTCTAGGTCTCTTGGCACCCTCCCTGGTAAGTTTTGATCTTGTCCTTTGTTTATGATTGTTTTTCACTTAGTTTTTATGTGTTGTTATATGTTGTAAAGGTTCTGACATGATTCATCTTGGTTTATTTTACCTTTATTTCATCACAAAAACTTGCCATTTTAACAGTAGACTTTTTACATCCGCTGTAGCTTCCTGTGAAGATGACTGAGACAATGGCAAGATTATACAAAGGTGTCTTAAAAGTATAAGATTGTTTTGAATTGTGAAATCTTTTTTTTTTTTTTTTTTGTTGGGTGGTGAAAAATTCTATACTATTTATTATTATCATGTTGCTGTCTTTAACTGTTATTCACTATCCACTCTTACTCACATAAAAATTAGGGAAAACATTAAAAATAAAGAAAATATGTTACGAGCAGGTCCCAACTTACATCACTGGTATCGTACATGTCGTACATCTGTATGGACTCATTCCATTTTACCATCTTTGATACCATATTGATATCATAGTTCTAAGTATCAGCTGATACCAAATACTGACGTGATGCTGCTATTCTCAGAACCCTCTGGAAGCAAGTTGTACAAAACCTCACGGGCATGTTAGTGGAATGCTTTTAGTCAATTTGTGTCCTGGCTACAGGCTACGATTAGCCCTGACATCGATATCCAGTATGAGTGCATTCCTTCCTATTTGCCTTCAATCCCGTGTACCTGGATATACCAAACGCACAAGTGACAAAAGCACACATGATTGTATAACATACAGAATAGTATGGGAAAACCTGCTTATTTCTACACATTAAAGTAACACCAAAATCGCTTCATCCTAAATCTACAATTCACACATGCTTGTTACAAGGCCAAATTCATTCATTTTGGACAGTTGTATTTTCTGGGACTGAAAGAATGTGTGGAAAGAAGGGTATTTGCAGCCTGGCGAGTGAAAAATGCCTGAAGTGAGCAGAAATGTGGCAAAACCAAGCAGCTTCCAGACAATTTTGAGCAGATGGTATTGTGAGCCAGAGTTAAAATGCTAATGCAAGTTTGGTTTCAGGCAGCATGAAGCGTGTTGCTGTGGTAGCATCTGTCCCTGCTCCCTGTCACATGACACGTCTGCTGAGGGAAAAAGAACAACATCCAAGGAACAGCTAGATTCAAATTGTAGCGCAGAGCCAGGGTAGCAAAGGAGTATTACATTTCATTGTGTGAAATTTACAAATAAGAATTCATTTGTTGAAGAATAAATTTTTTTTTTTGTCTATGTTCATTTGCACTGTATGCCACATTGGTTATGTTATATATATATATATATATATATATATATATATATATATATATATATATATATATATATAAATATATTATAATAATAATAATAATAATAATAATATATCCGCCTCTTTTAAAGATTTACACACACCCTGCTATAAACATGCAGACAGGCAACATTACAGCTGTTTTTGACCTCTGACTGGAGACGGGAGACTCAGGAGTAGCACGATATCATGGTGCGGTTCATTTTGAAACATGCTTACACCATGTCTGTCATGATGGAGATATGACTATTGTGACAGTTTTAGCATAATGTAAACTGTTTCCATTCAGCAGTCAATGTTTGGGACAAGGCGATAGCGCGGCCCTGCATCGGTCCACCCACACAGCTGTAATGCTCGATCTGTGTTTCTGTCAGCATGCACTCTGGATGAAGCTCACTCTCTTCTGAAACCAGAGAATGCAAAACAGGCTGTTCTGTGGATGAGGCCAAGACAGCACAGCACCCAGAAAAGCAAACCTGCCATCTCCTTTTCAAAAACTATACTTATATTTATCCCAGAATACCATTGTTTCACTGTCCCTTGGCAGATATCTGAGATATATGTCATTATTATTTGGGTGGTGTCCAAGACTTATTTTAGCGTTTGATATCTTGTGTGGGGCGCACGGTGGCTTAGTGGTTAGCACGTTCGCCTCACACCTCCAGGGTCGGGGGTTCTGTGTGTGCGGAGTTTGCATGTTCTCTCTGTGCTCCCGGTACTCCGGTTTCCTCCCCCAGTCCAAAGACATGCATGGTAGGCGGATTGGCGTGTCCAAAGTGTCCGTAGTGTATGAATGCGTGTGTGAGTGTGTATGTGATTGTGCCCTGCGATGGATTGGCACCCTGTCCAGGGTGTACCCCGCCTTGGGATAGGCTCCAGGTTTCCCCGTGACCCTGAAAAGGATAAAGCGGTATAGAAGATGGATGGATATCTCATAATTTTTATTAGTTATCAGTACACTGGTCAAGCACGTCATGCTAAAATTCCTTATGGACAACCTCTATCCTGGGAAACAGTGAAGCAGATTATCTTGCGTGCATCCTCCTAAAGGAAAGCGTACAGGAACAAAAGGTATTGAAATGAGATTCACCCAGACGCTCTCAGACTCCAGAGGGCCGTATTTCACATCTGCAAAAAATCAAGTTTGTGTGGCTAAAAGGAGTTTGTATCGATTACCTCCGTCACCATGCAGGCCAGAACTACAGGTATGGGGCGTGGTGTTTGCTGTGCTTTGAAGATATTTAGTTCTAATTAAGTTTCTCCCTGGAGAGTGGGAGAGGCGAAAGAGATGAGATGAAACCCTCCCAGCACAGTCAGGGATTTACGGCAATCAATTTTGTTGTTCGAGGTTTAGCCAGGCTCTCTGGAGCGTGCAGGAGAAGCACAGCACCTGCGTATCAATGTGAATGGGGTTTGTGTGTTGTCGTGTCTCTGTGCATGACTGTGTTTTTTAGGGGAAAAGAACAAGCTCATTTACTACATTGTAAGAAAGGTCGAGTAGGTGAAAAAAAAAAACAACAACACTAAAATGTTCACTTGTTGTTGTTTTTTTCCACGGTAAAAGCATGGTAAATACATCAGGAGATACCTGCACCTTTCATTTTGGTGCATGTCCACGTAGAGCTGAAAGGTCATTTGTGATAAGGACAAGCTTTTGTAAGCTTGTTCCTTGTCAGTATTGGCACAACGGAAAGCAAAGAGCAATTTCATGTCTCGGTGTAGTTTTATACAGCTTTTTGTGTTGTCTCAGGTAGAAACATGACCACAAGAGATGCTTTGTTTGTCATAGCTCCTACATATTTGATAGTTTCATTTCATGAAGAACATCTTTTTCTCTCTGCCCTTTCTCTCTCTCTCTCTCTCTCTCTCTCTCTCTCTCTCTCTCTCTCAGGTGTGTAAGGTCCAGAATAGCACCACTATGAGCTGTTTTGCACCATCTCTGGCGGCGGACTCTGGGCTGGACTCAGTAAAGCACGCAGACGAATTTGGCTTCATTTTTAATAACGTGCAGGCCCTTTTGGTTTACAACAACACTAACTTCCTGTATTACCCAAACCCTTACTTCGAGCCTCTCAATACCAATGGAGTCCTGGAGCAGAAACCAGGCTCTCCTATTATTCTGAAGGTATCACCATGATTCATCATACTAGTTGTAAACTGTGCAATCCGATCTCACATGTTCACACAAAAGCTATGCAGTACAGCATACACTGCCCATTCATATTTAGACAGACGCAGGACATAAACATAAAAAAAAAAAAACATTTACTATTAATATCATGACATTTAAAGTAATTGTATACATAATAATAACTGAGGTTAAAGTAAGGGTTAGATTTTGGTGTACGAATAAGCTGTGTTAATAATGATATCATGAGGATAGTATGATGGACGTGTGTGTGTGTGTGTGTGTGTGTGTGTTTTCTCAGGGGAAGAACTTGGTTCCTCCAGGCTCAGGCGGAGTGAAGCTGAACTACACTGTGCTCCTGGGAGAGACGCCCTGCTCCGTCACGGTCTCCGACACTCAGCTGCTGTGTGAGCCGCCCAACCTCACTGGCCAGTACAAAGTCATGGTAAGATAGAATGTGTATGTGAGCAAGAGACGACTAGCATTTATGTGGTGGTCTAGGAAAAGCTGTTGGATGTCGTGGCTGAATTCTGGCAAACATTATTACAAAATAACAGTAACGATATGGAAATTCTTTTGCGTAATCTTGTTTGTGCCACTGCAAAAGAGACCTGAGTCAATTCAGATTTTTAACCAGCTGCAGTGTATAAAAGTGGAATCTTTAAATGCATCGTTTCCCCTGTTCACATTCGAAGGTATCCAGATATTAAAATGCTGTAAGTGTATATAAATATGGTATGCCATCTGAAAGCTTTTCCAAGACACTTCCTGTATAGGATCCCAGTGTTCTTTACTTAATAGTGTAATTCTCATGGATTTGTATAAAGGTCATCTTAAATTCAGCTGGTGTTTCGTGCACAGATGTTAAGGTTGTGGGTTGCATGACCGAGAACGTGTAAGCGTTTCTTACCCCAGTCAGATCTCTCTGGCAGCCTCAGTGCTTTCGTGGCTAAAAGCTGCTTTAAGACTATTAATTGCTATTGCTATTAATTATGAGCTCAGCTCCAAAGTCATTTAATCGTATGTGTTTGAACGGGCACTCCTAATGTAATTTTGGGGTTATTTTCTATCCGCTTTTACATTTGCAGCATTTGGTGGACATCCTTATACACTGGCTTACTTTTATCTCATTTATACAACTGAACAGTTGAGAGTTAAAGGCCTTGTTCAAGGGCCTAGCAATCATAGAAGTGACTATTTGTGACATAGATGTGAACTCATGACCTTCCAATCAGGAGTCCAATGTCTTAACCACTTGACCCGGATCAAGTACAATACAAGCTAACTACACTCATTGGCCTCATAGGTGACTTTGTAGATATATTTAGCCCATCTGTTGCTGTCCACCTAGTAAAAGATCCCAACTGCCCAGATATTATTTAGTTAATGACTTTTCTCAGCACTGATACTGACATGATCGCAGTATCTTAGTGTCTGTGGTGGAGTTACGAGTGAATCAGGTTCAACATTACTGGGATTCAGTCAGTACGTTTACATGGACAACGATAATCCGATATGAACCCGATTAAGACGATACTCTGATTAAGAAACTAGCATGTAAACAGAGATTACTGATGATCTTAATCCGATTAAAGTCATACTCGAAGTAAACACAAATGGAATTAAGACGTGTGGAGTATTCCTGTTTTAGTCGCGTTACAGACATGTACGCACCTTAATCACACTATTAACGTCGTGTGAGAGTTTTCACCACATTGTGAGACAGGACACGTACACACACGGCAGTGCTCAACCGTTTTACGGCAAACAAGAGAGCACGGCTGCGTCCCAAACCGCGTACTTACCTGCTATATAGTCGGAGAAATACATGCATATCAGCTACTATATAGACGGTAAGTACGCGGTTTGGGACGCAGCCCACGGCTTCAAGCAGTCGTCTGTTTGCACGTACAGCACGACAAATAATTAACTGCACTTGAAGCTTTCGTCAAATTAAAAATGAAACATACAAAACTGTATACGGTACCATAACGAAGACCAACTGTATGTCGGTACGTGAAATTCTGAAGGGACGTCGGACGGCGTGGCGCGGTGATGTAATGACGCGTGCCATTAATCCATCTATGTTCTATAACATGTAACACAGGAACATGAAAGGAATATTCTAAAAGTGACTCATGTAAACACATTAATCAGAATATTGTCTTACTCAGAGTAAGGTCAATAATTAGATTACTGCTGTCCATGTAAACGTAGTCAGTGTCACTGCTGGGTTTGTGTTAGTCCACCAACACAGACATCAGTTCAGTAGGCAGAAAGTGATCATTAATAAGGGGCTGGAGTGGGATTAACACAAATTATACATTGTAAAATAAGCTGAAGTCTGTAACGGTATATCAAGGCATGTGGTCTAATAAGGTGAACACAGCGTTTAATAATCCCAGCAATAAAACTGCATCTGATGTACAGTGTCACTGCCAGAGAATGCTGATCTCCCCACCAAATAATAAGGTGTAATGATGTAATATTGGTCATAGGTGGCTCTGTGGTCATCTCTGGTATGTGCATTAAATGGGCTAGCAACTGTGTGTATAACTTTATAAAGTTGAGTCATAACTCGGACAGAAATGCTTGACAGTATGAATTTGTGCGTGTGGGTGTGTGTTTTCTTGCTCAGGTGCAGGTAGGCGGTCTTCACGTCTCTCCTGGATCTGTGAACATCCTATCAGACAGTCTCTTGACTCTCCCTGCCATCGTAAGCATAGCAGCTGGCGGAGGTCTTCTCCTGATCATCGTCATCCTCGTCCTCATTGCCTACAAGCGTAAGTCGCGTGAGAACGACCTAACGCTCAAGCGGCTGCAGATGCAGATGGACAACCTGGAGTCCAGGGTGGCACTCGAGTGCAAAGAAGGTGAGTAGACTGATACACACTGATCCAGCAATACAATATGAAATCGAACTAGCGCGGAAAAAAAAACAAAAAAAAAACTTCACTCTGTTCAAGACACAAGCTCAATCAGCTTCCTGTTCTCTGGTGCCCACTCTTTCAAGCACTCACCCGTGATGTCCTCCTGAATCACGCTCCTTTTTGGTCCTATTTTCAGATGCTCGATTTCACCTCAATTACTGTAGTCTTCTGTGGTTAATGATGTAGCTAAATGACACACAGCAAGCCTTCAGCCATGGTGCAGTGATGTAATACTCAGGCAAGCCACTCATTTCTTTTGCTTGTATTAAAGTGAACTTTTCATGAGGCGAGTGTAGCACACACAAACACACACACACACACACACACACACACACACACGCACACATACACACACGCATGCTTTCAGGCGGATAATAGGCGCTGTGCTGGTGAGTTATGGGCATGGGGCACGAGGCTGTTCCTGAATCCATGTCGTATAGGGTTTCAGAGTACGTGCGTGTGTGGGTGAAAGATTTTGTTTGTGTGTCATGAAAAGAAAGAGAAAAGGAGAAAAGTGAGAAAAGTAAAAGTGAGAGAGGGAATGAGGGATAGGAGATAGGAGAGAGACTCCCTGAGGGTAGAGTGCTGCTCAGTCAGAATGGACCCAATTAAAGCAGCCTCACCTCCGCTCTCCAGCAGCAGGGGACACACACTTGAGCAGACAGTCAATTCATTATCTGCACATCTGTGCGTGTCTGTATATGTGTGCGCGTGTGCATGCATGGATCCATGCAAGTATGGTTGAAAATAAAACATCTGCGTTGTTAGAACTGATTATGTGGATGTTAGATAATGAAATAAGCATTTAATTCCCACTGATGCCACATCAGTCTGTGCGTGGGAGGTAGAGCAAGCAAGCTTAACTGTCAGTCTCAAAGGCACCAGTTACACTGGGGAAAAATTAACAAAAGAGCTCGTATATAGATATATATATATATTTTTTTTTTTAATCTGACACCCAATGCTTCAGAGACGTATTCAACAGCTTTGCAGTACCACAATTTCAACTTGTAGCTTGATGGAAAATATAGTTTATTTGCAGAGACACTTTGCTGACGGAACACATCAAGCCAGTCTCTGGCAATTTCTCAAATGGCACAAGTACCGATTGAAGGCGTTGACGTCTAAAACAGACAGTCAAGCTGATCAATACTGTTAAGTGCTCTTCACCATATGGGGCTTTAAAGAAATCATCAAATGCGGAATTACCATTGACTAAAAGTCAAGATCCTCACTGTCAAACATCCTGATCAAAACCTGAGGCTAACATTATTTGTCATCATCATATGATATGTCTAAGCCTTTCGTTATAAATATATTAAACACATCCTTTCTCTTTCCTTCACCAGCTTTCGCGGAGTTGCAAACAGACATTAACGAGTTGACCAGCGATCTCGACAGAGCTGGAATCCCTCACCTGGACTACCGCACTTACGCCATGAGAGTGCTGTTCCCTGGCATCGAAGACCACCCAGTTCTCCGAGAGCTCGAGGTAATGTGTGACGTGCCAAACGAATATTCATGAATGAGCTTCATTTGAGAAAGTGGAACGGATATTCTCCGCACTCTGCGTTTGAGCAAAGACACGCAGTGTCAGTGTGGAGATTGTGACGTGAAGTAGAAAGAAGTACAAACTCGAGAAAAGACAAAGCGACATCACAAGGACGATCTCTGCGCACACACACACACACACACACACACACGTGTATATACACACACTCGCATTATGCCTACCTTATGCATCTCAATGTCTTTTGTCAGACAGGGGCCAGCATGGCGTTTGCTCCACACTCACACACACACACACACACACATATACAGAGCCTTGCACACATACCGAGCGCTGCAGAATTTCACCCACCAGCAGTCATCTTATCAGGAGTAATGGAGTAGCAAGTGCTCAGTTGCTCAGAAGCCTGTAGATAGAAAATGGTTTCCCAATGTCTCTATCCAGCCATTCTCCTCCACTTCCTTATTGAGAACAGGAGTTCTCCTCCAGCAGGCGCTCATTCCTAATTGACTTTTAATGTGTGCTTCACAATATCTGTAAGCTACAAACAGAATCATTTTAAATGTAAAACATCAATGGAGTATCCGCATCAGGTTCTGTAACCTAATCTCTATATCTGTAGGAATTACCACACACACACACACAATAATTTACACTTGTTTGCCTGCAAAGAGGAAAGAATGGGAAACCTGATTACTCCAAATTCACTTAGCACTGACATTTAAAAGCAGTTGCTCAAGCAGTGTAAACGTTTATGCGAAACACTATATTCATGTAGAATGTTTTCATTAAATAAGGGCGCGCAGTGGCTTAGTGGTTATCACGTTCACGTTACACCTCCAGGGTCGGGGGTTCGATTCCCACCGTGGCCCTGTGTGTGCGGAGTTTGCATGTTCTCCCCGTGCTGCGGGGGTTTCCTCCGGGTACTCCGGTTTCCTCCCCCAGTCCCAAGACATGCATGGTAGGCTGATTGGTGTGTCTAAAGTGTCCGTGGTGTATGAATGGGTGTGTGAGTGTGTATGTGCTTGTGCCCTGTGATGGATTGGCACCCTGTCCAGGGTGTACCCCGCCTTGTGCCCCATGCTCCCTGGGATAGGCTCCAGGTTTCCCCGTGACCCCGAAGATAGGATAAGTGGTATAGAAGATGGATGGATGGATGGTTTTCATTAAATCATCAAGCAATGGTATTTCTAAATCAGCCTCAACTACAACCAAAATTGTGTGTGTCAGATCACACTAAGCTTAGTGGCGTATGTGTACATGGAGTTTGCATGTTCTCCCAGTGCTTTGGGGTTTTCCTCTGGGTACTCCGGTTTCCTCACGCAGTCCAAAGACATTCGCTGTAGGCCTATTGGCATTCCCATATTGTTTGTAGGGTGTGAATGTGTGTGTGAGTGTGCCCTGCAGTGGGTTGGCACCCTGTCCAGTGTGTCCGCTGCGTAATGCCATGAGTTCCCCGGTATAGGCTTCAGGCTCCCTGCGACCCTGTGTAGGATAAGTAGTATAGAAAATGGAAGGATGGATGGCATGCTCATACTGAACATCTTTTCAGCACACTGGTACTGTTTGCCTTTACTCTTCTATAATTATGTACTATAATGATTTAAAATCCCAAAAGAGTACGGATTTTGTTCCTTATTTCATCTCAGGAAGGTTTTCTCCGCTTTGCTAATTAGGAATCTAAATCTTATATCATTTATGAGTTATGTAGAGCTGCTTTATAAATTCAATGTATGATATGATTTGTGTGATATACATAGTTTTAAGTAATTTTTTTTTTTTTTTTTTGACAGAATTCATTACCCACTATTCGATTTAAAAAAAAAAAAATGTTTTCTCAGTACTGGGAAATGTCTGGGTAATCGCATATATACTGCAGATACAGTACATAGAGATTTGTATAAGATGAAAGATCAATGAAGTACTCCTTTAACAAACAGAGGACCACTAAAAGACCACCCTGCATTGCCTGTGTGTGTGTGTCTGCAGGTCTCGGGTAACGGACAGCAGACGGTGGAAAAGGCTCTGAAGCTGTTTGCACAGCTGATCAACAACAAAGTGTTTCTGTTGACGTTTATTCGTACGCTTGAGCTGCAGCGCTCGTTCTCGATGCGAGACCGCGGCAATGTGGCTTCGCTCATCATGACGGCGCTGCAGGGAAGACTGGAGTACGCAACAGATGTTCTCAAACACCTTCTCTCTGACCTCATCGACAAGAACCTGGAGAGTAAGAACCACCCCAAGCTGCTGTTGCGCAGGTAGGATCCTACACACGTGCGCATACACACAAACGTGCACTTTCCGGTAGAAACTGTCAAAAACTGTCAAAGTTTACCGGTGAAGTTGCCGAGCAGAGGCTTGCGATTACTAACACACTGCACAGGAATTGAGGAGTTGAGAAGTACTGTCGCGATGCTAGGCTCTCACACACAATGCGTCACCCATATAGTGTATAAGACAGAGCACATACTAAAAATGGAACAAATTGGCCAAGGCGATTGTTCATCTGTTATCTCACTCAAGCTTATGGCTCGGAACTTTATGGTAATTATTAATGAGGAGCAGAGGAATGTTACGATGTCCTCTTTCTGCATCGCTTTCTCGTTATTCGCTATTTTTGCCCGGTCTCTCTTTCAGCTATTGTCTCTCATTCCCTCTCTCTCCGGGCTGAGAATGCGGTGCGGTTGTCAGTGTCGTTTATCGTCTGTGTTCTACCACCTCATAAAACATGCAGGAGCAGCTGGGCTTTAGCCCTCTCTCTCTATCTCAATCACTTTTTCCACACTCATCTCTCTCCTCTATCTCTCCCTCCTTCCGGGCTTCTATCATTCGACGTTTCCACATTTGGCTTGATTTTCTGATCTCCCAGAATTATGTGTCGATCAAAGAAAGGCCTCGTTTTTTACCCAGACATTCTTAATGTCATATTGATTAATTAAATGGTGCTCCAAAGACTCAGACTCCTGAAGGCTTGATTGAGCTTAAATGAAGTTGTCTTTGTGCAGCAAACAAGGGCTTCAATCTAGGATCTAGGACCTCTCTCTCTCTCTCTCTCGCTCTCTCTCTTTTATTTAATTTCCCCTGTCTTGCTTCCCTCCATTTGTAATAGTATGTTCTTCAATGTGAGGCTCATTAATAATCGTAGAAAATACATGCACATGCATACATTTAAAGTGGTGGAGGCAAAAGCACGGATTATGCTGTTATTTAACGTGACAGACGTGGCATCTCCCTCATTATCAGTCGTCATTAGGAGCATAATGCTGTAATCCTCCTGTGCTGGGGGGGGGGGGGGGGGCGCGCAACAACCAGCTTGAGAAGCCCATCGCTTTAGACAATACTTTTTTTTCTTCCTCCTGAAATTTTCAGGGATTATCAATTCGACACGCTCCTTTTGTATTCTCTCGTGCTCGGCGCCCTTCACCCTGTCAAAAAGAGGCTGGTGGAAGTAAAGAGCTAGCTGCAGCAGAGCCGCTGGAAATCTCTTCTCTCTCTCGCTCGCTCGCTCCCCCCCCCCCCCCCCCCGTCATTCCCTGCTCACTGTTTTGCAATTTTATCTCTTCCTAACATGACACGTTGTTTTTGGTCTCTCGTCCTGTGTCTCCGCTTGACCACACTGGCTTAATGTAGCGCACATGTATACGAGTCATACACTTGTCAGTTTAAGTCTAAGTTATGTCCAAGTCTTACGAGTGGATTTAATGGAATGATGTGTTAAAGAGCTTGAAACACTACAGTAGCCCAGTAGGTTACATTTGGATCGCAGATGTCGAGATCTTTTAACTTGATCATTCAACATCTGTGTTGTATTTACTAGTCAAACGGGGGGGGGGGGACTTGTTTATAATGCTACAAAACAAGAAGCACCTGAAGTAGTTTGATGACATGTGCAACTCTACAGCATTTCCTTGAAATGAACAGAACAAAAGACGCTTATATTTATTTGACAGTATGTATGTCAAAGCCACCCCTGAGGCAGTTGCTTGCGAATGAGACATCTTTGAGGAATTGTGCACAATGTCATCAGAGTGAGTAATTTATTTTCTCAGACTGACCCACATGCGTTTAATAATAGTTAAACAAATAATGAGGTGGAAAAAAAAAAAAAAAAAAACTTTTGAGATGCCTGAACTATGGTCATTTTTGGAAATTAGGTTCTGTAAATTGCATGTAGCGTGCATCCACATTCTGATATCGTCAATAAATCAGTAAACACTGAGAATTTATTAGAATTATACTAAACTATTGAATTCTTGATTCTAATTGGTCAGAAAGTGTGGATTCATTTTATATAATAGCTGTGACATAAATGCTACATTGATTTTAATGCATTGGTTCAAATGTTTTTTGGTTTCTATAGTAACCGCTCCATACACAGGGACTTGTATGGTGGACATTTAACACTCTCTAAGCCTAATGATAAGCGAATTATTTATTTATTTTTTAAAGCTGTGTTGTTGTTGTTGGTTTTTTTTTGTAACAGAGAAAAACATATAATCGTTGATGTGATGGATTTTTTTTTTTTTTTTTGGATTTTCATTTGTCAGCGCTTTGTAAAATTTCCCAGCATGGGAGAGTCTTCAGGAAAGAGGAGTTTGTGCTTTTATGGTTTCTCAGTAAAATGACAAGCTGCATTTTTTTCATCTCATTAACCTCAAAAGAGAGAAATGGAGACGCTGGGGAGGGAATGACAATTTATCACTGCTATAACATAACATACCGTAATCGATAACAGAAACGTTAACCGTGATATTTTATTGTTCCTATAGTAACAGATGCTCCACAAAATTTAAGTCTAATTATAAAAAATTATTAAAAATGCGTGTGTTTTTTTTTTTTTTAGATTAAATATATAATCATTTACACCGATCAGCCATAACATTAAAAGCACTGACAGGTGAAGTAAATAACACTGATGATCTCTTTACAGTGGAACATGTGAAGGGGTGGGATATATTAGGCAGCAAGTGAACAGTCAGTTCTCGAAGTTGACGTGTAAGTGTAAGGGTCTGAGCGACTTTGACAAGGGCCAAACTGGTGACAAGGTCATTGGCGCCCAAGGGTCATTGATCTGCATGGGGAGCGAAGGCTAGCCCGTCTGGTCCGATCCCACAGAAGAGCTATTGTAGCACAAATTGCTGAAAAAGTTAATGCTGGCTATGATAGAAAGGTATCAGAACACACAACGCATTGCAGCTTGGTGCGTGTGGGGCTGTGTAGCCCCAGACTGATCAGAGTGCCCATGCTGAGCGCCGCCTACAGTGGGCACGTGAGCATCAGAACTGCACCATGGAGCGATGTAAGAAGGTAACCTGGTCTGATGAATCGCGTTTTCTTTTACCTCATTTGGACGGCTGTGTGTGTGTGTGTGTGTGTGTGTACGTCGCTTACCTGGGGAAGAGATGGCACCATGATGCACTATGAGAAGAAGGCAAGCCGGCGGAGGAAGTTAATGTTCTAGTTAATGTTCTGCTGGGAAACCTTAAGTCCTGGCATTCATCTGGATGTAACTTTGACACGTACCACCTACCTTAACGTTGTTGCAGACCGAGTACACCCATACATGGCAGCAGTATTCCCTAATGTCAGTGGATTCTTACAGAAGGATAATGCACCATGCCTCACTGCAAAAATTCTTCAGGAACGGTTTGAGGAACATGACAAAGAGTTCAAGGGCTTGACTTGCCAGATCTCAATCCAGTCGCGTATCTGTGAGATGTGCTGGACGACTCGTAACTTACAGGTCTTAAAGGATCTGCTGTTAATGTCTTGCTGCCAGATACCACAGCACACCTTCAGAGGTCTTGTGGAGTTCATGCCTCGAAAGGTCAGAGCTGTTTTGGCGGCACAAGAAAGACCTGCACAATATCAGGCAGGTGGTTTGAATGTCATGGCGGATCAGTGTATATGATGAAGACTTATGTGATCAGTTCGGGATCCGGTTTCTTGGAAACCTGGAAAAAAGCTATTATTATTATTATTATTATTATTATTATTATTTGTCTTAAATTTCAAGACAGAGAGAAAAAAAAGCCAGAGATGGAATTACTATTTATACTGTTAATTAATAATCAAGGGGCAAGCTGCTGAGGTATAAGAGGAGTAAAACATTTCGGAATGTACTGTTCTAGCATTCAGCTTTAGTGTGGTGATGGCACTCCTTGTTGTTTTTATTTATTTTCCTAAAACAACATGCCTGGTCATGTTTTATTCCATACTTATGTAGTATCACTGATGAGTTTATCAGTGCTTGGAGAGAGAATGCATACAGTAGTAAATATAGAATGAACATTAATATTTCATAAGTTATAAGAAATGTTCTTTTTTCTTCTTCTTCTTCTTCTTCTCCTTCCCCATGTGTTTCATTTTTTGAGTCATATAGTTATAACTCACTGTCTTCATGGCCATCCTTTAACCTAGTGTGTAAAATATGATTCTGATCTCTCTCCCTCTCACAGACACACACACACACACACACTCCCATCTATAGTTCTGCATGTAAATTTCTGAATCTGAAGGGAATGGTAGCTAAAAATGGTATGGCTCTGTTGCCTCCGGCCATTTCTCCCTCATGGTGTTCACGCTGTGTGAACGCGTGTTTTTATCGTGTGTGTTTGTGGGTGTGTGTGTGTGTGTGTGTGCTTCTCTGAGTTCAGTAATGAGATTTTCATCCATCCAGAGCAGCTAGGAATGGACTATTAGAGGAACATTGTTCTGTATGCCCCCCCCCCCCCCCCGAAGCATTCCTTTACCCCCGTAAACACAAACTCAAACACACACGCACACGCACAGTGTGTAATTGGCTAATGAAACCGTGATGTTCATTAATGATACTCAATTAAAAGGCTGCAGAAAGAGTCAGAGAGAGACTCTTCCTTTTAAAGCATTCAAATACAGAGTGACATTAAGAGGGGAGAGAAGTGGGAGAAAGCACAAAAGATTTTATTTGGCTTGCTTCTCGAGGATGAGGCAAGCTCATTTAGTCATGCAAATAGCTCCCATTAAGATCTGTCTCTGTATGAGTGTGTTTTGTGTTTTGGGGGTGCACACATGTGAATGTACGTGTGTGTGTGTGTGTGTGTGTGTGTGTGTGTGGGTGCTCTCTGTAGGGTACATTGCTGCTGAGAGACTCTTATGTAAAAGTGTTTAGGAAACATCTGACACATAATGGATTTTAATAAATAATTTTTAGAAATTTGCTTTTTTTTTCTTCTCTCTCTCTCCCTCTCTCTCTCTCTCTCTCTCTCTCTAACGTTTTTTCTCCTCTAATTGAAGCTCAGTTGTTTTCACTCTTCTCTGTGTGTCTGCCAAACCCACGGTTGAATAGAAAATGGGAACACGGCCATCGTCTAAAATGTTTGTCAGTTCAAGTCATATTTGTGCAAAAGAAAGCTGTGTGTGTGTGTGTGTGTGTGTGCAGCTGTCATCCAAGTGGCTGCCTGTGATTGCAGGCAAAAGAACCTCCATCTGTCCCTGCCTGATGCAACCAATATTAAACACAGCGGTGTTCAGTTAATAGTGCGTGTTTGTGTGTGTGTGTGTGTATCTATCATTCTTTCAGCGAACACATACAGTAAATAAAGATATTGTACTTCCTTTCCAATTTGCCTGCACACATATACACGCACACACATTTTTATAAATGAAAGTATCATATAAACAGAGGTGAATTTTGCATCTAGACCTTAACTCATGAAATTATTAAAACAGTTTTGAATCGGCGGTATAGCTGATAGCTGCAAACTATTAACATGTTCTGCTCTGTAATGGCGGTACGTACAAATCCGTTTACAAATTCGAATGTATTCCGTCTGCTAACGTAGTCCTTTGATATAATGTGTTTTTTTAAAATTATTTTTCAATCCTGGGAGAATCGATCGCTGGTCCTCTTGAAAACGCTGGCCTGTGGTTTGCTTCAACCAAACCCTGGTGTGGTCTGCACGTGGCACGGAAGCCATTCGCTCTCGCCTGCACGCCGAGTAACGTGAACGCTTCGACTAGTTCCGTTGCTTCCTGTTTCTCCTTTTGCGATGCCGGGGAAAGGTTTATGATTGTTCCTGATTTTCATAGTAATGGAGCGCTGCAATTATATCACCTTTGTGCTGCGAATGAAAACACGCCTAAAAATGTTATTATAAGCGAACAGCTCCTTTGTTTGAAGGCATTCCTGGGGGATGACATGACTTGCATCCAGGCCGCTGAGTGATGGTACGACAGGAGAGAGGAAAAAAAAAGAAAAAAAAAGGAAATGGATAAAGCTAGGGCCATTTTCCAAATCGGAATGCACAAAAGTGGAATTGCGCAATCGACTTAATATCGATTCTAAGACCACTGACCTCAACTCACAACTAGTGTACGATTTTTGTCTGCAAGAGTAAAAACAGGTTTGTAGTTGTACGGTGTAAACTGGGATATAACTCGCTGTTCTTATGCGGCATTCAATTTAACGTGGGCGAAAAAGCATGGCTGCCTCCACTGTTCACCTTTTGTTAGCAACAAGCTAGCCAGCTAACTGTGATGAGTGATATAGATGTTCCTTCTCAAAACATTGCACAGTTATAGATTTAATAGGCGACCATGTCTATATGTTGATTGATCGTAACTTGTAAATACAGTATGTTTTTTAAAGGTAACACACGCTAATTTGTTTACTGCTGATGCTGTGTGCTGCCGTGTTGAGGAGATTAGGAACTCCGAGTTGAGGGAGGGGGCGTGTTCTTTCAGTTCTTGTTGGTCAGAGGTCAGGAATTACAAGTCTAATTGAATGCATCATTTATGCTGTGAGACGCAGAGCCGAAACCTACGTGTCATTTAAAGAACCAATGACACGTGAGCTGAAAGCCGCCTTCCCCACGTCTTTGGTTTTACTTACAGTCCACTCCGAAACTAACAGTCCACTCCGAAACTTGGAACAGAAAGGCCGATTCATTTATTTTTTGTTTCCGACCACCCAATTTGTAGACGAGCAAAAATACTGGAACGTGTGTCTGACAGGTGTTTCTTATTACCCGGGCGTGCCCTGATTGTTTAAACAATAGATCTTAGGTTTTAGCCTTCAGTGTCACCTTTGAAGACTACATTTGTTGATAAAAAAGTATACGCCAACATTAAAATCAGAGAGCTGTCTATTGGAGAAAAACAAGCCAATTTGAAGCTGAGAAAAGAGGAAAAATCAATCCCAGCCATTGCACAAACATCACGCATAGCCAATACAATGATGTCAGCGAGTCGCAGGCTCGATGCAGTAATTGCATGCAAAAGATATGCGACCAAATATTAAGTGTTTTATTATTTTAATTTACTTCAAGATCGGTCTGTTCCTATACTTTTGCTCACCTAAAAAATTGGGTGTGGTCTGATACATGTTTTATGTTTAATAACACATCTAAATGTAAACCAGGAAATAAAAGCTGAAATCCTAAACTCTCGTCTCATATCCATCTTTTGATCTCAAACCCATATGTGTTGTGTGTGGTGTGCTGTATATCATAAACAAATGAACTGGCCTCGCCGTTCCAATAGTTTCAGAGGGGACTGTAGAAGACCTACACAGAGGAGTAGAAGACGGAGTGGGAACGTGATCACGAGTATACAGATCAATCACTATATGTGTGTATTGTTATTGTGGTCTAAAAATCCACTAGTGTGTGTAACATGGTCAGCACGAGGATGCTCTATTCACGTACAATACAGTAAAAGCAGCATTCAGCGAGGTTACATCCTCTCAGTCACACACTGTATAGTCATCTCTCCATTCTTGTCTCGAGTGCAGTGAGAGCATTATCTCTTTCTCATGTGTGTGCGAGGGAGAGAGACCTGCAGTAAGCCTTGTCCCACCCACCTCGTTCTTCGCCTCTCTGGCACACAGACAGACACACACGTGCACGCTTCTGTCAGCTCCGAGATAATAACAGTTATTTTCATGAGCATTAGGAGAGTCATTTTCCCTACATGCTAAATTGATGAACAGCTACCCTTCATAGCCTGTGTGTGAGTGTGTGTGTGTGTGTGTGTGTGTGTGTGTGTACATACTCAGGAGACAAATGTATTGGTTTGCATATTGGTTTGAACACAAAATTCATGCATGTTCTGACAAGGCAGTGTGTGTGTGTGTGTGTGTGTGTGTGTGTGATAGAGAAGAAGGAGGAAAGGTATTGGTATTCCACAGGCATGCTGATCTCTCGGAGTGGGAGAGTAACTCTTTCATGTATTTTTCATGTTCGTTAACCACTCCTGTCTGGATGCTGTTTGTTCTCCCTCTTTTTTGTTCCCTCTCTTATTTCTCTCCCTCTTTTTCTGGGTTTTACCTGATCCTTTTTTTTTTTTTTTTCCTCCCCTCAACAAAAAAACATCAGCTCATCTCCCTTCCAAAATAATCCTCATGTGCTCTAGAGAACAGCATGAAAATCTGTTTATGAATGTGTTTAATACAGTTCACATGGGGGAATGTGTGTGTGTGTGTGTGTGTGTGTGTGTGTGTGTGTGTGTGTATCCTTCGCATTGCTTCAAAGGCAAGCAAAACATGAAAGGGTCTGCGGTCAGGACAGAGACAGAAAAATATGGAAATGGAGAGAGAAGGATAGTGAAAAGAATTGTGGGAGAAAGAAGTGAAGTACTGCTTCTCTCCTCCACACCTATACTTCACCTCTGACACTGTAGACAGTTTCCTCTGAAAGTATTGGAAAGGCAAAGCCAGTTCTTTTAGCTTTGCTATACACTGAAGACTTTCGGGTTTGAGATCAAAAGATGAATATAAGACGATAGATCAAAATCCTGATATTTACATCTAGATGGCACCTTTTGTTTGATCCCATCCATTTTCCAAGGGATCAGAAATATTGGAACATGTGACTGGCAAGTGTTTCTTGTATCTCAGGTGTGTCATGTTAGATTGACTGTTTAAACACTTAATAGTCCTGAATGTCTACTCTTGGTTTGAGCCCTGGGTTTCGCCTGTGAAGACTGCTTTTGTTGTTAAAGAGGATAAACCAACGTAAAGGCCAGAGAGCTGTCTGTGAGATAAAAGCAAGCCATTTTGAAGCTGAGAAAAGAGGAAAAATCAATCAGAGCCATTGCGCAAGCACTGGACATAGCCAGTACAACAATTTGAAATGTCCTGAAAAAGAAAGAAACGAAGGGCGTACGAACAACCAGACATCAAACAGGTCGGCCAAGGAAAACAACAGCCGACAGGCACTTTGCGAGAGCTGTGAAGAAAAACCAAAAACAACAGCCAGTGACATCACCAACAAGGTATCACAATCCACCATTTCAAGAAAACTTTGAGAGGCCATACTACAGGATGCAAACCACTCATCAGCAGCGAAAGCCAGATTGGAATTCTCAAAGAAATACAGACATGAGCCACAACACTTTGGGAACCAAGAATAACCTCTACCAAAAGCGATGGAAAGGCCAAAGTGTGGAGAAATAAAGGATCTGTACATGATCCAAAACATAAGAGCTCGTCATACATGGTGGAGGTAATGTCATGGCTTTGATCTCAAACCCGTATGGTTATAGTTCCAATACTTTCAGAGGGGTCTGTAGAATATAATGATGGCAATACAGGACATACCATAGTAGCCTGGATTCCTCGCTTCTTGTTTTATGTAGCACATTTTGTACTGTACAGAAGAGTGAAGTCCGTTAATGAAAGAATATATTTGTGATTGGCCAAAATGCTTCCCTTTCACATGTTTCTCAAACTCAAGCTATATCATTTTTATAGTCTGTCTACTACCGAAAGTCAAAAAAGAGAAATTTTGCTTTTGAAGATTCATTCTGACTGCATGGGAGCATGTTGACTGTCTGATTACAGACTGGATCGAATCGGCATACGTCCATTCTCCTATGTCATGTGACTATCCGAGAACTTGATCAAGTCGAGACGGTGTGAGGAAATCTCACATCGCTAGCAGGATTTTAGACGTCTTTAGGCAGGCTGATTGTTCTTACCACTGTGTTTGTTGAACTGACTCCTTCCCAACATGATCTTTGCAGGACGATAGCAAAGTCAAGATTAAAATGTAATATGATTATGTCCTTTGGGTGAAATGTATTTATGGTTTCAGGTGGAGTGTCAAAGAATGTTATAGGCAGAAAAATCCTCCTTTCTTTGCCTGAATTTCGCCGTCGAATGACTTTTCCAACGCTAAAATATAAAATATAAGCCAATTAAAATGCTTATTTTAAATTCAAAGGGGTTTTTTGTGTGTTTTTCAGGACTGAGTCTGTAGCTGAGAAGATGCTCACCAACTGGTTCGCTTTCCTCCTTCACAAGTTCCTCAAGGTAATATCAGTAGTAAACCGATGCCTTTCTTCACTCATATGAAGCAAAATCATTACACACGTTGTGTAGATGTACTCTGTGCTGGACTCATATATATATATAAAAAAAAAATGTAATGTTTGTAAGACCTTTTCTGGTGTGCATCGGTGTGCATGTGTAAGTAAGATGGTGAATGAAACATGCATCTCGTATTGGAGTTCAGCTAATCCATCCACTCAGCTTTCACTAGCCTATGCTGAATTACTGTTCGTACTGTTTGACAGCATACAGTTCCCCATGATGTGTGTAGGTGTGTGTATCATTTATTTATCCAAACCAACAACAACATATCATTTTTTTTTATATTTAGTATTCGAGTGCATCTGTAGAAATTGAGACATACAGCATACCCTGTATGCATAATAATCACCTTCCAGCGGCACAATAAGACCTAAATTAAAGATGAATGAGTATATTTTCGAACGCAATTTAATACAGAATCATGTAGACTTACCTTCATTTGGATAGACCAAAGAAAAAGCAGGCTAGCCTTCATGAAGTAAACATTTTTTATTTTATTTTTTTTTTTTTTACACATGCTTTATCTCTAATATTACTCTCTGCTGTTTTCTCTCTTTTTATCTGTAGGAGTGTGCTGGAGAGCCTTTGTTTATGCTTTATTGTGCTATTAAGCAGCAGATGGAGAAAGGGCCTATAGATGCCATCACTGGGGAAGCTCGCTACTCACTCAGTGAAGACAAGCTCATCCGACAGCAAATAGAGTACAAAACATTGGTTAGTAGTCTAACATACGCCCCTATACTGCATATGTATCACTGGGGTGAGTGGTGTTGACATGTATTTGCATATGCCCTGTGTGTATAGCTTCCTGTGTGTATGCGTGCGTGTTTTTTTGTGCTCGGACAGACTGTTCATTAAGCCCTAATACCCTGCTGAAGCTGAAATTGGGCTCCTGCAGTGGGTGTGAAATTAGATTTGTGGGACCAGCAAATGGCCTTTCTCTCAACCTTGCCATGTACCCAAAGCTCGGCTCCATCACAGCGCTCCAACTGTGGATTACTCTTCATCCAGATCAACCTCGACCTCATTTGTTATCTCTCTCTTTCAGATATTGAACTGTGTGAATCCAGATAACGAGAACAGTCCGGAGATTGCAGTGAAGGTGCTGAACTGTGATACCATTACGCAGGTGAAGGAAAAGATACTGGATGCCATCTATAAGAATATGCCGTACTCTCAGAGACCCAGAGCTGTAGACATGGACCTGGGTGAGTACTCATCCCGGAGTACGTGTGTACTGATGGCACACATAGCAAAAATGTTTTTCCCTGTCATTAGTTATTTCCCTGTCATTGGATGTGTGCATGTGTGATTGACAGATCTGCAGCAAGCCTCGTTCATACTTGTTCTGTCTTTTTCACATACACACACACAAAAAAAAAAACAAAAAAAAACCTACATGCACGGGAATGAACACGTGCACACACACACACGCACGCACGCACGCATGCATCTCGGCAGGCTGTCATCGTCGTGGTAATCATAGTTATTGTCACAGGCATTAAGAGGATAATTTTCCCCATACGCCATTGAGTAAATTGGCGGTCAGCTACCCCACCAACACCATAGGAGCTGAGAGCGAGTGAGATGTCTGTGTGTGTTCCCCTTGGTAAAATATACTGGTGATTTTACATTGTTCAGCCATGTTATTGGTCAGATTTAAACAGTGTGTTTGCGTATAAAGCCAAAATCAGACTAGACCCCAACTATGGAATTTATCAGAATAAGACTGATATCTCAATACGAAAAAAAACATGACTCATTATTTTTTTGTTTCTGTACCAACTTGTTGCACGAACTCCTCCTTAATAGGGTTTTAGCTTATTCTCAGACCCTGACCTATTTGTACTAGCCTGAGGATGTGATTTTGATTTAAAAAAAAAAAAAAAAAACTTCTAGAATTTGCTCTGGATAAGTTTGCTAAATGCACAAAAAAGAAATCAACCTTTCCCAATTCCCTGCCTCATTTCTGGCACACATATTTACCACATAAATACGGCACAAAAGCTTCCCATCAGTGGTTCAAAGCAGCCTTCCAGCACCTTGGCCTGAACAACCGCTTCCACTGCAAGCTTTTTGGGCCTGGAACTGGCACGGCTCTGCATGTTTTTTTTTTTTGTTTGGTTGGTTTTTTTTTTTAAACAGCCATCATCTGTGCATCTGGCAAGCACACAGTCTAATGAGGACCATTCAACAGAGAGGAAAATCGATGATCATTTTTCCTCTGAACCTGTCTAATTCTCCATCAACACACTCTGTAGTGTTTCCTTATTTATGCATGTGTGGGTGATGTTTTCCAGAGTGGCGTCAAGGCCGGCTGGCACGAGTGGTCTTGCAGGATGAAGATATCACCACCAAGATTGAGAATGACTGGAAGAGGCTCAACACTCTCATGCACTATCAGGTAACGTTGTTCTGTTGCTGGTTTCATAACTGAAAGCTGAACAGTGATGTTGCTAGCCAACGTATAACAAAATTAGAAAGTAACTAGCAAAACCAAAGTCATTGAGGACAAGAAAAGTCCTTTCTTTTTCCTGGCACATCAGGTTGTTGTGTAACTGAATATTAAAAGACGATTAAATCACGATAGTGGTACAGAAACTCTGAAAAGAAACAGAAACGTTTGACTCCTACACAAAGCATTTCATCCTGTCGGTCGAAACGGTGTTCTTCTAGCTCTGGAAGCAAAGCTATGCTTTCGGTAGCACTCATCACTCAATTTGTCCAAGAAACCACCTGCTAGCACCTACACTGCTAAGAGATATGTGGGTGGAGCGTTTGAGATTGAGAATCTCTCTTTCCACTACCTGCTTTTATAGATGGGATGTGAACTTCGCAAAAAACTGGCAGTATCCTGCTTTAAAAGTGTTTCGTTGTCACAGTTTGTTTGCCCGTCAGACTGATAAAAAGCAGCTCATTGATCGCCAGTGAGATTGTAATTGGCAAAGTTCTGATCGTTGTGGCCGCTAAGTGTACAATATACATCAGACAGTCTGTGGGTGAGTGTCTGTCTGAGTGGTCTGAAGTGAGCAGCTTTGGAGAAAACAGATCAGAGCTGCAGCCTTTATCAGTATTTCTCTCATTCACATGCAGTAATGGCTATTATTAGTTGGTGGAGCAAAGAGATGTATGTTTTGAGAGATATATAGATAGAGAGAGAGAGAGAGAGAGAGAGAGAATGTGTGTGGGTTTTGACTGGAGGCTCTTGCCTGTTGTGCTTTTTTAACCATGTACTGAGTACTGAGTACTGGAGTGTATCCTTGCCCCAACTTATCTCAACTCTACACATTGCAGAACGCAGTGCGTTACACAAACAAGGAAGGTGAAGAAATGAAAGGAAAAGTGATTGTGAATCACTACTGGTCATATGTTTTAATATGTCTCTCTCTCTCTCTCTCCGCCTTTCTCTCCTCTAACAGCATCATGATGGAGTGTTTGTTTGTAGACTGATTTCTCTCCATCTCAGCTTGCTTCATTTTGCTCATCACCTTTTTTTTTTTTATCACTGTCATTATCGAGAATGAAAGCTGTGTGGAAGAGAAACATGACTCACGCATACGCGAAAATAATCCGCGTCTACAGCATTGATGATAGATCTAAGGTGATTTGTGTTTGGGGCTGTCTAAACTCTTAATACAGCCTGAAAATCTTCGCAGAGATCAAGAAAAAGAAAGGCACAGGAGATGAGAGAGGAAGAGCAGGTGTTTTGTATCTTTTAGAGGTACACAATTACATTAACTGTGATAAGTGGAGCTTAAAATTCCTTGCCACACGTCTGGTTATGAGCCACTAATACAGAATAAGTATCCTTTAACGTTCTTAAGAGCTTTGTGTGCGTGTGTGTATGTGTGTGGCTGTGAGCACATTTGCCTCACACCTCCAGGGTCGGGGCTTCAAATCCCATCTCCGCCCTGTGTGTGCCGAGTTTGCATATTCTCCCCATGATTTGGGGGTTTCCTCTGGGTACTCTGGTTTCCTCCCCCAGTCCAAAGACATGCATTGTAGGCTGATCGGCGTATCCAAATTGTCCATAGTGTGCGAATGTGTGTGCCTTGTGATGGGTTGGCCCAGAGTCCCCTGGGATAGGCTCCAGTCTCCCCGCAACCCTGTGTAGTATAAGCGGTAAATCTAGAATTGCTCAATTACATACGTAGATGAGGAAAAAAGTTATGTTCATCTGTCTCAATGCATATAAAATGTCCACTCCATCCATCGCATCCATGGAAGCAACAAGTGTGTATGCCTCTGTAGACCACAGAAACATTGTAGTCAATTCTACCAAGCGAATATCACTATGTACCCTCAGAAATTGTGTACAGTAGAATCCAAATGTCTGGGTTCACTGCAAAGCTGTTTTTCTTTGAGCAGTAATGAAAAAGTAATGCAGTTTGGCATTGATTTTGGTCTCCGACAGATACTCTTGACCACTCTGTAAGAGAATTCTGACCAGTCTCGCCTGCTCCTACTGTTATTATTATTTTATTTTTTTTCACCCGTCCATGATATTTTCTAACAACTTTACGTTATATGTTTCCCAATATGTTTCCCAAAATATAAACAAATTAGTCATTTAAACCACTGTGCCCAGGATTCTGAATATTCAATACACTTTCATGTTAATGAACGAGTTAAAAATCTTTGCTCCCACAACTGTTTGGTTTGATCTTACCAGATCTTGGATGCCATGCACACCTCTACCCCAAACCCCCACCACTCACAAGGCCATGCCACAATCTATTGTGTACCATTAGATTTCCCCCAAATTAACAATCAGCTCCTAACTAATATGTTACAGTAGATTAACAGCTATAAATGGAAATGTGATGACATGAAGCACTCGCCACTGATTACTGACTAGAATTGCACAAGGGTGATTAGTCAATTAGGTCATCAAATAAGGATTTCATTAGCCTAGATAGCATTGCTCTCAATTATCTTCTTTCTATTAATCTCTGTATCTCCTTCTTTCTTTCTAATCAATTCAGTTAAATTCACTTACATTCTAGAAAAAAAAAACAGAAACTGAAATAAGAAACTAAGTTTTTATGTTTGAAAGGTTTTTTTTTTTTGTGGTTGGTTTTTTTTTTTTTTTTTTTTAAAGTCAGTCACTCAGTGTTTCTCAGTCCAATCAGCAGAGGTGAGATGGTTAACCTTGCACAGGTTGAATATCATTTGCAGGCTGGAAGTGTGTCCCTGAGGGGCTGCTGTACTCTTGGGGCAGCAAATGAATTTCCAATTTCAAGGATTTGAATGGCATGAGAGATAAGAAATTAACAATTCAAATGTGCTGAGTGTGAGCTAAGTAGTGTGCCCAAGAGTGTGTGTGTAATGTGCTGAAGTGTACATCTGTTTCTTTGAGTGTCAATGGCAATGGATTCATGCCTAGAATATCTCGTACAGTATGCCACTCAGTTTTGAAGAAGCAATTAAAAAATGTGTTTTAAAACATAGCACAGGGTATGGAATTAGTCATGAGCCAATCCAACACATATTAAGCAATTGGTCTTAATCATGTCTCTGGAAGTTGTCTTTGTTCATTACTGCTGGTGACACAAGAATAACAGATGATGATACACATCGATAACAGTGGTGCTATAAATATGGCATATCATTGGAATTATCAGCCCCACTGATGCATCAAATTTATTTCATGTTTTCTTGACACCTAGAGCACAGCTTCATCTGTTCCTCATCAAGACTGAACCTTGAACAGATTTGTATTTACATTTATTCAATTGGCAGCCTCTTATCCAATGTGACTTACAATTGAGTTGAACAGATATGGGTTAAGGGTCTTGTTCAAGGACCCAACACTGACAGTTTGGCAGTATTAGGATTCAAACTTCTAGTCCAGGGTCCTAACCACAAAGCCACCTCTGCCTGCACCACAACAGCCACAGTGATGCTGTGGCAGAGACAAAACTGATTCTTCAGTGTGCACAAACCTATCCATCCATTTTCCTCCCTATACAGGGTTGTGGGGAGCCTGGAGCCTATCCCAGGGAACTTGCGGCACTAGGCGGGGGACACTCTGGATGGGGTGCCAACCTATTGCAGGGCACATTCACACAAATACTCACACACTATGGACAATTTGGAAATACCAGTCAGCCTACAAAGCATGTCTATGACTGGGGGAGGAAACCAGAGTACCCAGAGGAAACTGTCTGGGCCAAGCATGTAACCCTGTTCCCTGAGAAGGGAAAGAGAGCTTCATGCTGTGGGAAGTGCCCTCACGTGTGGCCGGTATCTGCAGTCCATGTGAAATCATGCTTATTTATAGGCCTGCCATGGTCAGGTGACATGGCAATTACGCGCGTCGTATGACTAAAAAACGGCACCTGTGAACCACGCTGTTAGCCTCTATTATTTGAAGACGCAGTTCACAGGCATGCCCCAGTATGACAAAGCTACACAACATCTTGTTTCCTTCTCAGGGAACAGGGTTATGTGCGTAACCCAGACTTTCCATTTCAAAGGGAACTCAATGTTGCATGAGCTTCACACTGTGGGAATGAGTATACTCACTCCATCATACTGAGGGTAAGGCCCGTCACAATGCTCCATCAATAGGGGTGTGGCTGGCCGAAATGGCAGCCATGTAGACCCTAACTGCAGAAGGAGCCAACCTTGCTGAGAAACATTTCTGTAAGAACTCCAGGACTGTAGCCATCGCGGAGTTTACTCTGTCTCACTGACGTTCCTAGCGTTTAACATGGTCTCTACAACCTCGGTTGAGAGACCGGAATCTATGAGTTGGTGCCCCTCAGGGGCCACACTCACAGTTTCCATGGTTCCGACCGAGGATAATAAATCTCCCTCTGGCTTGAGACAATAGATCCTTGTGAACAGCAGAGATATTATCTCCAAGAACCATATATGAGCTGGCCCATAAGGCCAAAATATAATACCGAATGAATGTGTGTGGCATAGACTACCCCAGTAACACACAGTTCCTGTAAGGGTACCCCTTAGATCCCATATAGCAAAATTGCTGTGGCCCAGCTCCGGCCCAAACCTGACACTTTCATCCGGCCCACATACCGCATGGAATGATGGCACCTGGCGGTCCACTCCTGTTTACTAGATTTGGGCCATTCCCCCATTGTGGAATGAGCCCCTATGCCCAGAGGCATAGCGAGACCACGTGCCTCATAAGCGATAGAGATTGCTTCTACTATCCAAATAGAGATGTGCTGCTTTGATGCGGCATCACCTCTACTGTCACCTCTACTGTGCCTCCTTCACAGCTCAGCAGGTCTGAACAGGAGGACTGCCATTGTATGCTGAGCCCCTCTAGCAAGAGCCACTGCCACATAGGCTTCTCCAACCAATGCCGAGGTGGTCTTACACGGCCTGCTGCTGGAGAGAGGTGGCTTGCAAGCGCCTCCTCCACCTTCGGCATAGCAAAATACTGGTACTGTTTATTCCCCCCAATGGCTGAATAATCCCACATTGCGGGGTAATAAACACCGCTTTCCCCAGAAGCATGACACTTCATGGTGCACTGGGAAAAAAGTTACTGACTCCACAAACTGTCAGGAAGAAAAGGGGTAAAAAAGGGGAGTTTTCTGCAGAGTGAGGAAGCACTGTGCTTCTCAGTGACTTCCCCCCTCTGGCTCCTCGGAGTCAGAGTAGGGTGGGTTGACTCTCCATAGCAGAGGGAGAACCTAGCACCCTTCAGCTGAGAAGTGAGAGAGCCAAGAGCAGAGCTGCTTCATTGTGCCCTGTTTTTTGTAAATTAACTAAATCAATAAATTATAAATATATATATATATATATATATATATATATATATATATATATATATATATATATATATATATATATATATGCTTCACTCTCATAAAAATGATGCACTGGCTCCCCCCTCTGGATCCTTGGAGTCAGCGAGGGTGGGTTAACGTGAGCTGCATCTTCCTGTTTTTTTTTTGTAAACCCGGAAGCAGTGGCATCAGATCCAGAAGAAAGCGAGAGATAGAGCAGCGCTCGTCTCCAATTCCCCCTCCAGGCTGCCTCGACAGCGGCCGGCTCAGAGTCCTGAGGTTCTGAAACCCATCTCACTTCAGCTTAGCTTCACACAGAAAGTGTCCCTGCCTACCCTCATAAGAGAAAGGAGTAACACTTCCTGAATTCTCTCTGACTCATGCTTTTCTTCCTTTTTTAACAGGACAAAAAGTAAAGAGCAAGAGCCACTGCCACATAGGCTTCGCCTATCGTTACTCATAGGAGAAAGGAGTAACACTTCCTGAATTCTCTCTGACTCATGCTTTTCTTCTTTTTTTAACAGGACAGAAAAGTAAAGAGCAAGAGCCACTGCCACATAGGCTTCGCCTATCGTTACTCATAAGAGAAAGGAGTAACACTTCCTGAATTCTCTCTGACTCATGCTTTTCTTCTTTTTTTAACAGGACAGAAAAGTAAAGAGTTTTTTTTTTAAAATAGAGAGGAAGTGAAGAGTTTTTAGGACTGTTTACACGAACAGGCCGGCATACACGCTTTCGCTGAAGTAAACAAGGCTGACGGCGTGGTTTGCAGGTGCCGTTTTTATAGTCACGCGACGTGGGAAATTGCCATGTCATCTGACCATGGCATGCCTATAAATAGCCGTGATTTCACACGTACTTCAGTAACCGGTCATGCGCGAGGGCACTTCCCACAACGTGAAGCTCATGCAACGTTGAGTTCCCTTTGAAGGGCATCAAGAACATTCAAGCTGCGCACACACAGGACAGAGGCAGGCATCGAACCCCCAACCATGGAGGTGCTAGGCAAACGTGCTAACCACTAAGCCACCATGCCCCCTGCACACGTATTGGTAATAAAAATAATAATAATAATAATAATAAATACAATTTAAAAGAAAAAAACAGCCCTATGCAAATGGATGCACAAACATTTATGGATATGCTCCTGTAAGTCTACACTGTAGATAGTTGTGATGTATTTATTAATGCATATTTGCATGGTTCTCTTAAATTAATGTAAATTAATGTAAATTTTTTTCTTTTGGAAGAAAGCACTAATTATGAGATTTGTTTTAGATGAACTGAATGCTGGGCAGAGCAATGACAGTTTCACTTCCCGCTTGTTTGAAGGTGGCCTTTGAGTTAATGCTCTGCCTGCTCAGGGAGCCTTTACTGATGCCCATCAGGGAAAGGCCATGGGGATCAGAGATATTGGAAAAAAGGCTTGGCTTTTTGTGTTTGATTGAGGTCTTATCTCACCAAACGCTGGCCGTTTATCACTTCCACCCAGCCACTATCAGACAGCCTTCCCAGCCCGGGATTATCTCTCAAGGGCAAATCCACCTTCCTTCAATCATCTGCCATCTATCTCCATATAGACACTCCATGTGCTTCCTGCTGCTTTATGAAATACTCAGGCACATATGCACACATGAAGTATAAGAAAAGAGAATTTAGCAGAGATATGGCTAAATTCTGATGTGGTTGCAGAGGGATGTAGAAAAAGCCACTTTTGCAAGCCTCAGCAATTCAAAATCATGCTTAGACTTATGAAGTCTACACAAAGTATGTATCACCTAGTCTTTAAGATACAGGAATATGGAATGTTGGACCTCTTAAAGATCTAAACCACCCACTGCCGGTTTCCTTAGTTTTCTATTTAACACTGTGACACTGTCACGAAAGCCGTTTCCCCGTGTGCAATTTGAGCAAAGGACGTGATTCTCCAGCCAGAAAAACGAATGGACGAGACTCTTAATGCCTCTTCATAACAACTACTACATCGCAAATGCTAGAATGATAACTGTTTTAGCATTTGCAATTTAATAGTTGTTTCAGACCGTTGACATTGTTCAAAATGTCAGCATTCAACATTTTGGGGGCTTTTAAATTTAGACAGCATTTAAGCATTTGTCTTATTCGATAGAGAAAGTCGAAGAGAGAGAGAAAGCGAGAGTGCTGAAAGGTGCTGCTACTGGAGCCTTTCCTGGCGTCAAGGGTGAACGCCAGAGATACAAGAAATGGAGAAAATGGGAGCATGGAGAGCAAGGGGTAGGAGTAAGAAAGAAAGGTTACCTTTTTGAGAGTCTGATAACCAGAGTGTCGACTCTGACATGATTTCTTTCACAGTCTTCCCCTCCTTCGAGTGTCTCTCCAGCCAGGCCATTAGCCCCATGCAAGGTAGGATTCAGCCCTGAACTGGACACTTACTAATAGTCCTGGGGGAGGAGGACTGGAGGAGAGAAGGAGAAAGAAGAGCAGTGCAGGATGATTTCCGACTACAGGCAGCTTTTACACTGAGCCAGTGAAAGAGAAGAGATTATGGACTCTATTACAGAGATGAGAGAGACCTGTTTTTTCCTTTGTGAAATGGACTTTCTGAAGCTTTCACTATCTTAGGCTGTTGGAGTTGACCTCTCTCTCTCTCTCTCTCTCTCTCTCACGCTCTCTCTCTCTCACACACACACAGACACACCACCCTGTGTTTCCTTTCTGCTTTGCTTTTTCACCTCCTTTTTTCAATCTAAGAATGTTAGCTGAATCCTTAAAGCGCTTGAAATAGAGCGCTTTCAGACTTCATTCTTGAAATCAGATTCCCTTCATCTTACTAGTACTTATGAACGAGTAATCTGTATCTAGCCATTTGTCACAATGCAGGGAGCTCTGTAGGCATCCAAAGAGGTGAGCGCTGAAATGGCCTCATCGAGACAAGCATTCCGAGTGGGTGGACCACAGAGAGGCGATGAAAGAAAACACAGCCAGGGGATTTACAGCACAGCTATACAGTACATTTGCAATGGAAATGTTCACACGGACGCAGGGAAACAAACTGCAACAGAAGGCGAGTCAGGTTTAAGAGTAACGCTTGAATTCAACTTTTTCAACTGGAATGAGGCGAATTCTCCGTTTTGGGGATCCGGAGACTCAGCATTGGCTTTCAGACGGCTGACTTAAAGTTCACTTAACATTATTCTTTAGCTTTGATAGCAAAGTTTCAAGGCTGAGCATTTATTTTAATGTGTGTGGCAAATGAGACACCTCGTCCTGTATGAAGCGGTATGAAACGCCAGCAAAAGATCTTATAGATAGAACAGAACAAGAGAAAGAATAAAAGAAAAAATCTCATGCCGTTTGATAATTGTGAGGCGTACTTTGAATGTAAATGAAAATATATGAGTAAAAAGTATATTTTGTTCTCTTGGACATTTATTTGAGTACGAGTAAAAGTGTTCGATCTCAAATGAGTCATGAACAAATCCTCCCAAATAGTGCTTAAGTAAACGAACAAAGTAATTTCCGCCTCGGAAAACCACTTAGGACGTTCGTTGAGGATGAAGAGGACCCTCCACGAGTATGTGCTGTCTTTTGACTCAGCTTCTGTTCGCTCAGATCTAATGTATGCAGGGAACATTCACTTGTTTTATCAGCAGATAAACTATTTGCCTCACTACTCTCCTAATTGCCTCACACTGCACTGACAGTTTGTGGAGTCAGTAACCGTGAAATGGCTCTCGAGTCTTGAACAGAAGTGCTGCAAATGCCGAATGAAATTGTGAAGCTTATCTTAGTGTTTGCTAGTTTCATTCTAATATCATGTATCAATGGTTTTGCTATTATTTTCTTTATGCTTCATTAAGTCACTGAAAATGCTCCTTTACCCACTACATTCTTTTACCTAGGCCATTCTTTGTCTTTGTGCAGGTGTCAGACCGCTCTGTAGTGGCGCTGGTTCCGAAGCAGACCTCCTCCTACAACATTCCTCCCACAGCCAGCATTTCCCGCACATCCATCAGCCGATACGGTGAGTGTTTACGAACATCTCTGGAGCCATGAACGCTGATGAGATGCCATTACCAAGGAAACGGTGCCAATTTATGCAGTCTAGTGCATTCACAAGAAGAGCTGTAACCAGGATCAACATATTAGTGAGGTCCACACTGAAACACAGCGTTTCATAGTTAACACATCACCATCCGGAATGTGTACGTTCAATCAATTGTTTTCATTTTCCGTTCTGTTATCTTTCCCTTCTTCCATAAACTGCTCGGACTCCAGTCAGACCATTTAGTTTGATTGAGTTACATATTTTGGTTTTTAAAATTAATTTCAGCTTAGAGCTTTCGATATCTTAGAGCTTTTTCTCTAAGAAGTCTTAAAAATCAGAGTGAACTGACAGTGAATTGGCTTCATATTAAAGGAGCACATAGTAGAAGGCAAGGATATACCATGTATTTTGTTTACATATTAAAACATAGCCTTTTATTAACCTCAAAACTGAAGAAATATCACTATTGTCACTCGTACAATAGAATAGGGATGTTTTAGATCCATTAATACATTGTCTATTTGATCTAGATATTATACAATATACTTTTTTTTTTTTTTAATAAATCATTAGAATTTGTCCTAACCTTCTTATAAACTGTTATATGTCATTTGTATATTACATTTACCTGCAAGTGGACAGCAAGCCATTACTGTTATGTAGAGTAATTAATAAGAAAAGTGTGCATGTAACTCTTTTAGTGTCTAAATTAGTTCTCGCTAAAAAAAAAACTACCGTTTTCCTCATTGTTGGTTGTGGCCATGTTCACAAGTACCTAAAACTCTAATACCGACAGTACAATAAAAAGTATATAATGCATAATTTTGTATGATGGCCAACAAGACTGCTATGAGCCCATGTCTGCTTGTGTGCAGTTTTAAATGATGGCTCTGGTGACAGTGTTTACTAGTGTGTATGCTGCAGTTTGCTTTACAGTCTAGAGGAAGCCCTGGGGAGCCTACAGGCAGAGAGAGTGAGAGAGAGAGAGAGAAAGAGAGCAAGTGAGAATTGATAGCATTTACCAAAAATCCCAATAATTTTGATACCTCTGCTGACTTTGGATGCCATCCGTATTGGGCACACACACATTAGCACCCCCCTTATCTCAACTCTAAGGGAGTGCCTCAGGGCTTCCCATCTGGACCTCTCTCATTTTCCAGCACAGAGCTGCAGGCCTTTCTGATTGCTAATTATGCGCTGCAAATGATAACTTCACACAGGGAAAAAAGCCACAAAAGATGCACAGCCAAATATTAGAGCCTGGATTGGCTAGAGCCTGAATTGTCACCTAGCAACCCAGACAGCTTTGCTCAAATATGTCACCCACCTTGAGCTCGCTGCATGCGTGTGAAATCTGTCCTTACAAGTAGGCACATTAAAGACTTCAGTTAATCGAAGCCCTGGAATAAACTTGTCATTTAGGCACAGTAGACATAATTATCTCACCTTACCATTTACAAACAGAGTGACATTTAACAACATTTCAAACGGGAACAGATTAGGAACTCAATCAGCACTTGTTTAATGCTGTTTCATTCCTGAAACTTTAACGCTTTTGAACAGCAGCCATTATTTGTGCGTTTCACGCTTTATTTAGTTCTTCACATCCTGCAGCCTTTTAGGCATTAGGTAGTTAAGTTAAGCGACTCTTCAACTTGTTATATTACAAAAGGGCTTGTTGAATATTTCAGTCATAAAAGAAAGTCATAAAATGACTATGAGGAGGCAAAGTAGAGCACTTTTTTTTATTTTGCGTGTGTGTGTGTGTGTGTGTGTGTGCGTGTGTGTGAGGTGCATAGAGAACAGCTCTCACATCCGCAGTGCCCATCAATCACAGAGTGGCACAGCTGCAGCTAGTCACCCGCTGATTGATTCATATCAATTTAATGCTCAGCACTTAGCATTTCACCTGAATTTAGCATGCCAACACCCTTAGCCCGAAATAGCACATTTCTCACATGACCTTGACTGGTGCCAGAGAGAGGAACGCTGGGAATAGTCAAGAGGTTGGCCATATGCAGTAGCTTAAGTTGGATCTACAACCACAATCCTACTTCCCTTATGATGCACACACGCTCACATGCATTCACAACCCCTCATTCCCAAATCCTTGCATTTGTGTCATTTTAACAGCAATCTGCACAAAATTACACTAAAACCTCAGTGTCACTGAGGCCAGCTGCCTTGTTGTGTTGTCTTCTTTTTAATTAAAGGCCAGATGAAGAAGCAAGTATTAGACAGAGTAAGGACTATAGAGAATGATCTGTGACCTTAGAGATATTTCTACCACTGTGGGGGGAAAAAAGACATAAATCTAATTGTGAGAAGTGGAGACTAATAGGCTTAACCTTTTTAGGTTTTTAGATACATTGATTAGACAAAGTGGTCCAGACCCTGGGGGGGCATAGTGGTGTAGTGGGTAGCACGTTTGCCTCACACCTCCCGCGTTGGGAGGTTCAAATCCTGCCTCCGTGTTGTGTGCATGGGCCTTGCTTGTTCTCCTCAGGTACTCCAATTTCCTCCCCCAGTCCAAAGAAATGCGCTGTAGGCTGATTGGTTTTTCCAATATTGTCCGTAATGTGTGAACGTGTGTGTGATTGTGCCACGCAATAAGTTGGCACCCTGTCCGGGGTGTTCCCACGTGTTAGGCTCCAGGCTCCCCTGTGACCCTGTGTAGGATAAGCAGTGGATAGTCCAGACCCTTATAGCATGTCAGAAGCACAATACATTAAGAGGATCCAAATGTGAAAGCCTTAAGACTAGTGAAACTATAAGATTAGTGAGACAGTCAGTCTGAGACCAGTCCACTATATGACAGTGAGATGAACAAGAATTGTACTTAACATCTGGAAGTGGGGCTTAGTGGTTAGCACGTTCGCCTCACACCTCCAGGGTCGGGGGTTCGATTCCCACCGTGGCCCTGTGTGTGCGGAGTTTGCATGTTCTCCCCGTACTACCCGTTCCTCCGGGTACTCCGGTTTCCTCCCCCAGTCCAAAGACATGCATGGTAGGCTGATTGGTGTGTCTAAAGTGTCCGTAGTGTATGAATGGGTGTGTGAGTGTGTATGTGGGTGTGCCCTGTGATGGATAGGCACCCTGTCCAGGGTGTACCCCGCCTTGTCCCCCATGCTCCCTGGGATAGTCTCCAGGTTTCCCCGTGACCCTGAAAAGGATAAGCGGTATAGAAGATGGATGGATGGATGGATGGATCTGGAAGTGGATTTTATCTGGAATACGAACAGTTCAATGTCCTGTATATGTGCTTGGATGTGTGCATGCACTTCTACACCTGCTTATTGTCTCAATGCACCATAAACTGTGCTGTCCCTCTACAGATTCGTCATTTCGCTACACAGGAAGTCCAGACAGCCTTCGCTCCCGGGCTCCTATGATCACTCCAGACCTGGAGAGCGGAGTTAAAGTGTGGCACTTGGTCAAGAACCATGAACACGGAGACCAGAAGGAGGGCGACCGTGGCAGCAAGATGGTGTCTGAGATCTACCTCACCCGCCTGCTAGCTACTAAGGTAACATTTGATTATAGAAGTGTGCTTCAAATATATGTTCATGTCTAGCTTATAAATTCCAGTCATGTCAATTTGGAGTAAAGGCCATGAGCTTTCTTTTCTTTCCCAGGATTCTACTACATAAAAGCATGCAGTAGTGTTTTGTGATTGGTTGTTCATTTTATGAATCTCTGCACTACCAGTCAAACTTTTTTTTTTTTTTTTTTTTTAGCAATTTTAAATAAATAACAATAAGTAAGCAATAGAAATGAATGAATTGATGTGTGACTTTTTATTCATTTATTTTCTAGATCTAATTAAAATAGATTTTGAGCATTTTAATTGGGCAGTTCTAGCTCACAGTGTATACTATATTTGTCTTACAATTTATATCTGAGTCCTTTATCTATACTGTAGGCTTAAGTGGTTTACTTTCCAAGTGTACTTGCCATTAATAAAAGATTAATTTAGAGACCCATTAGGATCCGAGAGCTTGCCAGCAAGTCCGTAAATACAAAGATTTAGATCTGTGTTGGAACACTTGTTTAATGTTTTTCCTTATTTTAATTGCTAGTATATATCTTTAGATTTGTCTGTGGCACAAGTATTCCTTATATTGTAGTAAATCAGAATAAACTCCAGAGCTTTTGACTAGCAGTGCACCTGTATAGCAGTCCATTTGTTATTATTAAGTGTGTATTCAATCTCTCTCTCTCTCTCTCTCTCTCTCTCTCTCTCTCGCTCTGTTTCTGTGATGATCTAGGGTACACTGCAGAAGTTTGTGGACGATCTGTTTGAGACTCTGTTCAGCACAGTTCATAGAGGCAGCGCCTTGCCTTTAGCAATCAAATACATGTTCGACTTCCTGGACGAGCAGGCCGACAAGCATGGCATCCATGACATGGATGTTCGCCACACTTGGAAAAGTAACTGGTAAGGGCAGAACAAGGCAGTTCGAAACTTATACATGGTTATAAGTGAGACGCTTGTCATTCAGAAGCTGCATGCTTGATGTGTAAGGATTCATTTCTGACCATTAGTTTGCTCAGTTTGCTGAGATCTTATTGTGGGTCTTTCCTTCAGCCTTCCACTGCGATTCTGGGTGAACGTGATTAAGAACCCTCAGTTTGTATTTGACATTCACAAGAGCAGCATCACAGACGCGTGTTTATCCGTGGTGGCCCAGACGTTCATGGACTCATGCTCCACTTCAGAACACAGGCTGGGGAAAGACTCTCCCTCCAACAAGCTGCTCTATGCTAAAGATATCCCCAACTACAAGAACTGGGTGGAAAGGTGAGATGCTCTAAATTGATTCCCCTTGCCTGCTTTCAGTACAGTGGTACGTCCGATCTGTGAACCTTCATATTTAATGCAATGGGATTTTATCTGTGCACTGCTTTTAACAAAAGACATGGTCACTAATTAGGTTTAAGCAAATCCAGATTGATCCCTAAAGGGACCCTAAAGCTCTTGATCCCTAAAGACCAAATCAGATGTGACAGTGGCAAGATAAATTGTGAGACTCGAAAGGGAATCCACCATGTTCTGGGTGACAACGGATAGTCAAATCATAAATAATTGCAGTATACAGCTGTAAAAGAGTAAAAGCAAACAGTCCTTAATGTGTTTAAAGAGCGTTCAGCATGAGCATACCGTGAATAAGTCTGGGATGAGCACAAGGAGAAACTGTCGTTGGGATGTACAGATCTTTAGGGTATCTACGGTCCCCTCCGAAAGTATTCGAACAGCAAAACCTATGGCTCAAACAAAGAGTAGACATTCTTTACACAATACGTTTTAACAGGGCACACTCGGGCAGCCAGAAACACCCGTCAGTCACATGGGTGGGTTCAAACAAAAGGTGCCATATTTTAAGTCGTTTGTTGTTGAAAAGGAAAAAAAAAAGAAGACGTTTAATTTCAGAAGTCCATCTGTGACCTGAGACAAATGTAACAGGCACAATATATAGAAGAACCAGATCTGCTTATCACTGTTGCTTTCTGTGTCCTCAGATACTACGCTGATATAAGCAGACTGCCAGCGATCAGCGACCAGGACATGAACGCATACTTGGCTGAGCAGGCACGGCTCCACTCCCATGAGTTTAACATGCTGAGTGCTCTGAATGAGATCTACTCTTACGTCAGCAAGTACAGCGAAGAGGTGAGCTACCACACACACACACACACACACACACACACACGACACAGGAAGAGCAAGACAGCAAACAGAGAGGATGAATAGAGTTGTGATGAGGAAGATTATACACAGCAAGATCAGGTTCTCCTAATCAAAGTGCTTCCCTCGATGGAGATGTTCACTCATAATGGCAACACAGCTCCGGCACCTGACCTTCACATTATGCTGCGTTGAATGTCTTTTATATCTTTTATATTGCTTTTACTCATACATAAAGATGCAAACTTCATGAGGTGCAAGAGGAAGTGCTAAATTATTAGCATTATACTGAGCCATGGCTGTGCAAATGCGATTATGTGTGTATCTGATCTGCTCACTGTGCAAAATATATATATGTATATATGAAAAATGTAAAACACAGTAACAACACTACCAGGTTCAAGTAAGTAGAGGCACTACTGTAAGAGCTGCATGCATCTGTGGATGAAATACTAACAAGTACTAATAATTTTTTTTCATATTCCATATCCATTTCTATTGATTTTTATTTATAGATAATAACAAAAACATCATGTAGTATAATATGCTATACTGTAAGTTAAGGAATATATATATATATATATATATATATATATATATATATATATATATATATATATATATATATAGCACAACTGGCACCACACAGTCATACCAGCCTTTACACGGAAGAGCATTTAGCATGAAGTGTTTGTAATATACTGTATGCACATGTGTGATGGAAAGGAAGAGAGAGTAACAAGCTCTTCATGTAAATCAAAATTCTGGGAGCAGTGGTGCAGAAACTTTCCTTTAACTCTAGTGATATACATGCAGTATCATCTTCTCCACGCCAGGGCTGGGGGTCTATACAGCTTAGTGAATTCACTTCCTTAACACATATGATTCATCTCATCATCCAGCCATCAAGTCCTTCATGAGTCAAATCAAGTGTGTTGGGGCAGGAAGAGCGAAGGAACAGTGCAAGAATGACGTGAGAGTGCTGCAGGCATGATGTATTTTTGTAGGCCAACCTGGAAGTTAGCATCACCCTGTTTCCTTCGACAAAAAGATGATGGGATTTTTCCATTGGCTTTTGGATTATTGCGGAAAATAATCAAAAGTTTATGATTCTTACACATTTTGTTCATCAAGGCAATCTTCACAAATGAATGCAACTTGTATGAAGTTTGAAATTTGCCAGAAGTAAAAAGCTATATTTAGACGATAAACGAACTACACCATGGTCGCTTGACTTCAACGTCACCATCACTAACTCTTTCAAGCGTTATTTAAATAACATGTTCCCTGATAAGGATCCACTGTGCTCTTTTTGTGGATGAATCTGCCCCCCATCTTTTTTGGGAATGTTTCCATGTTGCATTATTTTGGAGAAAAGTCCAGTTGTTTATACGTGCATCTCTTTTGGATAGTTTTTGTTTGTGGTATAAAGATGTTTTATTCGGATGTTTTGATAAAACTTTAAAGAATAAGTATTTTTTTGATAAATGTGCCTCCAAGGACTCTTGAGTTTTAAACTCCATCTCATTGTAATAATGTGACTCATGTCTACACTCTACATATACTCTACATACACAACTCTACCTCACCCGCCATATTTACAGTACCTCACGAAAGTGAGTACACCCCTCACATTTTTGTAAATATTTGATTATATCTTTTCATGTGACAACACTGAAGAAATGACACTTTGCTACAATGTAAAGTAGTGAGTGTACAGCTTGTGTAACAGTGTAAATTTGCTGTCCCCTCAAAATAACTCAACACACAGCCATTAATGTCTAAACCGCTGGCAGCAAAAGTGAGTACACCCCTAAGTGAAAATGTCCAAATTGGGCCCAATTGGCCATTTTCCCTCCCCGGTGTCATGTGACTTGTTAGTGTTACAAGGTCTCAGGTGTGAATGGGGAGCAGGTGTGTTAAATTTGGTGTCATCGCTCTCACACTCCCTCATACTGGTCACTGGAAGTTCAACATGGCACCTCATGGCAAAGAACTCTCTGAGGATCTGAAAAAAAGAATTGTTGCTCTACATAAAGATGGCCTAGGCTATAAGAAGATTGCCAAGACCCTGACACTGAGCTGCAGCACGGTGGCCAAGACCATACAGCGGTTTAACAGGACAGGTTCCACTCAGAACATGGTCGACCAAAGAAGTTGAGTGCATGTGCTCAGCGTCATATCCAGAGGTTGTCTTTGGGAAATAGACGTATGAGTGCTGCCAGCATTGCTGCAGAGGTTGAAGGGGTGGGGGGTCAGCCTGTCAGTGCTCAGACCATACGCCGCACACTGCATCAAATTGGTCTGCATGGCTGACGTCCCAGAAGGAAGCCTCTTCTAAAGATGATGCACAAGAAAGCCCACAAACAGTTTGCTGAAGACAAGCAGACTAAGGACATGGATTACTGGAACCATGTCCTGTGGTCTGATGAGACCAAGATAAACTTATTTGGTTCAGATGGTGTCAAGCGTGTGTGACGGCAACCAGGTGAGGAGTACAAAGACAAGTGTGTCTTACCTACAGTCAAGCATGGTGGTGGGAGTGTCATGGTCTGGGGCTGCATGAGTGCTGCCGGCACTGGAGAGCTACAGTTCATTGAAGGAACCATGAATGCCAACATGTACTGTGACATACTGAAGCAGAGCATGATCCCAGCATGTATTCCAGCATGATAACGACCCCAAACGCACCTCCAAGACGACCACTGCCTTGCTAAAGAAGCTGAGGGTGAAGGTGATGGACTGGCCAAGCATGTCTCCAGACCTAAACCCTATTGAGCATCTGTGGGGCATCCTCAAACGGAAGGTGGAGGAGCACAAGGTCTCTAACATCCACCAGCTCCGTGATGTCGTCATGGAGGAGTGGAAGAGGACTCCAGTGGCAACCTGTGAAGCTCTGGTGAACTCCATGCCCAAGAGGGTTAAGGCAGTGCTGGAAAATAATGGTGGCCACACAAAATATTGACACTTTGGGCCCAATTTGGACATTTTCACTTAGGGGTGTACTCACTTTTGTTGCCAGCAGTTTAGACATTAATGGCTGTGTGTTGAGTTATTTTGAGGGGACAGCAAATTTACACTGTTACACAAGCTGTACACTCACTACTTTACATTGTAGCAAAGTGTCATTTCTTCAGTGTTGTCACATGAAAAGATATCATCACATATTTACAAAAATGTGAGGGGTGTACTCACTTTTGTGAGATACTGTATATATATATATATATATATATATATATATATATATATATATATATATATATATACACACACACACATTTTTTTTAATAGGGAAATGGGACTGTGAGAGATTTCCTTCATCTCTCTTGAGAATAGGAGACTGACACTTTTTTTCTTTGAATATCATATTAGTGCATTAAAGTCTCAGGCAGTTCATCCGACAGCGTCCAGAGTCTGACATGTGTCAGAGTTTCCATCCACGGCCTAGATTCACTTTGACAGTGCTGTGGCATATTTAACAACATTTTTATTACTTTGCTCTGACAACATTACAGTGCTCTCACATCTTGTAGCTTATGTATTCTTAGAATCACATATGTTTTAACGTGACACGCTTGTAAGCAGCACATTTCAATAGGACAGGACGTGAACATAGTGCATATGTATGGTGGACTGGGGAAATCCGTCTTTAGATCTCTTCTCTTCATCTTTGAATCTATAAATGTAATTTTCTCCATTGTCAATCAATCGTCACTGGTGTAGCCACATTATAAAATGCTCTATATACAGTAGTGTCCATAAGGCTTAGCCACGTGCAAAGAAATGCCTAGAGCAAAGATGCCTTCAAAAATAATGAAATTAAATATTTCATTTGAATAAATACTATAGTGCAGTAAACAGTAATAATTGAAACAAAGTCGATAATTGGTGTGATGACCATTTGCTTTAAAAAAAAAATAAATAGTAGTCTCAGGTACAATTAGTGCAGTTTTATAAGGAAATGAGATGTAGGTTTTATTGAGCATCTTGCAGAACCAGCCACGGTTCTTCTGGAGACTTTGACTGTTGTACTTTTCTTGATTAGACAAAGTGGTCCGGACCCTGGGGGGCATAGTGGTGTAGTGGGTAGCACGTTTGCCTCACACCTCCCGCGTTGGGAGGTTCAAATCTTGCCTCCGCGTTGTATGCATGGGCCTTGCTTGTTCTCCTCAGGTACTCCGATTTCCTCCCCCAGTCCAAAGAAATGCGCTGTAGGCTGGTTGGTTTTTCCAATATTGTTCGTTATGTGTGAACGTGTGTGTGATTGTGCCATCCAATGAGTTGGCACCCTGTCCAATGGTTGAATGGCAGAACGGCTCTTCTGGAGACTTTGACTGTTGTACTTTCTTCTTATTTTTGCAGCAAAACCCAGCAGCCTTCATGATGTATTTTTGTCTGAAAAGGGGTCTCTTATGTAATATGCTGCTTTCTTTACTTACATGCAACGTTTTTCTGTAACATTTAATTTTGTGCTGGAAAGCTAAAGTTTGGAAATCTAACATGACTCTGATGTCAATAATGTAGGAGTCATAAAATAAAAATTCATAACAAACTTTGTACTGAAACAAATGATGTTTGTGCCTAAGGCCACACATGCAGAAAACCAACATCAGACATCAGTAAGAAAAGCACACTGGCTAAATATTTTCTGCTTGCAAATATTGTCCTTAACTGGCACTGGGTGCTGTCTGATGCTTGATTTCTATCCTTAGGTCAGCAATTAAGTGCTGTTTGGTCATATAATTAGCCTGTCTGACATCAGCTGCGATGGTCTGTGTGTTAATAAGTGGTTGATTTGTGTCTCCAGATCACTGCCGCATTGGAGCAGGATGAGCAGGCTAGGAAGCAGAGGCTGGCGTACAAGGTGGACCAACTGATTGCTGCTATGTCCCTGGAGAGCTGAGACACACACATGGATTGAGCAATGGAACACAAATTCTCTGCCATGAATCCTTTATCCAAAGCCTGGTCCTGCAACTCAAATGGAAACGGGATACAGCTGACTTTCTGATATCTTCTTATAGTATTTCTTTGAAAAGGGTCGAAATGGTTACCTCCGCAAGTCAGTCTGCACGTCCATCTACTTTTGCCTTCCAATGTATAAGAGGAGTCAACTCAAGATCTCAAATTGTTTAAAACTATATGCTGGGCCCAGCATCATGCATGTTTGTTTTTGTATTTATTTAGTCTTTGTTGGTTTTATACCCACGACTGGCAGATGTGACAGGACTACAGCTACAATACCTCTTTGTAATTGTTTTTTTCTTTCTTTCTTTCTTTCTTTCTTTCTGGTGGCATGTCAGAAGAACAGAAGAGAGAGCATTGGATATTTAATGCCTCAATTTAAATCCAGCGGATGGGTTTTACTTCCAAATTTTATTTTTATACGATTATTGTTTTTATTTAATTTATTCTGTTGCGATTGTGCCTCCAAATCGTTAAAGGCATAGTGACATTAGTAGTCCTCTTCGTCAAATAACGTGATCATGACACTTCTATATCCGTCTTTTTTCAATCGGAGGCCGCAGCCCTAAGTGTTCGTGTACGCCCATCATACAAAGAACGTGGACTTTACGGAACTCTCTAGGATTCGTGAGCAACCAGCTGTATTTTCAGAACGCTTATCAGACTGTTGGTGTTTAAGGGGTCAAAGTTTGACCAGCATGTTGTTTTTTTTTCATCCACGCAGCCCTCATGTTTTCCAAGACTGCACTTCACCCATGGAAAATTCTACGAGACTGGCTTAATAGAATCCTCCTGCAATCTCTCTACGTCTCTACGTCCTGTTTTCTACATGTAAGCCTTTGTGAATGTACAAATGTTCCTCTATCTTGTCTGTTCGTTTGTTCTTTAAAAAAAAAAAAAAAAAAAAAAAGAGAAGAGGTCAGTTGAGCTGATCTCTATGGCAAAATGGCCAAAAGGGCATCTTTTTATGCTGCGTTGACTTCTTCATTCTTGATTACATTGCCAGAATATGCTGTACCACTGATTTCAATCTGGATCAATTAGTTACATGATTTTCAATGAGACAGCAGCAATGAGAGCCCTTTAGGTCAGCTTGTAGGTGGAGGAACATTCCTTAGAAGGAGAGCACTGACCTGAGGTCACCTCACCTCAGTACCAGGCAGTATTACTTATTACCTATGGTCCAATGTGTGTGTATTTTGCATGCATTATAGAGTACCTCATAAAGGAAGAATAATGTCTTTGTTCCCATATGTTCATATTTTCAAGTGCCAAGGGTTTTACTTGAGTTGTGCATGTGGCTGGCTCAGAGGCAAACTGAGGATAGAGTGTCCCATCCTGTTAACCTTACATTTGCATAGCACTAAACTGACTGTGACGTTGTATCATGTTTAAGTGCCAAAAGGTCAGTCTTGATTATCAATGTCAGAAACGGTTATTGCTTTATTAAGGGGCGGCAAACCCTTCAAAACTTGAACAGCGAGAACAGAGTGGCACTGGAGAAGAACTGGAAAAGAGAAAGCAGACATAGCTGCTAATATTGCTGTGGCCACTGAAGCCAAGAACCAGTACAGAGAGATAGTGAGTGCCTCATGCTATTTGAAAAATTGGAAGTGTGTGTGTGTGTGTGTGTGTGTGTGTGTGCGTGTGTATTTCTTTTCTCCCCTTCTGCATCAGCATGCACAAACAAAATATGACATAGCTTTAATTTATAATGCATGATTCTAGCTAGAGCTGTTTTTAAAGATCTGAATGATAATGAACAACCTCATAAATGGTTACAGGCAGTGTGTGTGTGTGTGTGTGTGTGTGTGTGTGTGTGTGTGTGTGTGAGTTAAGCTGATGACTTATTTGCATAGCGCAACCTGTGGCCATGATGGTCATCATTTTCTTCCAGGAGTCTTTCAGCAGTGTAAAAATGAAGTTATTTATTCAGTTCAATCTACCTGATTCTGCTTCAAAATTGAATTTCTGCACTCTGAATTGACTTTCGAAACCTCACAATCAGATGTAAAGCCACTTTTCCATTCGTCTGTTTATTTCTTTTGTTCCTATATTGTTCCTTGCCCCCGGCGTCGGCAAATTCGTTTAGTCTGAGATAGACAAACAAAATATTGAGACCGATCACAAAAAAAAAAAAAGACGATCAACTGAGGGACGAAAGAAAGGTTGAAAGATCACGGACAGTGTGCAGCGCTTTATTGCTTAGCCATATTGCACTGAGTGTTTAGGAAGGATAGAGATGAGAAAAGGAGGAAGAGAGAGAGAGAGAGAGAGAGAGAGAGATAGATGGGGGGGCTTTACTCTCAGTTTCCTGCCAGGGCTTTGAAGCGTGGCTTTGATCTCAGCTAGTCATGTGCACACCAAGATCAGGAGATAAAAAAATAAAAAAAAGAGCATACATGGAACGTACATCAAAAATAGGAGGGAGTGAGGAATAAGAAGAAGACTGACATGACTGACATGGAATTAATTCATCAAGCTACAGCATGTTAGAAACACTGCAGGAATGCTGTTTGTATATAGTCATATATAGGCATTTAAAATGCACTTGAGCATGTGAATTGCATTCATTAAGAATATCACACACACACACACACACATGCACACACATAAGCACATGGACATAAGACGTGTCATATTCCAGTGACATCAGGTGATATAGAAGCGCAACCTGCTTCAGACTATTAACAGGTCTTCCTATATTTTTTATTTGCCAGACAAGCCCATTCCAGCTCCAGCCATCTTTCCCAGATTTCACACCTTTAGCTCCTCCCTTTTTCTTAAATTGGAATGTAATGTTGATATAGCTATATGAATTAAGTAATAAAATGATTCCTTTATCTAAAATTCACAATCGCAGATAAAAAAAAAACCTTGCTTAAGGTACGTTCACTTATATACAGCGACTCGCAGTGACAAAGCAACCGTTTGGCGACTAGATGTGGGCGTGTCTTTTGAGAAAAGTTGAGCGACTTGATGTGGCAACTACTAACGGAAGTGAATACGGTAGAGCGCACGTGACCCGTGGTCCGCCATGCTGCCTGCGAGTCCGAAGCTTCCATTTTTCGCCGCAGATAGATGACCGCAATGGCAAAGAGCACACACTGCTTCTCTTTCATCATATTCGTAGGATTTGATACATATATACGCTGGTGAACTTTATATACAAAAAAAAAAAAAATTAAAAATCCAGAATCTTTTATCTTTTAGCAGAAAGAAAACTCATTTGTTGTCAAAAGTGGAACGCTAGTTGCGTCGTCCTTTGATAAATGTTACTATGGCAACCAGTAGTAGGACTTCTTAGTACAACGACTGGCAACTTACAGCGGTAAAACCGCTCTATGTGTGAGCGTTTCTTTCGACTTTCCAGAAGAAGTCTTAAAATATAAAGGATTGCCATCAACAGCACAGCACGCACGACAACGCTAAGAACCCTCAAGCTCAAATTGCTCTAGATCAAAAGTACTGTCAAGGCAAGAACAATACAGATGCTTCTCACGTCTGCTGGTAGTTAATAACAGTTCATGATAGGTGGTAGTAGCTAGTAATAGTAGCGATGACACCGTGGCCTGGTTTCAAATCAACATCCGAGAAGATCCAGAATAATGCTAACTCTTTAGTAAATAGAACCGTTCTACATCGGATGTCATCGTTACATCACATATACACTGGTACATATTACAACCTATCCAAATAAAGTCGCTCTATTATAACAATCATACAGGTCTAACATTCCCCTCTGTAACATAATGCTTCTTGTAAAGTGTGGTTTGAGCTCTTATTTTCCCTCTCACTGTTATCCAAAACAGAATAGAAATTCAGAGCATGGGGCATTACTACTAAAGTGATGTGCAGTGATGCATCTAGTGCAGCCCTTTCCTATTTTTGGCACAAACGTCCAGTTTTGTGCACTTTATGAGCTCACATCCTGCCATCAGTGGTCGAATAGCATGCTGCAGAATTATAGTCATGTACACGTCACATTACCAATCCAGCCATCCATCGGAGGATGAAAAGAAATAAAGGGAGAGATCTCTGCAGTCAGAATGCTACCTGGATATATGTTACATTTACACAAACCTTTATAGAACATTTTCTTTTTTTTTTTTAGACACTGGAGGTCTGTAATATAGTTAATACAAAAAAAATAATAATAATAATAATAATGACCATGATGATAATAGTACTTATTGCTGTCTGTTCTTGTTGTTTTATAAAAGTGTTGTGAAAACTGTAAGAATGTTAAAGTATTTAAAAAAAAAAAACAAAAAAAAAACAGTTTGGTCTTTTTTATTTGCTTTAGGTTTTGTTATATATTATTGTGTACCTATTGTAAATATGAAGCACACCTATTTTGCAAGCCAAGGATTCAATTTGTACTGTTGTTATATATAAATAAATTTTACTGGTTAGAAAATGTCTTTTTTTTTTTTCTATTTGTCTCACTAGAATCCAAATCTGAGTGCGGTTGTACCCAGTGCCCCCTGCAGCACTGGTCTAGCTTCACTCGATTAGCAAATCCCGGTGCATTTGTGTTCATCTTACAATACATCATCTCAAATGTACATGGACAACGCAGAGAGACTCAACATATCTTTTGCTTTCTAATAATTATGCACAGCAGGTATTATCCGCAGCAGTGGATCTCTTCTGTGACCCACAACGTTCCCCTGCCACTCAGGGTACACGTCTGATGTGGAAACTAATGATGTCATCATCAGCTAAAACACACGCACAGGTTACTTTACTTCCTGAGCAAGTGCAGACCCGAGTATGAGTTGCGTTCACATTCACAGGAATCGCGGCACAGTTCCAGTGCAGCCGTACTCAGACTCAGTCTCGGGTACTGCGGTGTGCTTCCCGGTCCACGTGACAGCCTTCACATTACAAATTTTTCATGCAAACTGTGCTCTGTTGCAGACTGAACTGCCAGTGTGAAAGCCCCCTTTGATATATTTGTGAAATATTCTGAACATTCAGTGCTTGACACGTGATAGGTACGCTTTTCTGTTAACTATTAATTAGAAGGAAATACCATTTGGGGCACCATTTGTCTAGCAGCCCTGAGGCTGGGGGCTCGAGTCCTGCCTCCACCATGTGTGCACAGAGCTTACATGTTCTCCTCATGCCTCGGGGGTTTCCTCCAGGTACTCTGGTTTAATCCCCCAGTCCAAAGATGTTTGTTGTAGGCTGATTGGCATTTCCAAATTGTTTGTAGTGTGTGAATGCATATGCAAATGCACCCTGTTTTAGGTTGGCACCCTGTTCAGAAGCCCCTGCCTTCTGCCCCAAGTTCCATTGAATGCGCTCCAGACTCAAAGCAGTATGGATGTTAATATCAGAGGATATAGAGAAGTAAATCAAAGGACTAAAATGTTACAATTGACCCTACCTCTAATGTATGTTAATGGGAGATATATATATATATATATATATATATATAGCATAATTATTAAGTAGTTGTTTGCAGAAGTTGAAGCACTTGCTTTGCTAAAATCTTCTCTTAAGTGGATGCATAATAATGTTGGGCACTGCATGAAGCACAAATATGCCAATCACATGAATAGCAGCTGATATACTGATATACTGATATACTGAGGTCTTTGCGGCATTTGATTTTCCAGGAAGGAAACAATTTCACAATTTCGTTTGGGTTTAGTAAAATACTTGTATTGATAACACTGTTACAACTGACACCAACCTGTCAACCATCAGCTTAGCATTGTCAACTACCAATCAAGCTAACTCCTAGTCACCTAGACAGTCTACTCATAACTAGACAGGTTTTGATCACCTAGTGATTTACGAGTCTATTTTGATTTCATTTGCAGACAAAAATGAACACCTAATTCAAAACATTCTGCAGATGGAATAAAAATCTCAAAGTTTTTGACGAGAAATTCTCCAGAGCCGTGATTATGTTGCTGTTCTTTTGCAAGCAGGCAGAGGATGCTATTGATCATGTGCAGCTTGTTGCTGATTGGAGCAGATGATAACGTTACAACTGACCCCACTCACCCCAACTGACAAAAGTACAAAAAGCACTTATTACAGTCAGTAGGTTTTTGGCCATTTTATTAAATCCTGGTGTTCAAATTCCCTGATAGCCACATTTGCATGCAAGACATGCATATTATTTTTAATTTATGTTATAAAAATGACATCTGATTCAGCACCACAACCAAATCCGATATTAGCTCAGCAAAGCCCCCTCTTTCAACCCTTAAGGACAAAAATGGCTGCCCATTTATCCCATTTAGACAGGGTTAATCCTAGCATGCAATTTAAACCCTGCCATCAGTGAATGCTCACACTTGGGCAAGTGGCGTAACAAGATAAGCGATGGTGCAAATGCAGGCTGGGGCTGCAGTTTGTCTTCACGGGCTACCATTAGGCCTCTCTAGACACTTTTTCAACAGCCCTCTGAGACAAATTATATTACAGTGGAAATGAAGTAATGACTACCGATTCGATGCTGGGGGGGGGGTCGCAGGAGCCATTTGTAAGGGATTGCAGTAGATGCCACCGAATTTCAATCAATACAGAAAATGTCTTAAAGCACAGGCATTCGGGTGAGGGAACAGGTGATGATGTCCACTAGAAGCAAGGATTTGTACATTTTAGAAGTCTGTTCTTATATGGATATGGTATGAATAACAAACAAGATGCGTAGGCCACAGAGGTCAGTACACTGAGCTTGCTTGCGAGTGGAAAAATACATGTTTAAATGATCTGCATAAACTCTCTGTCTCTCTCTCTCTCTCTCTCTCTCTCTCTCTCTCTCTCTCTCTCTCTCTCTCTCTGCCAGGTCTATGTCTAATTAGGAGGTCACGAGAGGTCTGATGTAGTCCATCTGGACATTCATAAGCTCACTGTATCAATAATTAAACAAGTTGCAATAGCTTGACATAAATATTACACCCTGTGCTACAGTGAGAGGCCTTACTGGCAGTGAATAGTTTCACTGGAAAGTAAATTTTAATTATTTGTTTAAAAAAAAAAACAACAACAACAAAAAACAACATTTTTTTTAAATACATGGCTCAAACCATGTTGTGTATATCCATTTCAAAAGATCTGATTTCACTAGCTAGTTAGCATTATTAATGCTAAATTACTAACAGTAGGTAAACAACAAACTGGAAATGGAACTCATAATATGAACATGCCCTTCCCCCTGGAGGGAAGTCGTTATAAAGACAACTGAGTCAGCCGAACCTGCAGGAAGAAACAACTCGATACGTGATATTGAACTGGTACACACACACAAAGGAAACTTTCAGAAAACTTTTACTTGATACCTGATAATGCAAAAATATTTCATAACACAATAACCCCAAGTTTTAAACGAATACAAAAGTACTGAAAAACAACCCGAATTGAAAGCAGTTTCAAAGTCAGACCCATATGCAAATCGAGTTCAAAAGCCACGCCTCCAACAACACATGGCACGGCTACAACATTATACAGTATATGCCAGTCTTCATTTGAATTTTATATGACTGTGATCATTTCAGTTTCGGTATTAAACATATGCGAAGGAAATAGAAAAAAAAAATAACTCCTGTGCGCCGTCGCAGGAACCTCATGGTCCTCTTCGGGTCCGAACGCGTCGATTTGCACATGAGCAAGTGTCCAATCAGATCCAGAAAACATTACTTGTTTTTGATCCGTCTTGATGCCCTACTTGTGCTTGAGTTCTCATCACTAGGAAATCACTCTCTGTTGCTGAGGATGGCCCCAAACGGACAGCCAAAAGATCAATGAGATTACTGAGGATGGTACCACTAAAAAACCATGGACATAGCTTTGAACTGCAACTGATAGTAACAGTTTTACAGTTACGGTAGCTTTAGGACTGCAATTGCCATGAACAGTTCTGCACTCAAGTCACCTGGTATAAATTTCCTGCTTACACAAGTGCACTATTTGACCATGGAATTCTTTATAATTGCACATCAGGTGTCACCCAGATCAGGACGGGTTCCCTTTCAAGTCTGGTTCCTCTCAAGGCTTCTTCCTTATATCATCTCAGGGAGTTTTTCCCTGCCACCATGGCCTCTGGCTTGCTCATTATATATATATATATATATATATATATATATATATATATATAATATTTCTGTGAAGCTGCTTTGTGACCATGTCCATTGTTAAAGGTGCTATACAAATAAAATTTGATTGAACTGAATAGTTTTGAGCACTTTACATTTTAAATTGAACCCAAACTAATATCAGATATACATACAAGTTGGAATTTAGCCACATATTTACATACATTCATTTACTATAGCATTTAAAACATTCAGAGAATTCTAGTAATTATTTTTGTGTGTAAAAATCACATGCTTGTTTTGGACAAATTTGCTGGACTGATGAATCATTTGTTCATTGCACATGCACGTACGCACACACGCGCGCGCACACACACACACACACACACACACGCACAAATAGATTTACATAACTCTATTGTTATTGACGAGAGGGGGTAATCCCTGTCTGAATGTAATCCTGTACCACTGAGACCAATTCCAACCCACATGGGGCTTAATGCACTTATAATGCCATTTTGGGAACTGGCACGGAGCTGACAAACCAAAGGTTATGGATTATATTCGCCTGGATTAGGATGTAAATTCCAAAATAATTAATGCCATTTGGCAAAATGCATATTTCAAGATTTTATTTATTTATTTTATTTTGCTATTTTTCTTTTCACTGTGAAGGGCCAGACACGGATAGACACAATGCTCGCATAAAACTCTGTATATCAGTATTGAATCCTGAGCGTGTATATTGTGAAATTGTATCTAACTAGTTTGTGGATTTCTGTCCTGAAGAAAAATTGGTGATGCCCCTCGGATAAGAGGTTAGTCTTCAGGATAGTCCAGTCACTTTGACACACTAATAGACATTTCAAAATTACTTGTGCTTGTCCATGTTTAACAGCAGGAGCTGTGATTTTGTCTCCTGTCATCTCTAAATCTGGTTTTATGACACACAATGAGCTAAAACCCCACCTTCCCTCCTAAATCAGCTTGCCAGTGCTACCTGTCAAAAAGAGATAAAAAAAAAAAAGGGGGGTTATAGAGATGGGGGATAAATGGAGGGGAGGGACGAGAGTCACAGCTGTAATGGATGGTGAAAAAATGAGGAGATGAAGAAAGAGCTACTGGAAAGGTGGAAATAAATGGACAGAGGAATAAAAAGATTAATGTAAGAGCTTACTCTACATGAATGACTGATGGGGAAAGAAAACAAAACAAAAAAAATTAGCTAGTCAGTGAGACCAAGTGAAAAGACAGGAGAGAGAAACACAGAGATAGCGATTACAGGGAAAATGTAAGCGAGGAACAGGTGAATTAATGAAATCTGTGAACTGTAGCATTAAGATTTCCCATAACTAGAACTAAGGGGCTCAAACATGCTCCAGCATGACAATGCCCCTGTGCACAAAACGAGCTCCATAAAGACATAGTTTGCCAAGGCTGGCATGGAAGAACTTGAGTGGCCTTCACAGAGCCCTGACCTCAACCAAACTGAACACCTTTGGAATGTTTTGAATGTGCACCAGGTCTCCTTAACCTCACTAATGCTCTTCTGGCTGAATGGACAAATCCCCATAGCCACGCTCCAAAATCTAGCAAAAAGCCTTCCCAGACAAAGGGAAGCTCATATAACAGCAATGGGGGAGCAACTCTTCTTAATTCCCATGGTTTTGTAATGGGCACACTTTTTATTATTTTTTTTATCAGTTATTTATACGTAGCTCCACCCATAATTTTGTCCCTACTGTATAGTGTATTATTGCAGCTCTAAAACTGGACTGACAGCCGTTTACACCCTTCAAATTGCTTACACCACAGCCTGTTGAATTCTCAAATGTGATTGGCCAGAAAGTGTTTCAAAATTTCAACACTGCAGTATTTTTCTGTCGGTAATAAAAATTCTAGAATAGTTCTAGTATGTTATCGTTTCTATAGTAACAAGATTTGTATGACAGATGCTCCACCTATTAAACACGTTTTTAAAATGCTGCTCTTTAACATTGAAAATGTATAACCATTGATTCAGAATAGAGAGCCGTGTATCGTGTGGTTTCTCAGATATAACTTAAAGAGAGAGAAAAAAGAGTGGCTGGTGAGGGAATGATTACAAACAAGCAACCAAAAAAAAAATAAAAAATTGCTGACCGCACCCTGAATTCAGTCCACATTTAAAAAGTCTAGGAAGAAAAAAAAATTATTTAATAAACTGCATGGTGCAAAAAGTGCAAAGTGCATGTGAATTAAAAGCCAGACCAGTCCAAGCAGGCGTTTCAGCACATTCTTCATCTTTCTTCAGGGCTCACATTGCAAAAAACATTTCCCCTTTTCTTAGTAGATTACCAATTAGGGACAATCAGCTGGATTCAATTGGCAAAAGTAGAACTCCAAGGGAGTATGGCAGTTGACATGTGACACAGAATAATACAGATATATAATTGCAGCAAATGAAGTATGCAAACAACATAAAAATAACAAACATTACAAAGAAACCCCATTAAAATAAATAAATTATTATTATTATTATTATTATTATTATTATTATTATTATTATTTTACAAACAGCAGGAAAGTTCTAATACAAGAAAGTTCTAACCTTGTATGTTTTCAACGTACGAGGATGTGTAAATGATTTACATTTGACATATTTAGTGCAAGAAGTATAATTGTAACATGGAAATAGAGAGTGTGTAGTGTGGTTTCTCAGATATAACCTAAAGAGAGAGAAAAAAAAAGTGGCTGATGATGGAATGACCCATTACAGCTGTTATAAAGTATGGGATAACAGGAACTAACTGATTTTGTGCACCGTCCATCCATCTTCCATACCATTTATCCTACATAGGGTTGCGGGGAGCCTGGAGTCTACCCCAGGGCACAAGGTGGGGGACACCCTGGACGGGATGCCAACCCATCACAGGTCACAATCGCACACACTCAAACAATTTAGAGATGCAAATCAGCTCACAACACATCTTTGGACTGGAGGAGAAAACTGGAGGACCCAGGGGAAACCTCCGAAGCACAGGGAGAACATGCAAACTCTGCACACACAGAGCAGGGGTGGAAACACTAGAGGTGCAAGGCAAACATGCTAACCACTAAGCCACCGTTCCCCTTATTGACATTCCGTAACATTTAATCTAACTGCAAATGGATACAAAACGTCATTCTTGGCGAATAGCTGTTTAGTTATTTATTTAACACAGGCCTCTAGTACGCGTTTCACCTTTCACAATATTAATCTGACCAGTGTAAATCCGCTTCAACAATTAAGCTTGGATGCACAATTTTGGCTTGATTGGAGTGTGGAAAGATGGAAATTTCTCCACTGTTCCTTCACCTGCATTCATATTCCACTTTCCCTTGGCCCTGTAGCAGGTCTATCTCTTCCCACGTCATTAGAGTTGTCAATCAACCCGGTGCTATTACACACAGATCTGTAAGCCAAACTTCAACCTTTCATATGTGTTTGTGTGTGTGTTCCGTCACTCTAGAGTCCACCACTGAAGGGGGCATTCACATGGTTTAGTGCCATTATGTTTTCTTTTGTTATCTGAGCTTTGAATTGCAGCATACACGCAACCCAGTGTGACACATTCAAATGCTCAAGGATTCACTTTATGCCCATTTGTACTATGGCTAGCCAAGAGAAATGCTCACTCCTGCCACTCAATGCACGTACATGCACCACGGACAGCTCCGCGAAAAAAAGCTGCCAAGTGCTTCCAAATAGCCATGCTCCTTTACTATATATGCAGATGTTTACAGACGCCTACCTCAATAACCGGTGGGAATTGTGTTTAGCTTGTCAATGGCTTCTCTGATTTGCTGATGCTTGTGTTTCTCCCTCTAGCGGATGATGACAATGATTGGCTCATCCTGGACTGCATGCCTTGTTGTCTGAAGCAGCAGCAGCAGATCACCTTCTCCATCACTGCCCTTTATCACAGAGAGGAAGCCAGAGGAAAGGGTTTAGTGTTGCTTGCATAAGTGGATTTGGCTAGCAATCGGTTTATGTTGAGCTAAATAGTGATCGCATATCAGTTGAACGCTGTAAGCCATTTTGTGTGCTACTACTCAACTGATCCTTTGTCTACTCACTTTGCCTTGACTACAGATCAGTGTACACGATAGTGTCTTCTGTTAAATTGCTTTAAAAAAAAAAAAAAAGGCAAAGAGATTTACCACAGCCACGTAATGATGCATTTGTCAATCTTTTTTTTAACCCCCTTTTTAAAAAAATATATGACTGAACTACAAGTTTACACTGACATCTTAGCGAGTCAAAATATTTTGAATGTAGTCAGGCCCCTAAAATTAAAATCAAATATAAGATTATCAAACTTATTTCTATACATATTACTAATTTTAAGCTTGTTCTTGTTCTATTGGCTGATAATTTGGGCCATTTTAAATATTTACGGTATTTCTAGAAAGAAGCGAAATGAAAATGTAAAGCTTGAAATTGGTGCAAATGTCTAGCAATGAGCTTAATAATCTTTTTTTCTAATCTTATAATTGGGCATACTAGAAAGATTTGACTATATTCAAGATATTTTCAAGGCTAAGATGTCATTTGCAGTGATGTGTTGGAAAGGTGACTTTTGTCTTCAGTGGCATGGACAGACAAAAATTCATTCAAATGCATTTTAATATATAAAACTGGCCAAAAATAAATGTCAAAACATAAATTAGTGAATAATATATACAGTGCCCTCCACTAACATTGGCACCCTTGGCAAATGCAAAGATGGCTGCTGAAAATGTTTTATTTTTGTTTAACCTTTTTTTTTTTCTTTTGTTCAAAATATTAACAAAAATACTCTGCTCTCATGGATATCAAACAAAACAGGTTTATACGAAAAAAAACCTTTGTTAAATATAGGTGTGCAACAACTATTGACACCCTTGTAGTCATTACTTTGTGCTACCTCCGTTTGTCAAGCTCTGAGTCTTCTCCTGTGATGAGGTTGGAGAATACATGGTGAGGGATCTGAGACCGTTCCTCCATACAGAATCTCTCCAGATCCTTCACATTTCGAGGTCCACGCTGGTGGACTCTCCTCTTCAGTTCACCCCACAGGTTTTCTATGGGTTTCAGGTCAGGAGACTGGGATGGTCATGGCAGGACCTTGATTTTGTGGTCAGTAAACCATTTTTGTGTTGATTTTGATATATGTTTTGGATCATTGTCCTGCTGGAAGATCCAACCACGACCCATTTGAAGCTTTCTGGCAGAGGCAGTCAGGTTTTCATTTAATATCTGTTGATATTTGATTGAGTCCATGATGCCATGTATCCTAACAAAATGTCCAGGTCCTCTGGGAGAAAAACAGTCCCAAAATATTAAAGATCCACCTCCATATTTAACCGTGGGCATGAGGTACTTTTCCATATGGCTACCTCTTTGTGCGCACCAAAACCACCTCTGTGTTTATTACCAAAAAGCTCTATTCTGGTTTCATCTGACCACAGAACCCGATCCCATTTGAAGTTCCAGTAGTGTCGGCACACTGAAGACACTCGAGTTTGTTTTTGGATGAGAGTAGAGGCTTTTTTCTTGAAATCCTTCCAAACAGCTTGTGGTGATGTAGGTGACTTCGGATTGTAGTTTTGGAGACGTTCTGACCCCAAGACACAACTAACATCTGCAATTCTCCAGCTGTGATCCTTGGAGATTTTTATCCACTCGAACCGTCCTCTTCACAGTGCGTTGAGACGATATAGACACACGTCCAATTCCAGGTCGATTCATAACATTTCCCTTTGACTGGAACTTCTTGCCATGATGGTGGAAATGGGCATTTTTATTGTGCCATTTTTCTTTCAATGCAGCATGTGTTTAAAATCTTTTACACACATCCTGTATTGTACCACAGCACTGTTGAATTCTCTAAATGAATTGTTCAGAAGGTGTTGATTAATTTTCTATAACAGCAGCTCTAACAGTAGTTGTGTACAAGGCAAATCACAGGATTATATCAATGTGCTCTTCTTGTACGTTTCTATAGTAACATCTAATTCACAAGATCTTGCTTAACACATAATCTAAACCTAATAATAAATGGAGTAAAAGACATGCTGTTATTTAGAAGCGAAAACAAAAGCAGTTTTCTGTGGAAAGGTTTATTTAACATTTATGTACGATGTCTCATGCCCATAAGCTGGACCTTGAAACTTTTTTAACTTTAATGTAACAAAGTAATTGCAACTTAAAGAAATCTTAACAAATCATTCCACTAGCCTCATGGACAATCCATTAGCTCTGAAAGACGTCATTTTAACTAAACACGGGTTGTTTCGCGCCCCTCTGTCCTCATGTGCATGTCATTTCCGCTCCTCTAAATACAGACCATCTGTTTTCTGCAGTCTCTCTCTCTCTCCTTCTCTCTCTCAGTCTCACTGTCTGCACATCTGAACTCATTGTCCAGGCAGGAACGTGTCTAGGGTAGTAAGGGTTTGCTTTCAGGACACTTCTCTGAGAATTATTAAAGGTTTAACGGTTGCAGCTGGATGAATATTTAATGTGCTGGACCTGAGAGTCTTTGCCGAAGCCCAGAGCAAATACTTCTGAGGCAGCCTACAATGAGACTGACAGACACACACACACACCTCAACTCACATGTGCATTGAAATACAGCTGTTCATACACAGTATTACACTAATATACAGAAAGAGAGAGAGAGAGCTGCAACATCTGAATTGCTTCGAGTCCTACAAGCAGTCATCCGTCTAAATGTGAATCCAGGCTATTTTGTAACATTGAATGTAATAGGCTTTATTTTGGGGTTTCTATTTGATATTTGTAGACAACTGTCTGTGGCAGTTCTTGCTATAAAATAAACATTCCCCGTCGTTCCACAAGAAGGAGGCTTTGCAGCACCAAGCTGCCCAATCCTACAGTTCGAAGTCCTGTGCCAGAATTGATCTCATCTCCTTAAACAGGTCTTAGGGTTCCATCTAGTGGTCTCTCCAAGACTGAGAGTACCCTGATAGTGAAGAATGAACTGACTGATAAATTATAAAGACTGTCCAGTAGTAATGTCAGGACTCTTATTCACAATATGATTATGCAGGACATCGTTTCAACATAGTAATGTCTGCCTTTACACTTCTTCAAACGTAATGATTTATAATCCCTCTATCCGGTGTCACAAGGAAGATGAGTTCTCTTTTGAGTCTGGTTACTCTCAAAGTTTCTTCCTCTCGTCATCTCAGGAGCATACTCATTACCAGCTGAAAGAAAAGAGAAACCTATATAGAATTTGTAATGGTTTTAATGGGAATAGTAGTGCTTTTAATGAAAACTGTAATGGTCTCTGTGGGTATCTACTGGTAATTTGTTGCCTTCTATTGATGGCATGTTATGTCTAGTGGATACCATTAAGGACCAATAATGGTAATGGTTTTAATGGTTAGCTGATGGTTTATAATGGTATTTGTAATGGAAACCATTAGAATTACTGTGATGGTTTCTATAGTTTGTTTTTTGTTTGTTTGTTTGTTTGTTTTTCCAGCAGGGTAGGGATATACAGGGTATCCCAAAAGTCTCCATATATTAACAGATTAAAATTAAGAATTTGTAGCACCATGGCTTCCAAACGTTTGGAATATTGGTAGTTGGTTTATTTAAATCATAGTTGGTTTATTTATTAAAATTTTTTCAGATAGCTTTTAAGAATGCCTTTGACAACAGAAGAACGTACTGAAATCATTCTCATGCCTGGATCGGGACGCCCGCGAGGTTGTGATGGACTTTAACAGGAAACATGGCAAGCACATCACACAGGAAACACTATTGAAAAACTTATTAACAAATTCAAAAGGACTGGAAGTGTTGTGGACCAACCAAGAAGTGGACTTCCAAGAACATCCAGAGGTGGCAGAGGTGGGTAGAGTAGCCAAACATTTTACTCAAGTACAAGTGAAACGACTTATAAATAAAGTATCCAATGAGAAGACTACTCGAGTAGCAAGTTACTAGGTACTTTGGATTTGATTCAAATGAATGGAAAATCCTGACTCTCAGACTACATGAAGAACAGTAAGTCACACCTCTCCTTGAAAGTCTGTCTGTTCTGTTTATGTCATATCACAGCAAACCAGTGACTACATTTCCCATCCTGCATTGCGGCCTACAAACATGGCCCGCCATGGAGCGAAATTCCTAGATCGCTCACTTTCATTCTAATCACGCTCACCTGCATCCGATCTCACACACGATTACACCACACATAAAAGAGACTGTTTGAAAACTCAGTCTTTGTGAAGTATACGCTCAGTTGCCTTCTGTCTCTGTCGTTACCAAGCCTTGATACCGTGTTTGTTTATACTGGTTTTGACCTTGTTCTCGTTTACGACCTTGTCTCTTCGCCTTACTTATTTTGGACTGTTTGCCTGATCGACTGACCTTTGCCTGCCTATGTACCTTGATTTCTGCCTGATCCTTTGTACCTATTGGATTAAACTAATTAACCTGCACTTGCTTCCGTCTCAGCCTCAGTTTATAAAACCTGGGTTCAAGATGAAGCAGCATATCCCAGACCTGTGATGGGTTCAATAACATACAACCTATCATTTTCGACACAAAATCCCCCCCCTCCCCACCCCAAAAAAAAAAACCCAACATTTCCCCAACAGTTGACTGACTTAACATGTTAACAACACAAACTTGTCAGCATCTGCAATCAAACAAGACAAGAACAGAGTATGGAACAGAACAGAAGAGAAAGTGTGTGTGTAGAGAGAGAGAGTGAGTGTTTGTGTGTGTAAGTACAGTACTGTGCAAAAGTCTTAGGCACATGCAAAGAAATGCTGTAGAGTGAACATGCCTTCAAAAATAATGAAATTAAAATGCTTTTATATTAAAAAAATAATACTATAAAAAGGAGTAAACCGTAATAAATGAAACAAAGTCAATATTTGGTGTGATGACCCTTTGCTTACAAAAAAATCGCACTCTCAGGTACAATGTGTGCAGTTTTATAAGGAAATGAGCTGTACGTGTTATTGAGCTTCTTTCAGAACACAGCTTTTCTGGAGACTTTGACTGTAATACAAGTTTCTTATGTTTGCAGCAAAACCCAGCAGCCTTCATTATGTGTTTTTTTTGTTGTTTTTTTTCTTTCTGAAAAGTGGTCTCTTACATAATATGCTGCTTTCTTTACTGACATACGAGCATTTTTCTGTAATATTTCATTTTGGGCTGGAAAACTAATGTTGAGAAATCTAAAATGGTTTTGTAATGACTTGATCATGTAGAAGTCATAAAATAAAAACATTTATAGCTATAAATTCTCTCTTCTTCCACCTCTCCGAGACGAAAGTAATAAAAAAGCGGTTAGCGGTTGGTGCGTCTGCATTCAGACCACTACATCGTATCGCAAGAGTTGCGACCTCATTAGACGTGATATAAGGTAATTATTAAAACTACAAATATTCATTAACATTTAACAGTGATGGAGGAACACCACCGAATGTAGCAAAGTAAACATCCATTTCTGTGATTAAAAATGAACTTGAGTAAGAGTATAAGTATGGCCCGATGAAAAAAAAAAAGTTACTCAAGTACATATAACGAAGTAAATATAGCACGGTACTACACACCTCTGCTCCTATGTATGGAGACTTTTGGGACACCCTGTACTGCATATCCAAAATTCTGTAAAGCTGCTTTGATGTGTTTAAAGTGCTACACAAATAAAATCATATCGTATTAGATTCTGGCTCAGCGGTAAAGGCTCGAGGCTACCGATTGGAGTCTTAAGTTCATAACTGAGTCCTGAAAGCTTTGGGTCACTGGGCAGTTCCCCAGCCCTCAACTGCTCCCACGGCTCTGCATCACTGTTGACCCTGCATGCTTCCTTCCCAACTAAAATATGCTGGGAGGAAAAAAAACATCTTTTTTTTTCCCTTTTATAGAAATGTAGTTGTGAATATAATAAATCCATGGATATTTTTAATCCAGTGGATTGAAATAACTGGTTCTTTAGAAGACTCAGCTGCACAAATTTAATGGAAACCAATGTGTGAGATACACAACAGCCTACTCACATTGATTCAAAATGTTTGCAATGTCATGCATCAGTTATTCTAGTTCCAACACTGAATTGTTTCTCATGAGTGATTTTGAGTGATTAAATATGTGCAGAGATCAATCTGAGCACTGTAACTCAGTGACAGTGCACTTGCTGAGATACTGAACATCATTCAGGATTAGGCCACACAATGTGACACCTTTTTCAACAGAGGGAGCTATAACCTAGATATACTACTGTATCTCCATGTGTACGTGTGAACTTTTGGACAGTTTGTCTACACAAATTGACTTTGTCTGCCAATTACCAGCTGTAAAGCCGAGATATTTGTGTAAAGTGAAGGTGTTATTTACATTGTTGTTATCTGCTAGCATGGCACAGAAATGGACGGTACAATAAAGGGGTCCAGGTATCTGTGTCTGCCTGTCTGACATGCTCTTCTTGTATTCGCTTCTGTTAATCTTTGGTAGTATTCCAAATCCTGTGATTGCACTATATCTTTTCAGTTTGTCTGCCAAGCCATGAAACTAGGACCATATTGTTAAGGACATTGGTTCTAGGTGCATTGTCGAGACATGGAGGAATGAGGAGAAAAGTGTTCATACTAAATGTTGAAATAAATTGAAACGAAGCAGACTATGTTCTCCCTGTGCTGCGGGGGTTTCCTCCGGGTACTCCAGTTTCCTCCCCCAGTCCAAAGACATGCATGGTAGGCTGAGTGGCATTTCAAATTGTCTGTAGTGTGTGAATGGATGTGTGTGTGTGTGTGTGTGTGAGACTGTGCCCTGTGATGGGTTGGCACCCTGTCCAGGGTGTTCCTTGCCTTGTCCGCCCGAGTCTCCTGAGATAGCCTCCAGGCTCCCCACGACCCTGTGTAGGATAAGTAGTACAGAAAAAGATTTAGGCGTTGTGTTATTCATGCCTGTGTATTTGTGTGTTTATGTGTGTTAAGTGCTGTATGTTGATGCTCTTGGGTTCATACTGGTCCATACCTCTGTTGAATATGAGATATATTTTGTCTCAGATGATTGTGGTTATGTGCTCTGTAGGGTGTGGTGGGGTTCGGTTTATTAGCATTTGGAGCTTTTCCCACTTGAGACAGCTGCTAAAGTGAAACATCTGCATCGACTCTGGTGCAGGCGGCAGACAGTAAGGGTGGAGGGAAATAAAGAGGTCTGATAAATAGGATTTTGGGGAGATATCAACAAGACATTTGTGTTTAATTAATGAATTAATTAAAATGTATTCATTTCACCCCGTGACCCTGAAAAGGAGTAAGCGGTTGAAGATGGATGGATGGATGGATGGATGGATGGTATTCATTTCACTGGTGTTTCTGTATCAATTATGACCATTCCTGGTAATAACTAATAAATAAACTTTTATGAATGAAAAAAATGAAGAAATATAACTTGCATATTGCATTGTGTATTTTCATACTATATTACCTCCCCAGCAGCGTTTTTAGATTGATAGTGCTCGTAGTCTGTGATCTAGTGAATCAGTATCAAGGTGTACTTATTGATAGAGACTTGACAGAGCACTTCTGTAAGTCGCTCTGGACATGAGTGTCTGCCAAATGCCATAAATGTAAATGGACAACATTAGCAGTGCCACCTTCAGACTATATCTTAAGTCTAAGTTGTGTACAGCACCACAAGCATGCTTTCCCATGTCCTTAATGTGACTCCAACCTGACTTCAATCAGTCAACAGTATTACACAGAATACTCTCTACCTGTCACGTTCAGCTCACACCTCCAGGGTCGGGGGTTCGATTCCCACCGTGGCCCTGTGTGTGCGGAGTTTGCATGTTCTCCCCGTGCTGCGTTGGTTTCCTCCGGGTACTCCGGTTTCCTCCCCCAGTCCAAAGACATGCATGGTAGGCTGATTGGCGTGTCTAAAGTGTCTGTAGTGTATGAATGGGTGTGTGAGTGTGTATGTGATTGTGTCCTGCGATGGATTGGCACCCTGTCCAGGGTGTACCCCGCCTTGTGCCCCATGCTCCCTGGGATAGGCTCCAGGTTCCCCGTGACCCTGAAAAGGATAAAACAGTATAGAAGATGGTAGGATGGATGTACTCTCTACCTGTCTAGCTAAATGTGTGAAAGCCTACCCAATATATAACAAGTTTTTACATCATTTACAGTATGTAATAACATAATCAGAGAGGTTTAGCTCATTGTATGATAAAAGGGTCTTCTAATGACAACGTACCACTTATCTATCTAGATAGATATCCTTCTATCTACTTTTGGTGTGACATACTGTATCAGGTCAGAACACTCTGGTACAGAATACATTCAAAGATAATAAGAATCAGTATAAAGAGGATAAAACGAAATAAAAACACATTCAAAGCATACGCAAAAGTACAGGGAAATCGAATCACTCCAACACACAGCATTCCTTAAAGAATCAATCAGTCCTACGATTACTACACCAAAAGCATGTTTCTTAACCAATATGATCAAATTCCCACATGCAACAGTGCAACTTGTACGTTTCTCTTGCATCCTATTACTCATTTCCTTCCTTTATGAGTTTTGTGGAATATCCTTGACTGTGGGATTTTATTTTCCATATATCTCAGGAGAAAGGAAGATCCCCATGAACAGAAGGCCATGTATAGTATCAAATACCTTGAAATGAGAGGATAAACTGAGTAACAGGAAGAGCAGTGTATCCTAATGTTGGCACACGCTTGATTCTGTCTGTGAGTGTATGAGCGTGTGTGTGTGTGCGTGTGCGTGTGTGTGTGTGTGTGTGAAAATCTAAATAGAGTTGCTCTGCCCAAACATACATTGTTCTGTGATTAGAATAAATAACTGAGGAAACTATACATAGGGCTTTTTAAAGTAGATGATGAATTCTCGGAACTATGTGATGTGGCATTTAGGGTGGGTTACATATTCAGAATTAGGAGCTTCCTGGCACTTTTTCCTGACACCGGTTTGGATGACGTTAATTTAACATGAATCCTGGACAAACTCTAATGACTGTGCGCTGCATATTTTTCCTTCAGTTACACCTCCAAGCTTTAATCAGTCCTCCAACCATGGAGTGTATTTACTGGCATTCTTCTGTGCAAGGCGTTACTCAAGTTACAGCATTTGTCTGACACTTTTATACTAAGTGTTTCATAAGCTCTGTCATAAATTAAATTCTCACACTAGTACAAAGTACATGCTAAGCCATGGTGTAAGGAAACTATCAGGCTAAAACCGTGTCGGAGAGACGTTATCTATAAATACAGTGCAAGTGAAGGTTTTATTTTAATCCAGCCTAGGTGGATTGTGAAGATTTGGGTGTTAAGCCTTCATCTGAAGATAGCCAGGGAAAGTCCTTTCCACCACAGAGAGAAGTCTTGATGTGTCTTAAGGGTTTGGCAGGTCAAGTCAAGCCATGCTTGTGGAAGAAAGTGAACAGTACAGTGCCGGGTTTAGACACTACCTTCAGGTTGGTAGGGGACCATTTTGGTATTGTAGGTGAGGATCGATGTTCTGAGGCGGGACACAATAGAGGGAAAACAGCAATGGGGTGATGTGGAAATTGCTGTAATTGACATTTTATCACTGCAATTCTGCTTACATTTTATCGTCGCCACCGAGTTATCTAGATTTTTTATTCTTAAGTGGTGGTGACATGGTGGTACAGAGGGAAGTTTTGCTACCTCACAGTTCCAGGGTCACCGATTCAGTTCTGACCTCAGCATACTCTGAGTGTCTCATGTTCTCCCAGTGTCTGTGTGGGTTCATCTGGGTGCTCTGGTTTCCTCTCACTGCCCAAAAACATGATGGTGGTAGGTGGGAATAAGTGTGTAACGTGCCTTGTAAAGGATTATCCTGATTGTATTCCCAACCCAGGTTGCATGGTAGTGCTGCTGTTTGGAAGGTTTAGATGCCAAGGTCTGGCAATATAACAATGTTGCAGTCATTGTTCACGTGTGTGGTAAGTCTGTAACTGCCTATTAAAGATTTACAACTGGAGCATTTGCTATTCATTATTCTGTTTAATATATTAAAGAGTCTTTATGTCGGATGGTTTCAAGTTGCCACTAGAAACGTGTACACAGACCACTGCCGTTTTCACAAGACTCAACCCCAAACGAAACCTGAAATCCCATGTTCCCTAAAGGTTCAGAGATGAACCGTGCTCTGTCTCGTTCTCTCTAATGTTTTCCTGCTACACCCCTGTTGTCAGATCAAACATGTAATCCTGAATTATGAAGTTCGAACAGATGCACACAAGTTTAGTGGGAGTGTGTCTACAAACAAACCTTCATGTGTCTGCCCCACCCTCAGTCCTCAGGCTCAATCCATTCTTAAGCAAAAGTGAATAAGATACGCGTATACTGAAACAGTCATGCAAATTGTATGAAACAGATTGTGTACTATATAACAGATTGTGGACAAGGTTGTTTTTGCCCTGAAAAGGACCATAATCCATTAACTACCCTCTGAAAAAAAGATATTCTTCTTCAGTGGTAATTAAAACCATGTGTGTGCATGTATTCAACTCTTTGTGGGATCAAATGTCCAGTTATTGTGCAGACCTGTGTAGTATAATGCTTTTTTTTTATTATTCAAAAAATGTATTTCTGTGTGCGTGTGTGTGTGTGTGTGTGTGTGTGTGTGTGTGTGTGTGTGTGTGTGTGTGTACATGTATGATTTAGTGTGTAAACAAACTGACAAAATAGCATTCATTAACGTAATTCTGTTGAACAGGTTTCAAATAAGAGATGATAGAGCGCCAGGGCAATTCCCATTTCCTCTCAAGACAGGACAAAATCTTTCCAAAGCTAAAGGCTGTTATTACCATCTGCACATTTGGACAAACGATACATTCATTTTCTGTGAACTTCGAAAATAAATGTGTGTGTGATGCGGTGCCCCCCAAAGGCATAGTACAAATCATGAACAAGCATGTTGTTCATGCATCTAGCACTTAAAAAAAGTTTCACTGGAGTAAAGAACAGGGTCTTGTGATTTTATACTTTATATCAGATCATGTTTTTTGGGAACATGGTCACTGTTCAGTTAAAAACTATTCTCCAAATCATGCTATTGCTCTCTAGAGCTGCCTAACCTCACTGCATGCGAGTGTCAAGAAATTCATATCTACAGGAAAGCAGCTCTATGTGGTGTCTCTGATCAAGTGTTCTATTGGCTTATCACTGTGTGACTGAGCTTTTTAGGTCCCACTGCTAGAAAAGGTGAGCTACAAATTGGTCACTCGTGTACACTCGTGGATAGTATACCTTATCTATTGGGACATGATGGAGAAAGAGCGAGAGAACATGTTATTCATCGCAGATGGGGAAAATCACATACAGTATTACAGCAGCACAGAGAGTCAGAAAGTAAAATAAAAATATGAATAACAATAAATATATGACAAAAGAGCGCATCATGGTGGCTTAGTGGTTATCATGTTTGCCTCTCACCTCTGAGGTTGGGGGTTTGAATCTCACCTAAACCCTGTGTGCGCAGAGCCTGCATGTTCTCCGTGTGCTTTGGGGGTTTCCTCTCCCAGTCCAAAGACATGTGTTGTAGGCTGATTGGTTTGTCCAAATTGCCTGTAGTGTGTGTCAATGTGTGTGTGATTGTGCCCTGCAATGGGTTGACACCCTGTGTACAATACTGCTTTGCTTTATTGTACTTTATATGATTTATTGAGATTTCTTCAAGCAGGGTCCTGGATGGAGCAGAGAAAAGACACCCTGCTCCAAGAAAGGTTTTCTGCTCTGTGATTACCATTAGAATGGTGTAGAATTACTGATAAAAAGCAGCCTTTCTAGCCTCCCCATGACTTCAGTGGGAACAGTTGAAAAACTCCATTGTATCTTTTTAGCCAGGAACCACAAGCTCACTCACTACAGTTCTCAGTGTATAAGCCCCAACAGTACTGTCTGAGAATTATATCAGTAGCCTATTCTATGAGGCCCTTCATCACAGCTCCAACAGGGATAGGATCCTTCTCTTGGCTGAGTTGAATGTCAGGAACCCTTGGTGCTGAATTGATGCAGTGACCACAATGAACCATGTGGGAAGTTTCAGCACGTTATCACTCCTCAAATGAACCTCAAATAATACCACCTGATTACTTACATGACAATTACGTTGACAGCATTTTAATTACATCTTCATTCTGTCATGAGAAATACAATAGTGTTGATTAATTGTTCATATATGGCCAGCAGTTAAGGATATTCTGCCATAAAACTAGCATATAGTTTCTTGATACACTCATCTTCAGTGTTTTGCAAGAATTCACTTTTTTATGGTAACCAAATAATTTGATTATAAAAGCTTCACATTAGACTCATATTAAGCTTATTCAAGCCTGTTTTTTTGTTGTTTTTTGTTTTTAAAAAAACTCCCAATCTTTGCAATATTGAAAAATATGCCCAAAAACATATGCTCATTCTATGAAAGTAATGGCAAGTCTTCTGACTTAAGCTTCAAACTTTAGCATGTCACATAGGAACATCTTGAGAACTGTTGGAAACGCAGGAGTAAATAACACAACTGTGATCAACTGAAGGTTACTTTGAAGGATCTAAAACATTTTGTAAGGTTTTAATGGGTATCACACTTCCTGATCTGGGGATTCGATTATAAAGAACCCGCTGAAGTCGATGTCATTATTGGATTTGATGGACAACCAGCAAGTATGCAAACAAGTGTTATTCGGATGAATACGTTTATGGAAGTGTCAGTTTGTACTTACAAGCTGCTCTCCTCATGGGTAAGAGGATTCGATTATTGTGGCCTTCTTTAAACAACTGAGGAAAGAAAATGAGTATTGTGGGAGACTTGTGTGCACCCATCTGGCCAAACTGTTTAACAAGCCATCTTGTGAGTGGTCCCCAAGAAAAAATAAACCAGAGCCCTGTTTCCAGATGCTCTCTAGCCTAAGAGAAACCCCACCCAAACACACACACTCACACTGCTTCATGTGAAAAATCACTATCCTGTGTTGGGGGAAACAAACCCAGGGTTTATGGTGAGTAATTGCAATACACATTTTTGCATGTGTGCATTCTTGTGTTAGAGTTGTAAAGATGAAAAATGCATCCCAGTGCAGTTTGGATTTCTACAAGCCTCTCTGCTGTGCACACAATATGAGACCGATTCCAGGCAGCTTTTGGTCTTTTGACCAGGTGCAAATACAATAAACTGACACAAAAGATGTAATTGATTCATCCATTTTCTGTACCGCTTATCCTACACAGGGTCGCGGGGGAGCCTGGAGTCTAGCCCAGGGGACACCCTGAATGGGGCACAAGCACAAATGCACACACACACTCACACACTGTGGATAATTTAGAGATGCTAATCAGCCTACCATGCATGTCTTTGGACAGGGAAGAAACCGGAGTACCCCCAAAGCACAGGGAGAACATGCAAACTCATAGGGTAGAGGCAAGAATTGAAGCCCCAACCCCAGAGGTGTGAGTCAAATAAATGTGCTAAATATATATATAGATGCAAATATTTTGACAACATGCCTTAAAAATGACTGCCCAAGTTATATTTTCCTTTGTGAGTGAATTTAAAAGATCATACAGACTCGGGGTCGGGTGAGAAGGTATGGTGTAAATGAGTGTATAATGATATAATGACTGTACATTCCAACACAAAATACAGTTACAGGCATGCACCTCTTTTGTTTCTTTACTGAAAAATCTCACAAAATAAGCTGGTGGTCGGGTTTGTTTACAGAGAAGGGGACGGAGGAGAATTTACACAAGTCAGTGAGAAAGTGGGTGTGGAGCATGAAAGATCATGAGCGAGAAACACAGAGAGAGAGAGAGAGAGAGAGAGAGAGAGAGAGAGAGTGGAGGGGAAAGGGGGGCAATGGTGGGGTGATATAAAACCTCCCGAGCACAAACCATGCTTTAACCTGCCAGTGTGTCCTGCGCAGAACATATTCAGTCACAGGAAACCCCTAAGCTCTCCAGCAGCACTCTAACATACGCTGTCTTCTCTCACACACTGCAGCGTGCTCACAAAGAGGATGGCCATGAGGAGAATGAATGAAATGTGCAGAAGGATGGCTCTAACTTTAGTCTTCTATGTTCTGCTGTTTCACAGTAAGTACAAGCTGAACGCCTCAGTAAATTCTGATTTTTTTTATTTTATTTTATTTTTTTAAATTCCCACATGTTAACTTTTGGAGCTGTTTCTGATCGTTAAACCTTTTAATTCATTTATGTTAACTAAAAATGATTAGAAGAGTGGAATTCAGCCAGGATGGCTATTTTTCGTTTATTTTATTTTTTTCAGAACTCATAGGACAGAATGATTTCATTTCACTAGGATGGTCTATAACTTTACATCGTGCTCTCGAAGGTACATTCATTAAGCAGAAGAAGTAGCTTGTAACTATTAAACCCAAGTAGGCTTGTTTTAAAAAGTAGCGGGAAGATGAAACAAAGAGGGCTGGCTCAGAGTGGAAACTTGCCGTTAACATAATTATGGAGTTTATCCTACTCATGGACTGGGTGGAGCCGGGCAGGCGTTTGTGTGTGTGTGTGTGTGTGTGTGTGTGTGCGTGTGTGTGTGTGATGGAAATATAGAAGACAGTAGGCAATACACAGCCATTTTCTTCTCTTATTAACAAGCCTTTTCAAAAGGAAAACTTCTTAGCGCCTTTTTTTATGCTGCACAAAGGATGGGGTCCTTCCTGCATGTTCATCCAGAGGAAATGAGTGTTTACTTTACCAGTCACTATGATGGACGAGGTTGTGTGTATGTTTTGTAACAAAGCAAGTGAGTGCATGTCTGTTGATTTATTGGATTAAAATACTTGAAAGTGACACTCAATTTAGCAGCAGGCATGCTCGGTGGTTTCATAGAGTCATTTCTAGCCTCTTCTACTCTGCCCATTTCTATTGAAGGTAGCTAGTAGCGCTACTGGTAATTGCAGGGTGAGGTCTGACTTGGACGCTCTACACGTAAGGGCCCAAGGTCGATTTTTTTTTTCTGTTTTTTTTTCTTTCTCGTAGTCCAATGGAACAACTTCTGTAAAGCTTGGTGGCAGCACAAGGTAGCCTTTACCAGGAAAGTAGACTTGGCAACAAGAAGTTCATGGAAACACACCACTACACTGCCAATAGTGAGGGAAACGCAGCAGTGGGTTGAAGCAGCACAAACACATTTACAAGACACACACACATTTGATATTTATGTTATATTTATGTCAGAGTTTGGCTTAGGTTGTCCATGTCACGTCGTGTAAAGATTACAGGTCCCAAAATCTTCAAGATGACCTCGAACATATTAAGCATGTCTTTATATATTCTAAATAGTGCTTGAAATAATAAAAATGGATGCTGAACGGGTTTATTTCACAGCCTAGGCTGAAGAGTTTCCCAATTAATTAACCTTCAAAAAACTTTTAAGCTGCCCCTCCCTTGCTTGGAACACAGACTAACACATATGATCATTCCCACCGGTGTGTTACATTGTTGACACTGGTGTGCAATTGACACTAATGTGAGGGATTCTGGTGGTCAATATTCACTTTCCAGTCAAACATGGAAAGATCACGGAATTTTCAGAAGCTCAGGACGGCAAGCAGGTTCATCAAAGTTGACATGCATCATAAAGAAGATGGCAGGTGTAGGTGGGACGGTCAGCACCACGTCTGAATTAGCAAATAAAATCTAACACATGAGTGGAAAAGGCAGTTTCACTATTTCTTGGACAGTTTCACGAAATAAAAGATCTCTCCGCTGACAGTTTGAAAACCTATATTAGAGAGACATTAGCTCTCAGCTGTTAGTAAAGCGGGTAGACGAGAGAAAAACATGGACTGATCTTAAAATTGTAGGCAGAATGTGTGAACAGATCAAATTCTTCTCACGCTTGCATCAGTACTATTTCAGTTCATTTCCCCATGGGCTGGAATCGAGCCTGAACCTGAATTTTTCAGTCAGGTGGCAGAGCGGTAGCCGTCTAACTGAAATGACGTTGCGCTGTCCTGGTCTCCTTGTGGAATTATTTCAAAGGAAAGCCAAACTGTAGTTGGATTTGACAGAATCCTAAATTTTCACATTTTAATTTGACTTGCCATACTACATACCTACTGTATGCAAACCATGCTTCGTCTCTCCTGCGTTGTAGGACGCTTGCTTGTTTCCTCTGATTGTTTATGAGTGACCATCTGCCTGTGTTCCCCTTGCTCTTTTTGGATTTAGTTCAGTTTGACTTTCATTGTATACAAACTGTATATAGTATGCTTGTGAATAGATACAGTGTAAATAATGGTAAGAAGAAAGTCAATGCCATTTCTATTGAAAAAGGTTTCTCATCATGATCGGTTAGGGAGTAAGGGGAGAATGTGTATGTTATCTCTTTTTGTCTAAATAAGTTTGTCTAGTTGTTAGTTTTTGTTTGTTTGTTATTTTGGCCTAGTTGGCTTTTGAAGATTATATCCACACCCAGTGTGATCAGGAAGTTGCGTGTTTCCATTGCTAATGTTGTTATTGCAACACACAAGGAGAACGTCCAGTCCAGAGCTCCAATTACATACACAACACCCTTGGCAACAGCTGGGCCAGTCTGGAGAAACACTGAGGAGCACAGGACGTAATCCACATCCAAGCATCTAGCTTCCCTGAAGTTTATTAAGCAGCTTAGCATTATCGAAATATAGATGAGACCTAACTGACATTTTTATAGGCTCCACCAACACTGGTCAGCTATTCAGTGAAGAGCAGATGTTAACTTTCACTAGCTTTTTGCCGCACAAAAATCACACAACCTTGGCACAAACAGAAGGTAAGTCCTTGGCTGCAAGTGTCCATGTACATTATTGAGTCACCTTTCTGTAATAAAAGCAAGACAGATGGCAAATTTCAATACAAAAAGCATCCCATAAGGAACAGTGAGATCATTATGCAGCCCCATATCACTCAGCCTCACATCTGGAACATTCTCTCTGACAGACAGTCAAGTCCCTAGCCAAAATAAATATGAGCCAAAAATTGCCATTCACTTTCTCATGGCCTGCAGCTATTCATTTCTGCAGTCTCAGACCGTTCTGGCAAAATTCATTTAACATTGCCTACTTTCGGTTGTGGAACTATTATGTAAAAAAGAAGTGCATAAGGTCACCCTCTTTGGGTGTGCTTTATCTCAAGGGACCCAACAAAACAAGGTATAGAGTTATAATTGATGTGAGGTGATGGCCTTAGTTTGGCAATTCAAGCTGAACTCACACAAGCAGAGATGATTATTTATTCATTTATTCATTCAACTTCACTAATAGCTTTAATGGTTGTGGTGGCTCTTGAGTCTTGAGATCTTGAGAGGGTTCAATCCCTGCCTCTGCCCTGTGTGCACGGAGTTTGCATGTTCTCCGCGTGCTCCAGGGGTTTCCTCCGGGTACTCCAGTTTCTTTCCCCAGTCTAAAGACATGTGTTTTAGGCTGATTGGTATCTCTAAATTGTCTGTGTGCGATTGTGCCCTGCGATGGGTTGGCACCCCATCCAGGGTAATCCCTTCCTTGTGCCCCGAGTCCCCTGGCTCCAGGCTCCCCATGACCCTGCGTTAGATAAATGGTAGAGAAGATGGATGGATGGATGAAAGAGATATTTCTGAATGAGTTCTGTATTTTTATACAATAAGACGAAACAGCACCACACCTTATATTCAACAACATTACATTATTGGCAATGCTGGTACATGTTAGCAACAAGAACACACAACTTACCCAACATTCGAGAGATTCAAAAACATCAAGGGTACGGATATTACTAAGAGGCCATATCATAAATATATGCTTGTTTGAAACAACAGCATGTGGTAGTAAGAGAAAACATGCATCTGTACTCATTTTTTCTTTCTCAGTAATTGCTCTCCTCATAATCCTTTGTTCCCGTCACTGTTGGCATAGTGATACAATTTTACAGTTGCTAGGCGTTTAACAGAACCCATGCATGCTCCCAACACTGCACATTCATTTCGAATGAGAAACTCTGGCTCAACAGGCTCTGGCAACACGCACATCCAAAGACCTAAGTCAAAACATTAGAGTGTAATTAGCCCAAAGATACACACAACTCTGAGCAGTGGAAAATCACAAGCCATCAGAGTCTAGTGCTTGCATCAAATCCAGTAGTTCCACAGATAGAGAAGTTTAGGTTATAGATTTACCTGAGTGAATCCCCAAAGACATTTTACAACCAGCTTACGTAACAACAAATGATTTGTAATTCTGCAGAATAAGCACAGGGAAATACTAATCACAAAGATGCATTTTTTTCTTTGCTTGTCATTACATTTGTAAAAAAATTTTCCTTACTAATAACTTGTTAATAAAGAGAGTTGACTAAACAATGCTGGTACAAGCATAAGGTTTGCATGAGGAATAAACACATAGCGGCCCTTTAAGTCCTGCAGTAATTGCCCTAGGTAGTTAATGGTGAACAAAGAACACAGGGGCTATTTGATCTAATGTTCCCTAATTGAAAACATAAGATTGTATCCTTTTCCTGCCTCTGAGAGCACCAGGGCTTTCTCATGGCTGCCATTCCCCCCCATAACCACCGTTTTTAAACACCCCAGGGGATTTGTTATGGTTAGCCAAAAAGGAGGGAGAGTGCAAACCCCAATCTCAGTTTTCTTTTGTGGGGGAAAAAAAAGTATTCTTGAAGCCCTACAAATTGTCTGCTATGTCTTTCTCAAAAAGCATTGTGTAGGTTCAGTTTGCAGTGAACCGAACTTTTAGATATCCAGTTAGCCGATGCCTGTATTCATCTGTACACATATGTCAAAGAACCAGAGCTTGGATGCAATCCATGCACATGAGTGCATGTTGTTAAGAGCAATGGGGTGTGGGGTGTTGGGGGTTGTAGCTAGTATTCTGACCAAGAGTAAGCTCATATCTGGATTACAAATGGGGGTCCTGCATAAGAAAAGGGTTTGAGGCACAACTTTGAAAATAAATAAATAAATAAATAAATAACGTCTAATTATCCAACTTTCAGATTTTGAATTCTGTCCTAGGTGCTTACAAGAAGCCTGGCATTTGGCCTAACATATCATAACAATCCGAATATGGTAAAAACTGCATGTCTTAGGGTTTACGTATAATGAACTGAAGATGTTCTGTAAAGGTTTTAAGACAATACATTGGGTGGTTAAATTTTGAGAGCTGTGTTGGAATATGGGGAGTGCCCCAGTTCACTCCCACATGGCCTGGTCTGACCATACCTAAAAGCGTTGATGTCATAGCTTGTTTGAGGACTCAAGGGCCTTAGATAACATTCCTAGACTGGAGGTAATTTAATTCGTTTACTCTGGTTTTATTTATTTAAAATAAAAACTGTTGGAGTATAGACTCCAAACCTTCACAATTAGCCTGTCCAGGTACATAAATAGGTCTCTCACTCCTGGTGGAGAGAATAACCAATGTGTGGCTAACATTTCAGTCAAAGTGTGGATGTAGATAAATGTAACCTTACTTTGTGGAATTTGAGCTTGCATTTCAAACACTGGTTCCTGATGGAACAAAATGAAGCTGCTGAACTGCTGCACAAACATCTGGAAGTAGGGGTTGACAACAAGGATGAGGAAAGCTGATGTTCTTTCTCAGATCCTGGGTGGAGCAGCTGTGTGAGCCCCAGGCTTAGGGCCAAGTCTGAGATTTTAGTGCAGAGTACACAAGGAGGAGAAAAGCTCCATGGAGACCTCCACATCTGCCGCAGTGGAGAAACTACTCCCTGCCAGATGCCACATGTTTAGTTCTCTCTGAGTGAAACATAGAGCTGATTACAAGACTAGTCTTCATAATGATTCTCAGCATGACCTTTAATTCCTCTCTGCCCTAGGTCATTTGTTTGTTTGGCTTTCACAATTAGACTACTGAAATTCGACACCAAAGGCATGGTAGGAAGAGAGGGATTATGATTAGAATCCAATCGTAACCATTTCATGAAAGAGAGAGAGAGACAGAGAGAGACAGAGAGAGAGAGAGAGAGAGAGAGAGAGAGAGAGAGACGGAGAGAGACAGAGAGAGAGAGAATCTACAAGTGGTGTTCTCAATAGCACTATCATATTGTTATAAATGAGGAATTTACATGTGGATGTTGTATCTAAAGACATATCATTTTGAACTAATATATATATATTTTTTATTATTATTATTATTTAATTTTTTTAAAAAAGTTTTCAGTGGTCTACTTGTTCTGGATAATATCAGACATCATTTCAAATTCTTCTGGGACGGTTGTAAATTCCTGGGGATAGTTTCAGTACTTTCAAGGGACCTCCTCGCGTCTTTTGCGGGAATATATAATAACACGGGTGGAACAAGTATATTTTTTCAACATCGCACTGGCTCTTCCTGTGTGCCGTTTCCAATCTGGAAAACACATTTAGACGTGACATCTCTCAGGGCTTCTGATGAACACTGAGGCTCTTCGGGTAGTGTCAATATGTCACATATCACACATGGATCGATGCACACTGTAGGGAGTACAGTTGTACTTGGACTTGCAAAATGATCTCTCTGGGATGATAGCTGATTTCTAACATCAGCAGATATGATTATGCGATGTATAAAATGACACAAACTTCATCTTAATTAAAAACATCTTGTGTTGACATTCCAGACATGTTAAACTGGACTGAGATTACTACTTATGTCCTTTGAAATGATCAAATTGTGTTTATTATTATTATTATTATTATTATTATTATTATTATTATTATTACTATTATTATTATTATTCGATTTCTAAGTGTGCAGAAATCATGGACATGCAAGCTAACTATATTTTGATGTGACTAAGAGAACCACAGCCAGCTTTGTACTTTGAAGCAACTCGACACTTTGTGTCTCATTCACACTCAGGGTGTGGTTAGAGAACTAGAGACCAAGTCTTGAAATGGAGTATGAGAACATAAAGAGAACATAAAGATCCACAATTGGGTGGGCATTTGGTTATATATATTATTTTTTCAGCCATTCAAATGACCAAGAAGTTGTATTAAATGTACAGATGGATGCCAAATTAAAGCAAAAACAGAAGGCTCTGTTATGAGTATGAAAATGATGTTAATCATATCCTACAGCTTTCACCAGATCTCAACCCATTGGACCATGTTAGACAAGGAGGGAAGATCTTTTGGAGGGATTATGTTCATCTCTTCAGTACAGTTCCAGAGGTTCACAGAATCTCTATCAAAGCACATTGAAGCTGTTAAAGCCCAAAAACATAAGGCCCTTTATGAAAGTCTGTCTTTATGTATATGTTGTCACAGTTTTTAATGATGTCATGATGTAGAGTTATTTACTAATGTAGTAATTATTTTAACGCAGCACACAGCATATACCCAGAATGTGACTAGAGTGCTGTGCACTTATAAGGTAACAGAAGCACTCGCTTGTTTGTCCGAGGCTTGCAAGAGTGTGCGCATTCTTCTTAAAAGTTATAGCTTCAATAAACATGCCAGCTTCTGGTCTATATGAGTTAGCGTGCTGTGTTAGGAACAGTTCAGAATTAGGTCCAGTCCAGCCAGTATCACACAGTGTGATTTTTCCGTGACCCCGAGTGGGGCCACAGTTGTATACAAGGAACATATTGTTTAAGAATGTTCACGCAATCTTTTAGACATGTCGTTTTTGTAGGTTTTTTGAAGAATGGTGTGTTTATTGAGGTCATTTTAGTAATTGTGATATATGTGGTATATGAGCTCTGAAATAAAGGTCTTCTCTATACTCCACATGGTTAGCAAGATTAACACTTTTCGAATTTTTATGGGATTATTAATATCAAATCACTTTAACTGCGAAGTTTTATATAAGTATGGGTTGATATATGCACTAAATGTGGACTGACACCTGTGAAGCCTAACTGATTCCCTCAGTGGAGATTTTAAGAGTTGGAAAGCTGTGGGTGTGGCAGTGTGTTCTCTGATACACAAAGGCAAGCCACCCAGCATGTGTCCTAGTCAGCATTCTGAAGCTTAGGTGACAATGAGTTTGAGGATTAGGGAATGCCAGGAATGTCTTAAGCAAGGCTTTTCGTTTTAGAAGGCTCAGAGTCAGCACGGCAAATGATCTGCTGATGAATACATTAGATTTTTTGTTTGTTTGTTTGTTTGTTTTTTTATCCATAATTGTTGGATTAAAATTACAGACAAGGGTAAATGTCACATTTGTGGCATTTATTTGAATAACAGCTAGGGCTCATTATTATATGCATCATTGAGAACATTAGTATTGCAGCTTGTTTTAATGTTTAAAGTTCTCAATGTCCTCATTTCAGAGCTGGAAAAGGTTTTAATAAATCAGACTTCTGTTACAGTTTATCAAGTTGCCAAAAGTAATAATATAAGGGAATAAATCACACACACACACAAAAAAAACAACAAACAGGATAATCCGAGAGCAATGCAGTCATCACAAGCATGACTGCTTTACTACATTCATGTACAAAAGTTAGTCAATGTACAAAAGTTAGTCAGAATTTTTTGTTTGTTTGTTTATTGCAAATAGGTATCACAAAAGTGTATATTTTCTCCACATTATCCCCAATATATATATCCATCCATCCATCCATCTTCTATACCGCTTTATCCTTTTCAGGGTCACGGGGGAACCTGGAATTCTCCAGAAAAATTTCAATTCAAACCTAATTTATGTCACACGTTTAAGGTTTTCATTTGACTCAATATTTTGCCCAGAGGAGCATTGTTGGGGTGGCAAAGCTAAAGGTCTTGACTCTTTTAGGCTAATGTCATGATGAGAATGTTAGCCTACACATTACTGGGGGGGGAAAAAAAAAAAAAAAAAAAAAAAAAAAAAACATGCCACATTGTTTTCTTTCACCTCAGCCACAAAGTAAACATGCCACCCTTGTGAAAGAAACACTAAAAGTGCAACAGCTCATTAGACTGCTTTGTATACAGATGCTTTGCATGTGGTTCCATTCCTTCATGTGAAATTTGAGTTAGATTTTTAAAAAAAAGTTGTGCTGAGAGAAAGAAGATGAAGTCAAATGATGGATTAATGTCTTTAAAAAGCTCAGGGTATGGAGATTTTCACATTAAAAAGAAATGTTATTATCTGTGGAAGAAACATGGGTGGGTCATCCCTTGTCCCCCAGGTGACACTTACAGTATTATGTAAAGGACGATGAGTTAAGTTAATGAAAACTATTTGAATTCAGTAATTATCTCGCACACTCAAGTAAGCAGGTTGAGTAACACTGTAAAGAAATCAGTATGATTTTACATTAAGATTCCCTTAACTGACAATATTTAACACAATAGTTAACGTGAACAAACCATCACCTTCAGCATTAATACACAATAAGAAAAACCACACTAGCAAAGTAACTAACACTTCATTAACAATTGATGTTTTTAGATAATAAACTAAATAACCTAAATAATTACCTGCGTTAACCAACGTCTAAAATATCGACGTTGGTTAACGTTGGACGTTGGACGTTGGTTATAGACTCTATAGCCTTAATGAGTGAAATGAAACCAGCAATGATCAACACAGTATGAACTAACACCTTAATGAAGAACATTTTGGGGTTTGTTAACTGGAGAAATTCCGAACGTAGGCTGAAAAAGCAAGTTTGAATATTTACACCTGGAGACCAGAGATCAGTAAGTTATCAACATTTAGGTTATCAACAATCTGTCTTATGTTGTGATTTTTACATGTACAGTCTAACAGCTTTCTATGCCCTGATTTCACAATACTGCTCATTTCTAAAATGCTCACGTGACAATTATATCTGCATAGGTGATTATCACGTTATCCTTTCAGATTTTAGTATTGCATTTGCATTCCTTATTGGAACACTGGGCTTGTTTTAACTTTTCATATCCAACATTTTCTGTTTAGCTTACCAGGGGCAGACTGAGACTACAGTGGCAATTCAAACAAATACAGTCACACAGCCTATCAGCACGCAGACGTTCCCCAGAGTACCTGATCCAAGTGATCCAAGTACCACAAACCCCACAAATAAACCCACGGAAGGACCAACCACTGAGGGTAAGAACTCTCCTAAACACAATTTCCATGTGCACAGGTCTTTTACTAATGCTTATACAAATTCAGCCATACTATATGAGTCTGAGCATATTAACCATTATTATAAGCATCACCAATAAGCCATATGCACTATATATAAATTAGTTTAAAGGAATTGTGAATATATTGCAGAAAATCGTCCATTAAAAAGAGAAAAGATAAATAATAAAGACGTGAATACTGTTTGTGCGCCTATGTGTACATGTGTCTACACAATGTCAACTAGTCTTGCTCTGAGAGAATACAGTAAGCTGGTGATTATTAATCACAATTGCACATTGTTAATCATAATATAGGCTACGTCCTAATATCTTTACATTATATATAAAGATATTTATATATATTTTTTAATATGATATTTTTACAGTTTCTCAAGGTACTTCTCAAGGTACAACCAAGGATACACTCCTAAAACTCACAGAACTGCAGACAGACACATACCCCCTACATACACAAATTTCTGAAATCCTATCTACTTCTGAGGAAACCACATCACAACTCATGGCAAAAAACGGTGACGACCATCCTAAAAGCAGCGAAAACAACAACAACAACACAGAGAATAACAGTCCAAATGAAACGGTGAGTGATTCTCACATGCAGTGTGTATTCCTTCAAAATATTTTTCAAGTCACCGCGCAAACAAGAACGTATATACCACAATATGCACTCACATTTTTTACAATTACTTTCTTTTCTCAGAATGTAATAAGTGTGAAGCACCAATCTCCCAACTACGTGAATCCAACACCTCACACACAGGTAACTATGCAGGAACTGAGTAAGAACGAATAGTAGTTCTTCATTAACACTTATTCTTAATTAATTAATTAATTAATTCCTCAATATGTTAGTAGGAGTTCACTAGTAACTATACAGTAATTACTGAGTCTTAAGAAGTAATTACTGAGTCTTACATTTCCCTGCAGTAATACTAGCTAACTGTGTTCCTTTTAAAATAACTTATTGATTAATTACTGATCACACTAGCATTAATTCCCATTAGCTAAGCCTTGCATTCCGTCTGGAGATCTCCGACCTAATATATTACAACCTATTCCAATACTTCAGTGTCTAAAATGTAAACGTCTATATGAGTTATTACAGGTGTCCTCGGAAGGGCATAGGGTTGTAGTGTTGTTTTTATTTAGCTAGTTTTAGTCTAAAGAGAGCGATGGACGATAATAATCTACAAAAGCACAAGGTTGTAGTGTAACAATGAGTAACATATATTCTTCATTAACAGAACAAGAACAACAGAGTAACACTTCAAGCATTACTAATGAGTTTCAGTTTATTGTTTAAACTCATATCCATATAGTTTCAATATATGCAAACAACATTCTTAAGTGATTCACACAACTTGGAGCCGTTGTGGTACAAAACAGGGCGGACAAAACGAATTAAAAGTTACATGCGAATTCCTTCAAACAAGTAAATAAAAATAATAACAAAGTCCATCAGGTATTCCTTACTTAATCTAATGTAATAATCTAATAGCATGATTTAATAGAAAACGAAATCTAAAAATCAGTGCATGCAATAAACTGTTAAAAATATAACAATTACTTCAAAAGAATGGCTTTCTGTAGGACTGAGATAATTACGAGGATACACGCTTTATATGGTTATTTTGTTCTTGCTTTATTTTTTAATAGATGCCGTAGGCGATTAGAAATCCCTTTGCATTCAAGAATAAGAACACATATAGCTAGAAATATATGTTACTGAAATATACTATATGTCACCGCTCTTAAACACCAACAGCATAGTGTGAGGCAACGGGAAGTAGATGAATTGTTTTAATCTCTTGCAAGCTTAAAATGGATGTAAGCATGGGTTGTTTTCAGTTGCAATAGTCTCTATGTACGCCTTTGCACACTGTCAGGGAAGGAAGCTTCAGTTAGGAAAGATTAATGCGTGGGCTAAGGCGGTTTGGGGTGATTTAGTGTATGGGGCCAGACTATGGAGATTCTGTTCCACTTGTCACTTTAAGGCAGCACTAAATTATCTTTTCACACAACAGTTTAGCCAGTGAAGGAACAGGTGCTTCCACTCCCAGTGGCCTTGGGTTATTACCACCAAGGCACAGGAAGTGGTCTGTGAAGGTCTGTGGAGTAAGATATGGAATCTGTACAATACATTGTCCCATTGTTAGGGCTGGTGAGAATAACAGCAAAGAAAAGAACTGTTTTCCCTTTACGGGTAAAATTGCCAACTCTATGTGAAAATTTTTCATCAAGTCCAATTGACTATAACTTTGATTATGACAGGATGTTGAATGTTCTAGGGCTTTCATCTGACCACAATGAAAGCCTCACAGATGTCCTTGTGGAGGACTGGCAGAGGCACTTCATATGGAATGTAACACCTGCTTACTAGAGAAAGGACTCAGCAGTGATTTCTATTATTGTATCTCATATTTCATTCCCCAGCTAGGAACCATATTGTAGACATACATTACAATGATGTTTGGACATACGCTGCTTCACACATGTGCTGCGTGCACTACTAAGAACTGGAAATAGCCGTAAAAGAAAAGCATGGTGCCTTTTAGGAAAAGGGGGTGGTCAGAAATATTCTGATGATAGGAATGTATCAGGCCATGTCATGAGAGTTAACCTCATCCCAGCTAAACACTAAAGAGAATACACATTAGTAGAATTGATGTACCTGTCATTGCATGTTTAGGTGGGTTATGCTTGTTCTCTTAGAGGGAACAGTCACTGCAATCACTAGTCAATACAGTCACAATCAATACAAGGTTCTTCTGTCTGCTCATATCATGAAACATTTCTATCCTAACAGGAGTTATCACTTCCAAGATAACCTATACAGTACACACAAGTAAGTCAAGTCACAAATGCTTACAAACTGTAGTTTACTAGGTAGGGAATGGGTTTGGACTGTGGTCTGCTCTGTCCCACCCTGTGACTAAAGTAATATGTGTCAAAAATGGATTCACTGTGACGCTCTGGAAGCGTTTGCAGTGTTTTCATACAGATTCATGCACATACTGTTCCAATATTTTCTTGATCATGGTCCTTGGAGTAAAAGAGAAGAAGAGGGACAGAAAGAGAGAAAATGATAAACTGTCTCCACTAGCCCTATAATCCCCAACCCTTATGACTTCAAAATGAGGACGTGATTCATAAACGCTTCCAGAGGCATGTCAGCGCCGATATCCAAATCTGGATCATATTCTCTCTTATACCGCAATTTTTACCACATTAATTTAGTTACCTCATATTAAATACTGGTAAAACTTCTTCAGACATTCATGTAGTGCACATTTGAAGTGCCACTGCATGTTGATAGGTTATTCAGTACCACGTTTATTGGATAGTCCACTGTAGACACTCAAGCAGTAGACCAGTCAACAAACCATGTGTAGAATGTCAAAAGTCTGTCATGTGACTTTCATCAACCAGTCTATTAAGTTATTCTAAAACTATGTCACTGTTTTATGGTTGCTGATATTTAGTAGATATTGTGTACACACCCAAATCTCATTGTCCCTTTTATATATTTAATGACATGTTGGTAAACAGATAAACATCATTTGTTTAAATTTTGTTGTTGAGAATCAGTAGATAAGATGGTTCTTGACAGTCTATAAGTGGTTTGAAGAGTGTCTAAAATAGACCATCCAAATCAAGTGATCCTGTCTATTCATAGTGTAGCAATGTGGCTCGTTTCGCAGCAACTACGCCACCCCGAGAAAACGCAGGAAAATAACCCACAAATACTACTACTACACTTAGAACAGGCAACAGGCATGGGTTTCCACACAAAAATACATTTTATTTTGATGTTAAAAAGACTGGCCAAGAATTATTAAAAAAATTAATAAATAAATTTTTTAAAAATTTTTTTTAAAAAAAATAATAATAATTAACAATCATAGGAGGACTGAGGCTTCCTGTATGAAGGGCAGGGTAGTACGACAGCTCCAGCTATACAAAAGGGAAAAGAACCCCACCAATCAGAATCATACCCACAAAAATTCACTGCATTCACTGCAAATAAACACAGCGATAATAACGACCCTTAGGTAGGTAGAGCCTAAGGTGCAGCAAAGAACTCCCCCAGCCTCAGGAAGCACTCAGCTCCTACAAGGAGAAAACAAAAACACAAAGTCAATTACAATATCCTCAAAGCAGACAAACAAAAGAATAAAACAAAACAAAAAGAAACTTACTGTCACAAAAACACAGATAACCCTGAGCTCCAACTGATTACAGGTAGCAAGTTTACCAAGACTGACTAAAACCACTACTACCACATAGCAGTATCAGCATAATTGATAAAGACTGTTACAACACAGTTGAATTAAAGAAAGCTGATCTCAGTGACAGTAACCAACACAAAGCACAATAACAAAACAAAGCAGAACAAAGCAAAGCAAAATAAAGAAAAAATAAAACAGCCCAAGGCAGCCAAAAGCAAGCAAAGCAGTCCAACACCAAACAGAATCAAGCTGCAGCGTGGCTCCGAGTGACGTGGAGGGGCTATACCGATATGACCACACCTCACTCAGCCCGCCTTAACGCACGCAAAATCGAGGACCCTAACAACAAACAGGTGTTACAACTTCAATTGGAAAAGCATGCAAGATAGTTCAGCTCGAGTAACAGAACTAAACGATTTACCTACCGTGATCCGATGACATGATACTCACGATGTCACAACCGAAAATCATGACAGCGTCTTTAATAGTTGTGACGTCAACAGCTGCCGCTCCGACCGGAGCTACGTTAAACTACCATGCTACACAGATGGGAGCCTTGACGGCACACCGCACTGAGAGAGAGCAGCACATCACACCTGCACACAGTCTCAGTAGCCCAACGTCACACTAAACAAGTAAATCGCATGGTAAATGGACAACGCTAGCATCAAACAGCTAGGTGACAAAGCTAAATACACATACCTCTGTAGTCCATAGCAACGAAAGGAAGGGGCGGGTTTTCGACAATGACGCATTCTGGGAGGCCTAAACAACCACTTATATACTGTGGTACGAAGATAGCTCATTGGCCACGTAGTTAATAAGGGTGACGTTTTAACCCCGACACACACACACTACACTATCTACTGCAGTTTTTTACTGAATGAACAAAACTGCAGCATTATGGCAAAAACACAATGTAGTTTTTTCATCAGTTTCAATTTTATTGTAACAGTTAAGGAATAATAATTGCAGAATATGACGGGAAGGTGTACATCAAACTTAATAATAGGTAACACTTACAGCAAGAGGTGTGTGTTGAGAGACACAGAAGTATGACCTCTTAGGTTGTTTTCACAGTAGCATATTTTGGTCCTTGGAGCTCAAAGTTCAGTACAACTGATGAAGTGTGAATTCTGTTTTTTGTTGTTTTGTTTTTTTTCCTCTGAAATGCCCAGAGAAACAATCCCCACGGCTCGTGAAATTGGTCTAGGTCTTGGTTTGCTTTTATCAACACTGAAAACACAATAATTCAGTACTTCAGAATATAAAGAATAGTATAGTATATACAGTTGCAATCAAAATTGCCCATTGAAAATCAGGTTTATTGTTAAAATTTACAGAATGTTGTTTGCATGTATTTTAAATATATGGATATGAGTATAAACAATAAACTGAAACTCATTAGTAATGGCCGAAGTGTTACTTTCTTGTTCTGTATGTTAATGAAGAATACATGTTACTCATTGTTACATTACAGCCTTGTGCTTTTGTAGATTATTGTTCTCCATTGTTCTCTTTAGACTAAGACTGGCAGTAGAGTTTAGATGGTCCTATCAAAGACATAATAACTCAGTGCAGATAGGTGGACATCGATAAAGCTGTATCAGCCTTTTATGTTCTCTGAAAGGCCATAGCTTTACCCATTTCAATTCAAGAAGCTCTGTCCTGATAAAGATTATGGAGTATACCTTATATCTTTATTACAGAATCAGTCTTCAGAACAGATTACACAAGAAGCAGCAGTCATGGTGTTATTTAACAGTAAACCTTTCAACGGTGTTCAAAAAAGAGCAATGGCTAGGGTTACAACAACAAAAACAACATCCATTTTCAGTCCTCATAAACAATTACCCATGATAAATTGTATAAGTAAGTATAAGTATTAACTGGAAAAGGTGTAGGCTGAAGCCTTTGCTTATTATGCCTACCCTTTTTTCATGATAAATCTAGTAAGCGTCACTCTCATTACTAGATTTGATCTATCCAAATCCAAATCCAAATAAAACAGTCACTCAGGTCATTTCCCAAAACTTTTAGACATAACTACAGGATACACCGTTCATACATTAATAGGATAGTTTCAATATCACACACACGAATGATTCATTTTTTGAGTTTTATATTTGTTTACCACCTTATTCTTAAACATTTTTTTAAATTTGCAAAGTGAACTACACATTCTAAATTTCCTATCGCAATTATTCCCGTTTAGTTAACCCATTTGACCGATATGCATCTTTTTTGCCCTTATTCTTTTGCGTGTAAAAAAAAAAATTGTAAATGGTCTGCACTTATATAGCGTTTTTATCCAAAGCGCTTTACGCTGGTTCTCATTCACCCATTCACACACACACACACACTCACACACCAATGGTAGCAGAGCTGCCATGCAAGGCGCTAACTTGCCATCGGGAGCAACTTGGGGTTCAGTGTCTTGCCCAAGGACACTTCGGTACGTGGAGTCATCAAACCACCAACCCTATGATTAGTGGACAACACGCTCTACCACCTGAACCACAGCCGCCCTATGTACTTATGAAAAATTTCGCAGTAATATTTACAAAGCCAAGACACATGTATGCTTAACCTCAAATTCATAGGTACGAATGTGAAGTAAATGCCATATCCAAAACATTACTGACAGTTGAGAGACTGAGATTGTACGGCCGTCGATATAAACCCTGCTTTAGAGTAATATGAAGCCTTGAGAGAAGTATGACATGATGTGTGTATTCACTGGGGTGAGAATTTTCAGAGAGAACTCCTGGCTGAACCTTCTCCACCCAAAGACCCATTACTGACATCAAATGCACCCAACATAAGCTTTCCGCAAGCACCAATCATTACTTTATTCATTTCTCTCGCCATATTCCCTTTACACATTTACACATTACCCAGATTACATGATTTGAAGTCGATCGAGTCGAGGTTTACGTTAGGTAGTCTTCTCGTGCATGAATTTACACACACTCGGGAGCAGGAGTAGGATACGAACATTTTTCCAAATTTACAGGATTTTCATGAATACCACATTTCTTGTGTAAACACTCATACTAATAATTTATGAATAAATCCATTCATATCCAGATTGATAAATGAGGCCCAATGTTTTGCCAAGCAATATAGATGGGTTCTAGGCTCCATGCCCAGGTGCTTGTGCCTGGTGTTTAAACTTTAAGAGAAACTACAAAGAGAGCATAACAGTAGTTAAAGAGCTCTCTATACAACTCAGTGACAATAACAGTCCTCCTGGAGGCTCTAATTTTAAAGGCGTACTTGCAGTGGCTTAAAAGAAATCTGTGTATATCTACTGAATGTATAAGGTTATGAGCACCAGCAAAGCGTCACTAAGTAAGTTCCTATGACTTCTATAAATATAAATATCTATAGCTAATTCATGTCATTTTGTGTGCAGGGGGGAGATAGGAGGAGTTTGCCAATATTCACGTCCCTATTGGTGAGCGGGATAATCCTTGCTGCTGTCCTGGTCGGAGTATATATATGGAAGAACCACTGTCGCACAAATGCCAATAGCATGAAACTAGTGAGTACAAATCACACACAAACACAACATCTTCTTTTAGCTCCAATAAATCAAATCCTTTGTTCACCCTAATGACCATATGACACACAGTGCTCGACCACTTTTCCCTTACATAGTAGTGTGTTGCACTGGTCTAAGTGTATCAGGTACAGCAACATGGCTGTTTTTGTGTTTTGTTTTGTTTTGTTTTTTTTAAAAAAAAAACCTTCATTAAAATATCCAATCAACTGTGGTCAGTGAATGACTGAATGAAACTGTAATAATTAGCCACAATACCATATCACCAATTGCCAGTGTGTCTGGTGTGCAGAGAATAGTCCACAACCCAAACAGTTACAAAAGTTTAAATGAATTTAAATGTACGGAAATATGTTAAAATAAAATAGAATGTTTTTGACTTAAATTACATGGACTTACTTGCAAATTTTCGACAATTCATACCGTCATTAGCTGAGTCACAATTGATAGAAGAAATCATTTGAGTAGAACGAAGTTCAAGATTATAAGAAGGTGTAAATAAAAGTCTAATTAATACAAGGCAGTTTATTTTTCATGTAGAGGTTATTGAGTAGGACTGCAAGTATTCATTGTCAGTTATACATAAGTACTAATCCCCTAAATGACTACATGTATTTTCCTCCACTGAGCACATTCAATTTGAAGTCCAACCTCTTTGAAGACACATTCATTCACATTTGCCGTTGTGAAATTGAGAGATTAAAACAAACATGTATAATCTAATACTAGACGTTCTGTGTGTCAGTGAAAATGTTTCCTGTATCTACATCAGCTGTGGGTGTTTTAATCAGAGCCCACTGATTTAAGCTGCAAGACATTTTCAAGTGGATTTTTGTGTACAAGTTTTTTCCGGAAACGTGTTAGGCTTGTGATTAAGTGGCAAGAACCTGACACTATATCAGAAGAGGGTTTTTTTTTTTCCCACCACACACCTCTAAATCAGAGCAAATGCATTATCAGAGTGAAATATTACCTTTTTATATGCATGTCAAATTGGTACACGTTTTTCAAGCAATGAAGCTCATTAAAAAAGTGCAAGGCCCTTAACTTCTTAAAGAGACTGAAAAAATGAAGCTGAAGTTTTGCTGATTAATGGAAGTATTTTAGTACTAACAATGTTTGCTTCATATAAAAGAGGTTAAATGGGTACTAACAATGGATTTACTGAAAGACATTCTTATTTATCATGGGTATGCAGCAAGGGGAGAAAATTATTATTTACCCAGTGCGTGGTATGTGTTTTCCCCCAGGCAGAGGAGTCATACATGGCTGATGAAGATAACCAGGGCAACACTCTAGTGTCTGTGGCTCCTCTGAACCCACTTGAGAGCCAGGAGAAGCCAAGCCAGAATGGCGAGTCTCTAGAGGCAGTGAAGACCCAAAATCCTCCTGCTGCCACCAATGGTCACTCTACCACCAAAGCTGACACTGAGCTGTGAGAGTCCGTCTCACCTACACATGCTCTGGGTCAAAGTTCACCAACCCAGACCTACAAACAACACTAGGGAACTGACAAAACAAATGCACAGGCTCCCTTTTTTCTCTCTCTCTCTTTATCTCAATCGAATTAATAACTGGCTTCTAAGATGATAATGACCAGGGGGTGGGTTTCCCAAAATGTTTGTAATGCTAAATACTTTGTTATCTTATTCATAAGGATGCTCTTTAATTAACAAGCATTTACCGAAATGCTTTATTAACGTAGTGCATAAACTTGTTTGTAAATGAATGAGTAATCTGACCCATTATTTTTTCAAGTACTTTGTTATTCAGAGCTTGCATGCAGTTCTACCTCAAAAAAGGCAGAGGCTGCTCATTCCTATATATATATATATATATATATATATATATATATATATATATATATATATATATATATATATATATAAAGCCTCACAGTTTTATGGAGTGACTGTGATTTATTGCCCTAGTGGTAACTTGCTTAATTAGCATCTGTGATGCAGTGGGTAGCTTGGTCTTCTCAGAGCGCTAGTGTAGTAAGTTCAATCCACAGCTTTGTTGACTGTCTATGTGGGGTTACACATTGTTGATGTTAGATATACAAAAAACCAAATGAAGCAAACTGCATTTGAAAACTGTGTTCATGTAATGTCATCAGTTCACATGGAACCAACAAGTGTAAATTTATGTTAATGTAACATATTTCATTTGTGTGGAATTAATGTATGCATTTGAATCGGGTCAATTCAATTCACTTTTTTTAATGTAGCGTTTGTACCACCTTTGTCACTGTTGTTTTGTACAATGAAAAAAGTTCACTGAAATTTACTTGTTTCAGATGTGTACATTGGTTCCATGTGAATGAATTGATTTAACACAGTTTTTTGTTGCTGTTGTTGTTTTTGTTCTTTAACAGTCAAAATGATTTGTTAATGAAGGCTATATTCAAAGCCTTGGGAAAAAAAATGCTTTTTTAACTCCACACAGTTACCAGAGCTTAGGATAGATCCCAGGGCTCTGGATCTGAAAGACTGAGTGACATTACCATTACTAGACTACCATACCACACTGTTTAATTACATTTGTTTAATATTAGTGAGAGTTGATAAAGGTTCACGCTCATTCCATATAAGTCAAGTTTAAAGATTAGATTAAACCTAGCATAAGCAGCAACTGTGTGACAAGTAACTGAACCTCACTAAGTAAAGAAAGGTAAAGAAAAAAAATGGTTCAGAAGCATAATACATAATAATAATAATAAAAGGTTTCAGTGCCACCAAACAGAGAGGGCAGACACCCAGAATGCACTGCCATGAATAATTAAGTGATTAAAGCCAATCAGGCACTTCTAGCACCACAATACGCAAACTATACATTATATATTATACATTTTCTCTTAACTCTGACATATTGCATTTTTCAGTGTTGCTCTTCCAAACAAACATCATTTTTAACGTAAATTGTTGATTATGCTTGTGTATATCGTCCTCTATTTATAAACATCTGCAGCTGGTTATGCTGTTTAAGTTGCTGATTCATCTTATGAATTTACCTCCAGACTGTGAATTGAATGTTTGGACTTTGAGTGGGCGGAGCCAACAAAGAATCACTTACAACTCAATCTTTAAATATCTGATAATGAAGGCGCCCAGGAAACACTCGCAAAATAGGCTCATATTTACAGTAATGTATGTCCTTCTTAAAGCTGTTCATTATTCACTAAGATTCATCGTTATTGGGAAACCCACCCAAGTTTCTTATCTTGTTACCTGGTTATATCGCTTACCTTCCCCACACACAATCAAACCTTTTAAACATAGCTACAGTAGTTAACTTCTACAGTACATAAAATAATAAAGTTAGGTTGTTTGAGTTATGCTAAAAACAGCAGTTTAAATGTTTTATAATTTTGTTATTATATAATATTATACAATATTAGTCTATTATAATGTGAAGAGTGCAAGTGCTGTGGCTCTCTGAGCTGATGTTGAATACTGGCCTTAGGTGGGTATCCTTCAATGCGATTGATTGCTATCTTCCATAAGTGTATACAGACTTGGACAGAGTTAGTCCCTGTTCATGTTCCAGTGGTCCACAGTTTCCTAAACCTCCATACGGATGTCTGTCCAAGAGCACACGTCTTCTTGGGCCATTCAATGAAGAAATGTTCAAAATGAAACAAACTCTGTTTGCTTGTTTGTTTGTTTGTTTTTTTATGCACATGTGTGAATTTCATTTCTAAAGATGTCATGTGTGAATTATAAATATGAGTGATGGCATATTTCATTGTGTCGATATAAGCATGTGTGCCCATGTAAACAGTACTGCCCAACCTTTGTTTATAAATCAATGTGACAATGTGATGACTTGCAGAGTTGAGGTGATTGTACAGCACTTGTATGGTGCTGGACTTCATTGGATAACAATTACCATGAACTCCTTTCATCACGGCAAACCACAGCTCAAACCGGACTTCAAAACCCTGTAAAACAACCAGGGTTTATACTGTAGGCCTTGTCAATGGACCAATACACACTTTGGAATTGTATGTTTGTCCTAAACCAGTATTATGCTCTTTTGTAATATCTCTGGAATTCCATAGTTGTTTAGATATAGTGGTCTATCCTGAAACCTGTCCTTCTTCTGCTATTTGAATGCAATTTGTGATTGTTAATTGCTAATTAGCCAAAGGAAAACAATGAACAGAGCAGTCAAGCAGTTGGCTTAATGTGTACATAGACTCCCATAGCAATAGGCATAATGCTATCAATTGTTTTAGCACGCAAACCATGACTATTAATGTTCTGTTCTTTAATTTAATTCCTCCTATGTTTAACATTCCACCGTTCTGGGTCTGTGCGCTGCGTAGTACAATTCTTATAAACTGAAGAACTTGTTGTGATGTAAGTTTGGAATATGAATAAAGTTTTGGAAACTAAATGAGCATGCAATTAATTTTTAAAGCTATATGACATTTTAAACTATTTGCAGCAAAGGGTATTTATTGAGAGAATACCGTTTTAGATCAATTGCGTGCACGCAGACGTAAAAACATAAAGAACACATGCTTATTCAAAATAAAATGTAATAAAGTAAAATAGCTTGCAGATCTGGAAAGGCTCTATAGCTTAAGTGCAAACAGCTGGCCTGTATAAGTATGAGTGATGACATCATGGTGGAGGGATTTGTCTCTGCAATGAACCCCAGTAAGACCTCCTCAGCAAAATCAGCTATCCATGTGTGTTTTTATCTGAATTAACCTCTCCACTTTTTTTCCCCCAGAAACTGGGTGGGGGAAAACATTTTGGCATCATTCATAATCGTTTCCTTAATGATTTACACAGCATGCATAAATTTTCCCCTGTTTTTAATCAGAATAAAGATCCTTTCATGATATAGAAGGCAAATGGTTACACCCAAGTTTGAAAGAAAAAGCATTGATCATTTAATCCTCTATAACTGGACTGATAATAATCTCTCCCCAACAATCACAGGACGCTCACATGATCTCTGGAACCTTATCCAGACTTTAGCACACACCATAAATTTGTCACTCTCAACAACAAGAGCACATCACAAAAACCTCCCTAAGGCCATAAGTTCATCGCCTGAAGAATATAAATCGATCAAGCTCACAGAATTCAGCAGGGGTTTCTAACTGGACCTCAGGCAATAATGCTATAACATTTAAATGCGAAACGATATGTTAATATTATATATTAAATGCAATGTTGTTTTTGCAGTGTCACTGGAGAAAAAAAAATTGTTTTGTCAAAGGGAGATTGTGGAATCAAGGTTTTCGTGAGCTTTGTATAAAGCAAGCCAAATGAAAACATGAAAAGAAACAGACCAAGATGACTAGATAAAATGTTCAAGACTTCATTGGTGAAACCAATGATCACTGTCATATCATTAAAAAATATACAGTGTGCCCTATTTGGGCCATCTGAACTTGCTTTGCTGGATTCAAATCACTGTCCAGGAGGGTGATTTGGGGCTGCATGTGTGAATGCAGGTCATAGTAGGAGTTGGGGATTAAACACACATGCACATGCTCACACAACAAGACGGAGTTTTCTTATCGGGTGAGGGCCATTGCATGCTGTTGCAGCTGTGAGACCTGTCATGTTGACTCTCACTCTTCACAGACTGCCAGAGGAATGGACAGGGGAAGGAAAAAAAGGGTTAGGGATGTGTCAGGGTTCCGACCATGCCGGATGAGCTTGGAACACCCAGAGTCTGTTGTGTGAGTGAAATGGCAAGAGAGAGAAAGGGTGTGAGAGATGCTGAGTGAGATACTGGAAGAGATAAAGGGACCAATGGCTTAGAATCACATGGATATTAACTGTGCCCAGGGGAAGCAGTTATGGCAATTTCATCCAGTGGTATTTTGACTTGAATGCTCTGGATAAACATAAATACAACACCAGGGATCATGGATAATGTTACACAAGTATAGTATTGCCTCCAGGAGCTGATTCTGTATCAGATATCATCATAACTCGCAGTGGTGGCTTGGCAGTTAAGGCTCTGGGTTACTGATCAGAATGTTGGGGGTTCAAGCCCCAGCACTGCCAAGCTGCCACTGTTGACCCCTTGAGCAAGGCCCTTAACCCTCTCTGCTCCAGGGGGCGCTGTATCATGGCTGATCCTGTGCTCTGACCCCAGCTTCCTGACAGGCTGGGGTATGCGAAGAAAGCAATTTCACTGTGCTCTACTGTATATGTGACCAATAAAGACTCATTATCATTAACTCTCAGTAGTGTAATGTGAATGATCTCACCTGATGTTCACGCTCCAGTCTGAACCCAGTGCGAAGATAATTACTAGTTTTACAATACCATCGGGAAAAAAGGGGGTTACAATATCACATCTATCCACCTATAACATCCATTCTAAGACATTAATTATTGTGAGTTTAGTTGGGAACACTATCTATTATCTTTATGCTGCTACATATGCTGTGAGTTTTTAAGGTTTCCAGTCAAATCCAGTCTCACCGTTTGCTCAGCTTTGCATAATTACACTATGTAGTTTATCCTCTGTTAACTAAAGTGGAATCAATGCTACGTGTACCATGCTGTCATTCACTCTTGAAAATATAGGTTCTTCAATGGTTCTTTACAGCACCATAAGTTCTGCAAAGAACCTTCTTGTCAAGAACTATTTTTTCATTGTATAGGGTTCTTGAGTTGAGCTATATGGTTCTTTGGAGAATAAATATAATTTCTTTATGTTTCATTCTATGTTCTTCAGAGCAGTGTATTGGTTCTTTAAGGTATCATCCCTTAACAGGTTAAAGTGAACCCTATAAAGTTCTTTGTGGGACTGGAAAAGGTTCTCCTGGCATCACTCTTAAGAACCTTACTTTGGTTCCTTAAAGCACAAACTAAGGGGTTTTAGATAACTTATGATCACATGGTTCCTTGTGGCACTGCTGTGAAAAACCATTTCTGAGTTCTTTAAAGCACCAGTAAATGGTTCTCTGAAGAATTTGAGAGTAAAAGGTTAAAAGAATTCTCCTATGGAATCAGGCTGAAAAACTTTTTTTGGTTCTAATTGGAACCTTTATTTTTAAGAGTTTAGGTATGCATTGTACTGTGTTGCACTAGTTACTTCTTACAAAGTACTTAACCCACATCTCCAGGACTCATCAGCAGGTCCCGATTCACATTTTCTACTCTCATCTACATACATTTCCTATAAGTTTACATGACATCAGATAAATAAAATAAAGTTGTCGTATTTTACACTGTTTTGAAGTGCCTTGTACAAACCCCCAATATTCTATGTTGTACTGTGATCCTGGAGGCCTGAAATATTATGTGTGCCCTGTCATTTGATAACAAATTAAAAATCTTAATCATTGACCATTTGCTTCCATATAAGACGATTAAAACACTTGCCGTTATTGGGAAATAATCAACTTCTGAGTGGTAACAGTAAATCCGCCTTGTGTCCTCACTGATTATTTTCCAATGACAGCACAGCCCATCATATTTTATTACTTAAAATTAAATAATGCCTATAAATAAGAACAACAACTGACTGAGATAACGTACATATTTTATAGCACAACATACATGTACAGAGCAGCGAGCATTTTGTATGCTTTAAGAATTTATAGCCATTGCTACCCACCTTTTTCCTACGACCCACCTTTTCCCTATGCTTTGCGCAAATTATGGGAGTAACTTCTGTTAAGACGTAAACAAACCTTTCGCTGCAGTGTGGCTAGTAATTCATTCGTATCAAAATGTGGAATCACACACTGACAGAGCGTATAAAGGGCATCAGAATACCCGTCCTTTCCTTAATAGAGAATGTGAGGACAATTTAAAACGTGGCCATTGATCATTTACGGTAGCATATTTAGCTATTTTGTTGATCCAGTTGCTTGTGACGTTAAGGCAATGAGCAATCTGAAGAGCTCGGAGGCTTAGCAGTACCTTCACAGTAATAAAGTCAGTCGTGTGTTACTGAAGGATGTGGGTAATGATTTTGTGTACTTAAAAGCTGACATCGCGCCTAATCAAAAGCCTGAACGTGTCACACCATAAAGCTTGGGTTTTAGTGTCGACGTCAGGTGTCATACAGACATCGGGGTGCTCTTGTAGTCACACAGCTGCAATACTGTGGAACGAATGATATTCCCACCTGAAGCAGTATTAGTTTTAATACACACGAATCACAATATAAACGACAGCTAGTTATCTCTGCGCTACTACTTCCCCCGGAAGTTATACCCATAATCATTTTACAGCAGCACCCCCAGGAAAAAGGTGGATAGAGTTAACTTGCCAGTTATAGGCTTCGTTAGAGTCGCATGGATGGGCTGAACTCCCAGAAATATCCCACTGGTCTCACAACACTTTCATACTTCCTGTGTATATCACGCATTCCAGCTGCATATTGACATAGCCCTTATATGTGCACTCAGGAAAAGGTCAAATATCTTGCCTTAGGCACGCAAGCAGGAAAGTGTCTGGTAAGCTGGGTTCCTCTCTCATGGGTCAAATGCTCTCGAGTGACTACTCCCTTTTTGAATAACAGAGAAGCAACAACTTTTTTCCAAAATTATAACTCAGTTTGGATCCAAGAGTTTGACTACACAACAAATTAAGAAATAACCATGGAACATAACCATGCCTCAACCATGACTGCAATATTCACTGACTTGGAATCTCCATGGGACGACACACATAATGAATTTTCCATCTAAATAGCAAAAGCATTTAATCAATTAGAACAATTCCTTGTCTTTAACAGTAGTAACTAAAAGGCCCCAGTGGTAATTAACCGCATCACAGTTTTGTCATGACGTGTGTTCTTCTCTCATTTACACAGCTATTTACTAATGCTAACTAATCTACTAATTTCATTAGATAAAATGGCAAAACTGTTGTTCAAGCGGATACACAATCAAGAAACTCATAATCATCACAATTATAGCAATTATTATAGCATCGACTGAGATAAAAACAATAATCTGGCTTTTGTATGATACGTTCACAAGGTTCTAAAGACATTTAAATTAGTCAGGTAAGGCAATACTATAATATTCCAGTCAATACATCAGACCATTTGATGGCAGATCTATTTCTCTAGGGCTTTCTATAATGTACTCTTAATGTACACTGTGCACTCGAGCTGGCATGGACTCCACAAGTTTGTGCAAAACCTTATGATCCATTATAGATCAAATCCATCAGAGGGTCATCTGAACACATGCTTAAATTATGCTGCTTAAGCATGAGGAACATCTGACCTTTTGTACAAAGCAGTTAACATGGTCAATATCACAAATTTGCTTATATTTAAATAGCGACCTAGAAACATATTAAATCAGAGAAAAGATATTGAACATTGACTTTCTTTGTTTTAAATATTTCAAAATATCAAGGTTAAAAAAAACCCTTCTGTTTATTTCCCATTTTAAATCTCAGATTTTCAATGTGGTCTCAGATTTTTGGACCCTACTGTGTATATACAGTGCCGTGAAAAAGTATTCGCCCCATCCTGATTTCTTCTGTTTTTGTGTATATATCAGACTAAATTGTTTCAGAAATGAAAACAAAATCTAAGATAAAACGAAGGGAACCTGAGTAAACACACAATACAGTTTTTTAAATGATAATGTTATTTATTGAAGCAAAAAAGTTATCCAATACCAACTAGGGCTGTGTGAAAATGTATTTGCCCCCGTAGTTACTAATTCCCCAAATCTATTAAACTGCATTCATAATGGGGTTCAGATATTGGGGTAAAAACCACTGCTAACCCAGACGAACATTAAGGCTCGTCTAAATTTTGCCAAAACACACCTTGATGGTCCTCAAACCTTTTGGGAGAATGTCCTGTGGATTGTTGAGTCGAGAGCAGAACTGTTTGGAAGACAGGGGTCCCATTACATCTCTCTTAAACCAAACACAGAATTCCACAAAAAGGTCACCCCTACGGTCAAGCATGGTGGTGGAAGTGTGATGCTGTGGGGATGCTTTGCTGCTTCAGGGCCTGGACAACTTGCAATAATTGAGGGAAACATGAATTCTGCTCTCTACCAGAAAATCCTAAAGGAGAATGTCTGGTTTTCAGTCTGTAAGCTGAAACTCAAGCGCAACTGGATTCTGCAGCAAGACAATGATCCAAAGCGTAGGAGTAAATCCTAGTCCTAGAAGTAAGTGAAAGACTGAGCTCCAGTTTTTGGAAGTGTTTGGTGGCAGTTATCGCTGCTAAAGGTGGCACAATCAGATTTTCTGGTTTAATAAGTTTAAGGGAGCAATTATTTTTTCACATTGGTGATAGGTGTTGGATAAGTTTTTTGCATCAATAAAATAAAAAAAACAGTATTGTGTGTTTAATCAGGTTGCCTTTGTTTTATGTTGTATTTTGTTTGAAGGTCTAAAACTATTTAGTATGAGATATACACAAAAACAGAAGAAATCAAAATACTTTTTCACAGCACTGTAAGTACTTGGACAGATTAACACTAGCTTACTTTTTATATCGAATTATAACTATTGAAATGTACTTGAAGTGAAGTACAAAAGGTGTTAAGAGTATTATTTTAGTTTTAATAGTACAGGTATGAAGAGTATTAAGGTATGCTAAACCTTCAGGTTTAGTTACAATCTAGATTTTCCATCCATCCATCCATTTTCCATACCGCTTATCTTACACAAGGTCCCGAGGAAGTCTGTCCCAGGGAACTCAGGGCACAAGGGGGACAACCTGGATGGGGTGCCAACCCATCGCAGGGCAAAATCACACACCCATTCATACACTACAGACAATTTGGAAATGCCAGTCAGCCTACAGTGCATGTCTTTGGACAGGGCGAATAAAATTGGAGTGCCTGGAGGAAACCCCCAGAGAATGGGGAGAACATGCAAACTTTGGGCACACAGTGCGGAGGAAGTATTCGAGCCCCCGATCCCGGAGGTGTGAGTTAAACATGCTAAGCACTAAGCCACAATGCCCCCTCCCAATTTAGATTTTATCAACCACTAACTGTATTTGGAGAAACTCTACAGCCAACACTTGAAAAATAACTTGACTAGGTTATAAGGGGGAAAATATATATATATATATTAAGTTTCAGAAACAAATGAGAATCACTATTAAAGTTCCTGAGAAACTGTATCAAAGATAAACGCTCAAGCAAAAATAATAATAATAATAATAATTTAGTAAGGTGAGGACAAAAACACTAATGAGATGAGAAGGTGTTTAGAGAACAGGACAGGTTTCTGTTCAGCTTTAAAAGAACAGTCCTAATAGTTGAAGTAGTTTAAAAGACCTGCCTCCCAAAACTTAGGTAGTGAACTGGACAAATGTAACTTAGAGTCAACCAAGAGCCAAGTGCCAGAGGACCTGAAAGTATGCACAGGTGTGTAGGGTTGGAGAAGTTCAGAAAGGTTGAGATAAGCAAGAGTTTGCATTAGATGCAGGTTGAACCTGGTAGACTTTTGTAGCATATAGATTACAGGATGACGAATATACAAATATATAATGTTTAAATATACTTTAAGTGACCAGTAAGCATATTTAACATGTAGGTAAAATATGGCATAAGTATCCTTACAGCAATCCATACAGTGGAACATTTCTGTAGAGCACCCGTCTGTGGTAGCCATCACCTGGCTGTTCCTGCTTCACAAATTCACACGCTGAGGATCCACATGTGTAATTTCTCACACACACACACACACACACACACACACACACACACACACACACACACATGTGTGTGCAGTGGTTTATGATGTCCCTACTGGCACATTAAAGGAAGGCGTGAGCAGAATTCTGTCCTTCCTTTACAGACATATCAGTCCAGGGTAAACTCAGTGTACATGGGTGTGTCCTGAATTGGCTACACACAAACACACACACAAAAAACACACAAACACATCTGATCCAGGACACATATATGCACACAAGGGTCTGTGTGACATCTGCTGGTCCACTTTGGGCTTTCAATTTCATTGTGTGTAAAAAATATATATTATATTGCTAGTTTAATAGCCACATAGATGTTGCCACATAGACGCATACACGCCATACCCGGTCTTTTGTGATTTTTTTTTTTTTTTTTTGTAAGACACAGTCACATGATCCTTTCATCTTTTTTTTTAATTAGATCATTCATTGTAGCCTCTTAGCTAGATGGTTAAATCTTTATGCATGTTGGGTTTCTGTCTTGCCCTATAACAATGAAGTAAAAGATTAACAGTGGAAATTGGCGCTGTTGCCATTCTCTAACAGTTAGTGTGTTAATTTGTACACAGAAAAACCACTATTGTCATTACATGCCATGCATACCAACATATATCTAGAAGAAAACATTTGTCATGCTTTAAATATTGTTTAGTGTAATTCTGCACTAGACTGCAAACATTGCTAATTAGGATTAAGTGCTGCTATTATCTACAGTGAGGGAAAGAAGTATTTGATCCCCTGCTGATTTTGTACGTTTGCCCACTGACAAAGAAATGATCATTCTATAATTTTAATGGTAGATTTATTTGAACAGTGAGAGACAGAATAACGTGTCAAAAATGTTATAAATTGATTTGCATTTTAATGAGGGAAATATGTATCTGACCCCTCTGCAAAACATGACTTAGTACTTGGTGGCAAAACCATTGTTGGCAATCACAGAGGTCAGACATTTCTTGCAGTTGGCCACCAGGTTTGCACACATCTCAGGAGGGATTTTGTCCCACTCCTCTTTGCAGATCTTCTCCAAGTCATTAAGGTTTCGAGGCTGACGTTTGGCAACTCGAACCTTCAGCTCCCTCCACAGATTTTCTATGGGATTAAGGTCTGGAGACTGGCTAGGCCACTCCAGGACCTTAATGTGCTTCTTCTTGAGCCACTCCTTTGTTGCCTTGGCCGTGTGTTTTGGGTCATTGTCATGCTGGAATACCCATCCACGACCCATTTTCAATGCCCTGGCTGAGGGAAGGAGGTTCTCCAAGATTTGACGGTACATGGCCCCGTCCATCGTCCCTTTGATGCGGTGAAGTTTTCCTGTCCCCTTAGCAGAAAAACACCCCCAAAGCATAATGTTTCCACCTCCATGTTTGATGGTGGGGATGGTGTTCTTGGGGTCATAGGCAGCATCCCTCCTCCTCCAAACACGGCGAGTTGAGTTGATGCCAAAGAGCTCCATTTTGGTCTCATCTGACCACAACACTTTCACCCATTTGTCCTCTGAATCATTCAGATGTTCATTGGCAAACTTCAGATGGGCATGTATACGTGCTTTCTTGAGCAGGGGGACCTTGTGGGCACTGCAGGATTTCAGTCCTTCACGGCGTAGTGTGTTACCAATTGTTTTCTTGGTGACTATGGTCCCAGCTGCCTTGAGATCATTGTCAAGATCCTCCCGTGTAGTTCTGGGCTGATTCCTCACTGTTCTCATGATCATTGCAACTCCACGAGGTGAGATCTTGCATGGAGCCCCAGGCCGAGGGAGATTGACAGTTCTTTTGTGTTTCTTCCATTTGCGAATAATCGCACCAACTGTTGTCACCTTCTCACCAAGCTGCTTGGCAATGGTCTTGTAGCCCATTCCAGACTTGTGTAGGTCTACAATCTTGTCCCTGACATCCTTGGAGAGCTCTTTGGTGTTGGCCATGGTGGAGAGTTTGGAATCTGATTGATTGATTGCTTCTGTGGACAGGTGTCTTTTATACAGGTAACAAGCTGAGATTAGGAGCACTCCCTTTAAGAGTGTGCTCCTAATCTCAGCTCGTTACCTGTATAAAAGACACCTGGGAGCCAGAAATCTTTCTGATTGAGAGGGGGTCAAATACTTATTTCCCTCATTAAAATAATTTATAACATTTTTGACATGCGTTTTTCTGGATTTTCTTGTTGTTATTCTGTCTCTCACTGTTCAAATAAATCTACCATTAAAATTATACACTGATCATTTCTTTGTCAGTGGGCAAACGTACAAAATCAGCAGGGGATCAAATACTTCTTTCCCTCACTGTATATATATATATATATATATATATATATATATAATTTATTTATTTATTTTAATGCAATAGTGCTTTGAGATTGAGGTTTTATTGGTTGTCATAACACTATTGCCCAAGAGTATAGTTTAAGTTCACTGCAAGGCATTCTCCACTCCTGTTCCCCTTCTCAAATACAAGATGTCTGATGTCATTAAACTAACAGAAAGAACAGCTAAGCGTGTGTGCCTCAAATGTGAGAGCCAGAGGAATCTGGAAAACATGGTCTCTCCCACATTTTCACCATGATGCAATGTGTTTTCATTTCCTGTTCGCTGCAACTCCCTCAAGTCAAACGTCACTTCAGCCCAGTCCTCCACTGCTCCCAGTTCCATTTACGTAACTCATATTGTTTATGCTTTCCAGACATTAGCAATCGAATCATAACAGTGTGTATTATTTATTCATGGAACACAAGACGTTTCAGCTGCCAAGCAGAGAAAAACTTGCAAATAGACATATGAGTGTGTAACATATCAATAACTGGATTTTTCTTAATTAACACTGGAACAGACTGAACTATTTACGCTCAACTCGTAGCACTGACCCATGAGGAATTTGATGAAATACTGTATTGGTTAGAGATGCATTTGCTAAATGTCACCCACTGCACAAGGACGCATTTTTAGCCGTCAGAAGAGTCACATGTGGGCACCATGTGCATTCCCTTTGAATGAAGTTGACTTATATAAGCTTTACTTGTCATTTATAATAAGGTGGTATGGTGGCGTGGTTGGTAGCATTAATGCCTTACAGTTTCAGTGTCCCTGGTTTGATCCTGAGTTTGGGTTATTGGCCCAAATGTGATTATATCAATTGTACAATTACTGTGTCAAGGAAAAACTCCTTGTATATTATGATGTCATAATGAAGTGCTTCTTCTCTCATTCAGTCGACCAGAAATTACATAGGGTTAGAGCTTGGCTATGGTTAATGTTTGGTTAGGAGTAGGATTTGGTTAGGGTTAGATATAGGCCAGAGGTTGGGAACCTTTTCAGCTGGCAGAGCCATAAAGCCAAAAAAAAAAAAAAGTTATGATTTTTTTTCTTTAAAGAGCCAGATAAAAGTTTATGTTTTTATATATGTCTTCTTATTAATATAGTTATTATCTTTACTATTATTGCATAATTATATAAAAAATAAATAAATAAATAAAAAAGTGGTAATGTAATACAGGCAGTTTGAGAGTTCTTGACCTAACAGCCTGCACTTCACCTAATAGGCCTGTAGGTGGCACTTGGACATCATTTAACATCATTAATTTAAGATCATTTCATCAAATGGTAAATCAATACAAGATGCAGTACCCAAGTAAGAGTAAATTGAACACTACTTACCATGAATGCAACTTCCAAATATGCAGATTCGTCTGTCCGTTCGGTCTAGAAAGAACGATCCTCGTCATTTTTGTTCTTTTAGCCATTTCACCTTTGTTAAATAAAAAAAGAAAGAAAGAAAAGAAAGAAAACAGACTGGCTATGTAATTTTCAATCGATTTATGAATTAGTCTGGGAAATTACCGCTCTGCTTCACATTGAAAATTGAGCATGTTGTGCCGCAGGTTGAAGTCTACATGACAAACGGGAATCGATTATGAATTATGTAATATTTTAAAATATGTAATATGTAGAATTTGGACTGAATTGACACACTACCTATTTTCTTTTCCTGACACTGAGCCATAGCCAATCACTGAAAGAGCCATAAATGGCTTGCAAGCCATAGGTTCCCGACCCCTGATCTAGATGATAGTTAGTGTTTGAACCTGTTATGTGCCCTCCTCTCTCAATAAAACAGAGCACAAAGTTAAGCACAACCTTACCCTGAGCCAGATTCCTAGTTCCCAATCATTTGCTTCTAGAAGCAAAAACCTAACTATAGCTATTTGATTATGATTAACTGCAGTATCTGTTTAATACATTATAAGTCTTCTATATCATGATGTCATAATTAAGTGCTTTTTAGTTGACCAGCAGTTACATAGGGTTAGATATTTGCTATGGTTAATGTTTGGTTAGATATGGGCTATAGCTATTGTTTGAACCTTTTATGTCCCCTCCACTCTCTCAATAAGTAGCGCACAAAATGTACAATCTACATCTATTCCACTTTTGCAAGATCAATGACAGATATCAAGGCAGAGGGGGCCGGCTCAAACCACTTTACCCTGAGCCAGATTTCTAGTTCCCAGTCATCCACAGACATAGTGGATTTTCCCCATTGACAATCCCCATTGTCAAATATCTGGGAATTATCTGTGGTGGTGTAGTTATATCATTCAAGCTGCTCTCACAACTCTGTTCTTTGTGATGTTGTTTTGCTTCTGTTGGAATTTATTCTTTGCAGCTTTTCTCTTGCTGGAAGCAGAAACCTAGTTGTAGCCAATTAGTCACATAAGATGAACTCCAACTGCGTACAAAAATATGGACATTTTTTTAACCTTTATTTGAAAGAAAATTCATCTACTTATAAATTAGGCAGCAGTATTGTTATCTCTCTCTCTTTCTCTCGCTCTGTGTGTGTGTGTGTACTGTACTGTAGTTTTTACAACAATTAGACCATACTCTTGTGCAATTTCAGTATTTACAATTTGCAACATTTATTACATACTAATTTTTCATTTTAATTTCATAAATACAGTGTAGGCGGGGCGCACGGTGGCTTAGTGGTTAGCACATTCGCTTCACATCTCCAGGGTCGGGGGTTCGATTCCCACCGGGGCCCTGTGTGCGGAGTTTGCATGTTCTCCCTGTGCTGCGGGGGTTTCTTCCGGGTACTCCGGTTTCCTCCCCCAGTCCAAAGACATGCATGGTAGGCTGATTGGCGTGTACAAAGTGTCTGTAGTGTATGAATGGGTGTGTGAATGTGTATGTGATGGACTGGCACCCTGTCCAGGGTGTACCCCGCCTTGTGCCCCTGGGATAGGCTCCAGGTTTCCCCGTGACCCTGAAGATAGGATAAGCGGTATAGAAGATGGATGGATGGATGGATACAGTGTAGGCCAATTGTGTAGCAGTGTTAATTATCTAACCTAGATAACTGTGTATGCATTTCTACGTCCATCTGTTATCAAGCAAATGAGTTACTCAAGTCACTTTGTCAAAATGGGATGCTGTATGGTTTTATGGCAAAACTGCCACTTTATATTGTCTTCTGTTACTACTCTATGCTATCACTGGACCGTAAATTGATAACACTATAAAGTTGCTCCCACCATCCACTTTATTAGGAACACCTTTAACTGCATTCATGCAGTTATTTAATCAGCCAATCATGTGGCAGCAGCGCAGTGCAAAAAATCATGCAGATACAATCAATCGGTTGATGCACCTAAATGCACTGACTGTTGCAAGACAATTACATAAAGTACGTTTTCTTTTTGGCATTTCTTTTTAAGAATTGATTTTAACATAACATTATCTCTATGATATGTTTATTTATTTATCAGACTGAATGTGTACACTGTCTGCTAATGAAATATTTAAATAAACAAATAAAAAAGAACGCCATAAATCCCGCTGTTATGTCCCTCTGCTTTTTTTTTTTAGGCACAGTGAAAAACCAAAGACTGTATACTGGACTGAACTGGACTGTATATACGGATGGTCATCCTAAAAAGGGATTCAAAAGTGAACCCAAAATGTCTCTGAGGTCCTCTAGTGGCTGGCTGCATTACAATTTTTAACCCCAGCCATTCCCATGTTAGTGAATGGCAATAGACCTACACTTACATTTGAAGTTAGATCTTCACAAACTAATATTTAGGAGTAGTGTGCTGTCATTTCTACAAGTTCAGTTGTCAATATATCTTCTTCAGTATTTTTTCGTATGATAAAAGCGTTTTATAACCAGTTATTTGATAATAAAACGCATGGTAATTGATGAAGCGATGACAGTTGAGCCTTGAACGTACAATATACAACTAAAGCTCTTGATAGTTTTATAGCTAAGCCATGTCTTGTTCTGCTGTTAACTGTTCTAACAGACCCTCAGTGGAGTTTTATTTCCAGTATGCAAAACATGGAAAAGACTAGCAGATAGAACAATTTATATTCATTAAACTAGTGCATTTAATGTCAGCGGAATAACTTTAGTAGAGTATGAATCGACAGCAAGATGAGGTTTTCTTGAGAATAACATTAAATTAACAACTAACTTAGTTAAACATTCTTTCACAAATTCAGTTCAAGATGTGCTTAGCTTCGCCACTAATTAGCTCTAACTAACTAGAAAGTTGCTTCTACTAGGGTAGCTTCTAGCCACTTTATCTAACGTTTAATGCAATGCCCAAGCTTTGTTTTATAAAGTCTCTTCATATTAAACTCCTTGATTACTGCAACAGCCTCTTCACATATGAGGCACACATTTTTTCCATTGCGCTATGAAAAAATTGCGTGTTCCGATTTCCAGCTTTCTTGAAATCACCTGTTATCATCACTAACTGTGCACTTTTTGGCTACAGCAATGACTAATTATTTATTTTTCATATTGCATTGTAGCTAACCATGTTAACACAGTGTAGCACAACACAACATAAGTTTACGGTGCAGCTACCACCGTAAAGCTTACCAGTGTAAAGCGAAAGGGAAAATCGCAACCTATTGGCCAGCCACATATCATACATTCTAAGAGAGAAGATAATTAAAACCATTCCGCGGGTTGCATTCGGCCCGGGGTGAGGCTTTGATTACCCCTGGGTTAACAAGTCATTCCACAGTCCACAGCAATTTTTTCCTCAACATGTAGGTTGTGTTGAGTATAAATGTCGACTGCTGGAATTTATGTTACATTTTCTTTATTTTTTGTATTGATTTTCACTTCTTTTTTTTCCCACATTCGTATGCATATGTTGATGACCTGTAAAGTAAAAGCATGTTCCTAATACAGCTAATTTGCATGTGACTCCATCAAAACTCCATGAAAGGTCACATACACAGACAGCTGGGAGCACAGAATGAACGGTGATGGTAAAGCCTGACAGGCAGAAAGGGAAGTTATTCTGACTAATTTCTGAGCCAATAAAAATATTTAATAACATATAATATTGATAATAATAAGCGAGTGTGAAATCTTACCATCAGCTGAGGCATTTGTTTATGGCTTATGTCTATGCAAAGACAGACCAGCCTGTTTTCTATTTATACTGTGCCATTTCTTTTGTCGTAATTGAATGATTAATTTGTCTTCATTCATGGGTTTGTACTTTCTTTATTTTTTATATTCTTTAATTAACGGCAATAATATAAAATAATCGGTTTTCACAAAATGTTCTTAGTGGTCAGTGACCTAGTGAACTAGCATGATGATGTGTTTTTGATAGACTCCAAAGCACTTCTATAAGTCTCTCTGGATAAGGACGTCTGCTAAATGTGAAATGCATGCTCAATTGGGTTAAGGGCTGATGATTGACATGTTCAGTCTAAAATGTTCCATGTTTTCTCCCTGATGAAGTCCTTTGTTGTGTTGGCAGTGTGTTTTGGGTCATTGACTTGATGCATGATGAAGTTCCTCCCAATTAAACTGATGCATTTCTCTGTAACTTAGCAGACAGAATGTTTCTATAGAGTTCTGAATTCATTCAGCTGCTGCCTTCATGAGCTACATCGTCAATAAAGATTAGTGAGCCTGTTCCAGAAGCAGCCCAAGCCATGACACTACCTCCGCCATGTTTCACAGATGAGCTTGTTTGTTTTGGATCATGATTAGATCCCCACTTTGACCTTTCCATCACTTTGGTAGAGGGTCATCTTGGTTCCAAGACTTTTGTGGCCCATTTCCGTATTTCCTTCAAAATACCAATCTGTCTTTCCGATTTTTACTGCTCATGAGTCGTTCGCATCTTGTGGTATGACCTCTATGTTTCTCCTCTCGAAGTCTTCTACGAATGGTGGGTTGTGATGTTCCATGTCTAGTTGTTAGTACACCGGTGGTTTCTTTCTTTTTCAGGACATTCCAAATTGGTGTATTTGCTATGCCCAATGCTTGTGCAATGGCTCTGAACGATTTTCTCTTTTTTTCCTCAGCTTTATAATGGCTTGAATTTTCTCCCATAGACAGCTCTCTGGACTTCACATTGGTTATTCTTTTTACCAGCAAACACAGTCTTCACAGGTGAAACCCAGCGCTCAAACCAAGAGTCCTGTTGATGTTCAGAGCTAATAACTGTTTAAACAATCAATATATCAGGACACACCTGGGCAACAAGAAACACCTGCCAGTCAACTGCACAATATTTTCTTATCATTTTGTGAAAAAATGGTGGGTTCCAATACAATGTGCCATGTCCTAAATTGGGTTAACACATCTAAATGTAAACATCAGAAAATAAAAGCTGAAATTCTGCTGTATTGTTTCATATTCATATTTTCATCTCAAACTCAAATATCTTCAGTGTATGACAACAACAACAAAAAAGCATTGACCTTGGTGTTCCAATACTTTTGGAGGGCACTGTATGAAAGTGCAGTAATCCATGCAAATTATATGAATTGAAGTCGACCAAGTCGAGGTTTACATTATTAATCATAAATGACATGCGTAAATTTACACAACTCAGGAGATGTAGTAGGATACAAACATCCCCCCTGAATTTACAGGATTTTGCACCGGCTTTACACTGTGACTTTGCTGTCACAGGCACATCATAAAGGACAACCTTTGGAAGAAACAGAGGATGAATTACAGCTTCCAGGTGTGTAATTAGCTAATTAGCACGCAAACGTTCTGTTCATATTGTTTACAAATGACAATGTGAAAGAGCTACAAACCTGTGTTGCGTTGCTGCACACCCAGTATGGCAGAGAATAGTAGCTATCATCATCATTTAATCTAACTTGAAGAACATGTTATTGCACAGTCTATGAAAGAATTCTTAGTGGGATCATGTCGTACAGTGTGACAAGTAATAATCGTAAAAGAACGTCGGAATGGATGGTTAACATACACCTATTATAAACAGCAAAATTAATGCGCAAACATGTTATGCAATGTCACGTAAATGTTTTGCACAGTAATTGCGCTGAAATGATGTTCAATAACTTACCATTACTCCATTTAACCTTCCCAAAACGCCGAATAAACCCCCCCGCACCTTTTTTTTTTTTTTTGGTTAGTGCATTTGCTTCACACCTCCAGGGTTGGGGGTTTGATTCCCGCCATGGCCCTGTGTGTGGAGTTTGCATGTTTTCCCTGTGCTTTGGGGGGTTTCCTCTGGGTACTCCGGTTTCCTCCTCCAGTCCAAAGACATGCATTGTAGACTGATTGGCATGTCCAAAAATATCCGTAGTGTGTGTATGTGTGTGATTGTGCCCCGCGATGAATTGGCACCCCGTCCAGGGTTTCCCTTCACCTTGTGCCCCATGCCCCTTGCGATAGGCTCCAGGTTCCCCGAGACCCAGTAAGAATAAGCTGTACAGAAAATGGATGGATGGATGGATGGATGGATATTTGATTGGCTATTAGCTACTGTGAAGACAAACAGGATTAGCCAATCAGAATACATACCTTTTTTTCCTCTCGTTTTTGCTAGAAAACGAGACTCTTTTTTTTCAGTTATAGAGGGTATGCATGTGACATCACAGTAGCTGTAAGTCACCGCGGTCACGCCCACTGAGTGGCAAAAAGACTGAGAGAACGCATTAGTGTACAGCGTGAATTCCGCGAAAACACAGAAAAAAACGTATCTAAAATGGGAAAACGCTGTTGTGCGGTCGACTGTGCTAACAGATTCAACAAGAATTCAGCGCTATCTTTACACAAAAAAACATTCAGTCCTTTTTTACTAAGTCAAGCAGTGTAAGTTGTTTTGGCGTGTGGTATTCATGTTGTACAATGATGAATAATTTGCTGCATATTTCTTTTTAAACACTGCCTATTTCCACTGATGAATAACGGGGGCTCATTCATTCTCTGACTGCGTGTGTATATATATATATATATATATATATATATATATATATATATATATGTATTTATATATTATATATACAAGTTCTTGGACAAGTTGTAAGGGTCACTGTCGAGTCCAACTGCCTTTAATTTAAGCTGATAATCATTAGTTATAATAGCGTCTTCACAGTTTCCCCTATTAACACCAGCCATGCTGCTGGATCTTGTGCCACTCAGTCCAACTGAGGGGGCGTGTTCTGGCGGGAAACTGACGTCAATGCACACCCACTATACTCCATATGGAGATTACAACACGTGACGTATGAAATGTTTAACTGCAGGAGGAGAAAAATAATTCCAGCTCAGGTTTTATAAGATCAGTTATAGTCTCCTTCCTATTACTATCATCTTATTATAATCATTTCAGTAGAACTGTTACACAGGTATTTTATGGCGACTTTATTAATATGGTCATATTGGATGACGGTAGATCGTACCTTAAATAATTCAAATAAATTCGCTCTGTCACAGCTCTTAATGTTATCTTGCATCCAGCCAAAATACACGAATGCCTCGGGCTTACTAATTTAGTTGTCCAGATCACGCGATGTTTTGGTTTAGCACATTTGCCCACCCCTCTGAAAATATGTGGTATCTCCCATCCCAAGCCGTCACAGGCCTGTCTGTGTGCCGCTAAAAATAAAACTACTTGCCCGCCATCTACTGGTCAAATTATAGAATAGTCGAAAGGTGAAACATATTCAAGAAGAGTAATAATGTATAATAATAATATTATATATATATATATATATATATATATATATATATATATATATATATATATATATATATATATAAAATTGGCACCCCGAACCATTCAACTCAATACTTTATTAAAGATATTATTCAACTATACAAAAATTACCTGAAAAACTTGCTCTGTTCAGCGGTATTATATAGAATAACATTGCATAAATCGCACCTAATATGGCTTTGAAACGTGCCTAATTTTGTATTAAATGTCGCATACAATAGATTTACATACATCCGAGGTCAAAAAACACTTCAATGTGCTCATAATTTAAATTGCAGCGTTACCTTTTTTTCCCCCAATGTCACAAACGACTCGTTAAATGATCCGTTATAAACGATTCATTCTAAACTACTCCTTTCAGAGAGCATACAGAGGTCAGACGTCCCAGCCTGTTGTGATTGGTCTACCGCTGTCAGCGAGCAGCCAATGACGACCAGAGGCGGGGTTTTTTGCTACAAACCTACAGGTTTGTACAGGAAGTCAGTCTGGAATCACTAACGACTCGTTTAAGCTGTTCAGAATCGGTTCCTTCTTTTGGGAGTCAATCACTCCTTTTGTGGTGCGCTTTGATTTTTGAAACTTTGCAGACGTTTTTACATTCACAAACATCTCTATAACACACTACATGAAAGGTAATATTTGAAAAAAACATAATAGGTGCACTATAGGGGTATAATATATCAAATTGCTGAGGAATTCTTTAATACACAGCAATAGTTCAAATGAATACAAAAATACTGTATGTTAGTCTGTGACATGAACTTACCAACAGTCCCAAATGATATCTGTTAACTTAAACAAGCAGGTATATACTGTACACCAGTGGTTATTGATCTGGGGGCCGCCAGAGGGGCCGCATAGAAATTCTAGAACTTTATTATTATTATTATTATTATTATTATTATTATTATTATTTTAATTTGACCTGTATGTATGGTGGGATTGTCAACCTTTGAACTATGAAGTACATAAAAATGAGAAATATTAATAAATTAAACACATTATACACACCACACTAAGACACACACCAAACTGAGACGTCCGCTGATATACTAGTGTACAGTATTGTTAGCCACACACTGATAAAACCTAAGACTATTTAAAATGGATACGTTTTTAGATAGAGGACAAAGTCTCTTAAATGAGAAAGTTAATACAGAAGAACTTAGCATGAAAAAAAAGGGTTAGGGTTTCTCATGCTGAAAAAGTTGGAGAACCACTGCTGTATTAATGGTTCCCAAACTGGGCGCCAGAGAGCGTTGGGAAGGGCGTGAAAATTGGAGAGAAATTCTAAAAGCAAAATAAAATTGACAAATGAACAATAATTAAAAATACAAATATACAATAAATAAGAATAATAATAATTGTTTTGTGCAATTTCTGTAACAGTGTGACAGCATCACATTTCCAAGGTGTTTGTTACTGAGTTACCGTGTCCATCTTAACTTGCCTGAGATATAGCGAGCTAGATATAACTAGATATGGTACAAAGTTTCTGAAGTGAAAACACCCAGAAACTGAGCAACCTGGAAAACCAACACAGAAAAGCTGGTAAAATTTGCAAGTATGATCCGGAATACATACAATATAGGAATACGGGAAGGCAAACTATCTAGGAGCATTCAAGCCAACTCATTCCCATTAGTGAGACTATGCACAGACACACACAAACACACAAACACATATTGTACAATAATAATGACAAAAGAAACGTTGAATATGGAAATAGTGCAGATAATAATACATGAGAAATTAAATGAACCTCAAAACATGCTTTGAAAGAAAATTTAACATTGTTAAGTAAATTTGCTATGCAAGTAATGTAAATGATTCCTAGAGATGTTTCACAGCAGGGGCCCTGTTTAGAGGCCATTGCTATCTGGGGGTCCTCAGTAGGGCAAAGTTTGGTAACCCCTGCACTATATGGCCAAAAGTTTGTGGACACCTGATCATAAGCACCATTGTGTGCTTGTTGAACATACAGTTCAAAACTATGGGCATTAACACAGATTTGTTCCACTCTTCTTTCCATTGGATATGAGCTCATTCAGCCACAAGAGCATTAGTGAGGTTGAGCACCTGAGACCTGGTGCACAGTCTGTGTTCCAGTTCATCCCAACGGTGTTCATTGGGGTTGAGGTCAAGGCTCTGTGCAGGTCACTTGAGTTCTTCCACCGCAACCGTGGCAAACCGTGTGATTAAGGAGCTTGTTTTGTTTTCTTCCCAGTCTGCCCCTGAGGATGGGTACCTTTTTGAGTCTGGCTCCTCTGAGAGTTTCTTCCTCATGAAGTTTTTCTTTCTGGTTTGCCCAGCAGAGATCTTACTGAACCCCTAAAGAGTCACAATGAGATTTATTTTTTTAATACTTTTGCATTCATTCGCAGTATTTTTGTATTCTCTTGCAATAGTTATGGGTTTCCTTGAAAATTTTGTTTGCATCCGCTTGCAATAGTTTTGAGTTATTTCACAATAATTGTGTTCTCTTTAAATAAATTTGTGTTCCCCTGCCAGCCTTGCTGTAGTCCCTGCATGCATGACATTGTCGTGGCATGCACCCAGTAGTGTAAAATACCATGATGGATAAATTTTACTTTGAAGCTGGATTAAAATATCGAGATATATGATCATTCTTTAATACACATGGTCATGTAATAGTTAATAAACACTAAAGTGCAATCTGCAATGTAGGGGATTTTTTTTAAACAAAAGAACTTGTAATCTTGAGGATGGAGTCACTCTGTGGGGTTGCCAAGTGCTGAGGTGTGTAGTGTGTAAAAATTATCTATCCTCTGTTGCATCACTCACTACAGAGTTTCAAACTGCCTCTGGAAGCAACATCAGCATAAAAACTGTGCGTCAGGAGCTTCATGAAATGGGTTTCCGTGCTCGGACAGCTGCACACAAGTCGAAGATCAGTATGAGCAATGCCAACGTAAGCTGGAGGAGTGTAAATCATGCCACCGCTGGACTCTGAAGCAGTAGAAATCTGCTTCTCTGGAGCGATGAATCATTCTTCTCTATCTGGCAGACTGATGGACGAATCTGTGTTTGAAGCACTACCTGCTGAAATGCATAGTGCCAACAGTAGTGTCAAGTTTGCTGGAGGAGAGATTAATGGTCTGGGGCTGTTTTTCAGGGTTACAGGGCTAGTCCCCTAGGTTCTAGAGAAGGGTAATGTTAATGCTACAGCATACAAAGACATTTTAAGACAACTGTATGCTTCCAATTTTGTTGCAACAGTATGGGGAAGGCCCTTTCCTGTTCCAGCATGACTGTGCCCTGGTATACAAAGCGATCTCCATAAAGACATGGTTTGATGAGTCTGCTGTGGAGGAAATCCAGTGGCCTACACAAAGTCCTGACCTCAGCCCTACTGAAACATGAATGAATTAGAGCATGGATTGCGAGCCAGGCCTTCATTAGTGCCTGACCTCACAAATGCTCTTTCACTGAATGGGCACAAATTCCCACAGAAACTCTTGAAAATCTTGTAGAAAGCCTTCCCAGTAGAGTGGAGGTTGTAATAGTTCCACATGGTGGGCCAACTCCATATTAATTCCCATGGTTTTGGAATGGGACATCCAACAATCTTATATACTGTACTAGGTGTGATGTTGAGGTGTGCATATACTTTTGGTTATATAGTATATGTTTGATTATCAATGAGCTGGATCCAAGAGGGCCTTTACAGAGGAAATGAAGACAGCAAAAGTTTTTTGTTTGTTTGTGTGTGTGTGTGTGTGTGTGTGTGTGTGTTTTAAAGAACCTTTAGGGGCTCAGTAGGATCTACAGAAACCATCCACTTTATTAGGAACACCTGTACAAATGCACATTTGTGCCATTATCTAATCAGTCAATCTTGTGGCAGCAGTGCACTGCAAAAAATCATGCAGATACAGGAAAAGAGCTTCAGTTAATATTCACATCAAAAATCAGAATTAAGAAAATATGTGATCTCTGTGACTTTGATTGTGGTATGGTTGTTGGTGCCAGAATGGCTAGTTTGAGTATTTAAGAAACTGCTAATTTCCTGGGAATTTCTCATGGAATAGTCTCTAGAGTTTACACAGAATGGTGCACCAAAAAAAAACCCACTGAGTCCTGTGGGGTGGAAACATTGATATGAGAGATCAGAGGATAATGGCCAGATTCGTTCAAGCTGCCATGAAGGATATAGTAACTCATATAAATAATCACTCTTTACAACTGTGGTGAGCAGAAAATCATCTCAGCATGCACAAAACATCAAACCGTGAGGTGGATAAGCCACAACATCAGAAGACAACACTGGGTTCCACTCCTGTCAGTCAGGAATTGGATGCTGAGGCCAAGAACAGAAATCTGTGGTAGGCTTTCAATCTGCAGACTCTCTGCATTGTTTTCTTTTTTGCCACATGATTGGCTGATTAGATAACTACATGAATGTGCAGGTATACAGTCCTGCTGAAAAACAAAACAAAACAAAACCAACAAAAAAACAAAAACAATAGAACACATCACAGAAATTCTAATGCTTTCCACTACAAATACCATTAAAACCATCAGCTAACCATTACAACCATTACCATTATTGGTACTTAATGGTATCCACTAGACATAACACACCACCCAATCGATGGCAACAAATTACCAACTAGAGATCCACAGGGACCATTACAATTTCCATTTAAACCAATACAATTCCCATTCTAATCATTAAAACCTTTAAAAGTCTATGAGTGTTTCTATTGTTGTTGTTGTTGTTGTTGTTTTTTCCCCAAGCAGGGAGGTGTTCCTAATAAAGTGGACGGTGAGTGTAGATCTACAACTAGATTTCTTTAAGCCAAGGTCTATTATTAAAACGCCATAGAAATCAAATAGAATTGAACCGAACTCGATTCAGTGTATCAGTATGCACTTTAGCACGGTGCAGATGCTCTACTACCGCAGCTGTGGGGCAGAAATGTCGTGAAACCCCCACCGCACGCGCCTCACGCATGTCAAAATGGCTCCGCGACACGTGATCCAGTCGAGTGTTTGTAAACACGCGTCCAAAGCATGTGATTGCGATGACGTCAAAAGGCGGCGACGAATAGGGAACCGGGGGTGTGTGAAAGCGGGGCGGGGTTCAAATGTGGCGCTGTGGAAATTCTGATGCGCTGCACAAGGTGTTTCGGACGTTTCGGAAATGCTGAACGGACCCCGGAGCAGAAGCGACGACGCCGTGGGAGCAAGCCAGCACGTGAAATGACCGTGGGAAGTCCAGGAAATAATAATAATAATAATAAAAAACAAGGTTATTCAGGTGAGTGGAAAATGTTGCTGTGCGAAACAAGACACAATATTCCTGGCTGTCGTGTTCAAGAAGGAACACTGTAGAGTCACATGTGGGTAAAGTTGCGCTCGCATAGTAACCGACATGTAATGTTAATTATATACGGGTTGGAAGAATAAAAAACCCTTTGATTCGAGTTATACAGCGTTGAACTGTTCAACGTTTCGCCCTCTATGTAGTCTGTTATCATTTGCCGCATCAAAGTCAGTGCGGTGCAGAAATCCCCTCTGTAGGTAATGTAATGGATTATCACTGATGTTTTTAAAGGAAGCCACTGAGTAAGTTTGTGTTCTTCCTTTTTGTTGTATTTATCTGGTTAGCGGGGGATAAAAACACGCTTATAGGTGGGGTTTGCTGCTGCGACATAGGTGTGTGTGTGTGCGCGCGCGCTCGCGCGCGTATGCTTTATGCCTGTCGCGGCTTTGATGGCGTGTTACGCAGTTCATATTTCCCCCATTCTCTTCTCCTCACTGGAACATTTTGCACATTTCGCTCAAATGCTTCCTTTATTAAGTTATAAAGCAGATGATTTATCTTTTTTATACTACCATGGTATTAAGTTCTATAGCCTGTGTATACATGTGGTTTATGTAACCTAACCTGTTTGTGTGTACTTTTGTTACAAGCTTGTATTTATTTATATATATTTATATATATATATATATATATATATATATATATATATATATATATATATATATTATTAAATAATGTTTTATTGAACCCTGCAGCGATGTCAGGACAGTAACACCGAAGTGCTCACCTAAATACTCAGTCCAGGCCAAATTGTTAGTCATAAGTGCGCACCTTGTATTTCCGATGTAAACAAAGCTGGAGTGGAGGACGGCGTGCCGCTAGGTGTCGCTGTTGTGCGTAACCTCTGGCACACTTTCTGTTACGTCAGCTTTCATGTGATAAACTGAACCGTACAAAACATCCCAGGATGAATGGCAAGAACGAGAGACAACACTGATTCCCTGATACAATCAAGACCTGTATTTTGACACCGAAGGCCTAGTTTGAAAAGTATATTGGGCTGAATCCTTTCAGGTGAAGGCATCTGATTTATAAAGGAATCATCGGTCAAACACACACAAGTCTCTCCTGTCTAAACTTTTATGCCTGCTTTTATAATATGGCGAAAGAGTGAAAAGTCTTTCATACAGTACCTGACGTATTTTTCTCCCTACGTTCATTCATACATTCATTTTTAATGACTGACATATTGTTACACTCCTAATCATTACAAGTTCGTGTTAAAAAAGCTAAACAATTGCTGCAAATATTTATTGCCTATGAAAGAATAGTTTCTCAAAGGGGGTTTTAGGCACAGTGTGGGTCAAGACAGTCGACTGAAAAACTTTGCATCCTCCCAGATTTGAGTGAAAACTATTTCACTATTGTCTACCAAACCTGTAACAAGACCATCCAAAACAACAGGGTAATATACAGCAAAAAAAAGGGTTTTGTTTGTTTGTTTGTTTGTTTTTAAAGTTAAAATAAATAAAAAGAAAGAAAAAATTTCCTCTTGGTCTCCATACCTGACTTGAAGAATGCCGTTCATGACGCCTGGCCTTACAGAAATGTCATTAAGAATGAGACATTGGCAAATATTACAGAAACAGTTGCAAAACCTTTGAACTTTTATTTTTATACATCAATATTTTTATACAACAACTAGTTTTATATTATCTCTTATGTCTGTGAAACTAAATAAACTAAAAGTTCTCTTGGTATTAAATTACATTTCTAAATGTCGTCTTCTTTTTTTTTTTTTTTTTTACAGGGGAATGGAAACTTTTGCATTCAACACTTCTTCTGCCAGGTCTGTCTATCTTCAGTTTCTGTGCTGTTGTTGAAAAACAGGTGGGAATGTACCAAAAGGCTATGCATACTAATGTAATGACTTAATCTGAGCGGTTGGAACCAATCCACACGCCTGAAGTTTCATATTTCATAGAACTTGGACATCTATTCGTTGTGTTTAGGAAAGTATCCATAGAGGTGAACATTGTTGCCCTAGGTAATGTCAGTATGTTACACTGACATCTGAAGCTACACAAAATATTGATGATACCAAATGGGTGGAAAAGGCAGGAAGAGTAGAGAAATGAAATGGGGGGGGGAAGGGCTGTTAATAGATTATTGAAATTAGTCCGGTGCAAATTTTTTAACTCATAACATTAGTAATTAATATAACAGGAAAGAACAAAGCACATCGTTCATGTCTTATGAAAGCTTGTTGGTTCCTCTGTTCTCTGATGCATTTCATGTTTTACAGTAGATCAGACGTGGAGAACACTTCCAGGCACACGGGGTAAGTGTCCTTTAATAATACACGTCTTTATGACTGAAACGATTCCTCGAATTATTCGAGTACTTTATTTGCAAAAACTCCTCGAAATAAAAGTCTTTGCTTTTACCGTGCATACGTACAAAGACGACTGATGAAGAAACAACCCTAGAGGGAGGTGCTAAAAAAAAGACGAATATTTATCAGTAATTTGGAATCCTTTCAGAACTAAACAATATATAATTACAGTGTGTGTACTGCAAATTGGAGCTAGCGTAGCACAACGGTATGACATGTATGCTTCAGCACTTACGCAGAATGAGAGCGTTAGATAACTGAAAGAATGTAGAGGCTTATATTATAGAAGGTTCAAAATAAAAACAGAACAACCAGTCAACACTAAGAACATGCATTGAGTTATGACTAAGTAGCTTGCTCTATAGTAAGCAGGATTGTCTACTCATGCTAGCATGAGACTAAATCTGTTAGTTTGTGGCAGTCAGTTTGAGAGCGCACAGTTGCTGACTTTGAAAGATACTCTGGTGTGAGATTATTCATTCCGTAATGATTCCGTAATCACTTTTTTCGATATATGGCACAAGATGTCATCGAAATCTGTTCATCAGTCTTATTTTCCGTGGCTCGAAACGGAGCATGAAAGCGTGAGTCTGATGGCGAAACCCTGGTGAGAAATCTTGAGCCCAGTTCTTCTTAGTTAGTATGACAACACAGAGGCACACTCGCATTTAATCAAGGATGTAGCATCCTCTCCTATACAAACAGCCTGGCTACACACTCCAAAATACATACATGTACACACACACACACACACACACACACACACACACACACACACACACACACACACTCCAGAATACCTACAGAAGCATAATGTACAGTGGTGTAAGTAGCAGTTAGAGCTTAAAATGCACCAATCTATCCTTAACGTGTACTTATTATGGTTTGTATTATTTGTTTCAACATTGCTGGGGTTAAATGCTTCTGAAATATGTTGGTCATGAAAATCGAAATGTAAAAGGAAACAAAGTGGTTTGTGCGTTGTTCAATTGTTTACCATGTGAAAAAATATTTTCATTCAATTACTCAATGAATTCAAACAAATAATTGGTCGAATACTGGATTATTGAAGTAATCCGTAGTTGCTGCACTAGCACAGCTATTTTATCATGCTACTGTATTACGACGCAATTAAGCTTTGCAATATGAACCTGTGGAGTGTGCCATTTGTTTGTTTTTTTTTTGTCTCCAGTTTAGTCATTTTTGACCTAATAAGATAAATATATTATAGATAGATAAATATGATTCAGCCTAATAAGCTGAATCTCACAATTTGGAATTGTTGAATTTTAAATGTCGATTAAGAACTTAATGGTCCATGGCTTTTCTGAATGGCAGAGGCAGAGACTGTTCATGTGCGTCATTTGGGGCCTGGGTTTTTAGTAAGGCAGTAAAGAAGTGCCTTTCTTTCACCAAGCCCTGAGGCTCTTCTACTGCTGACGAATTGAGCTGCAGAAAGTGGAGAGATGACACAGCTAAAATTAACCGGCCTGTCACGTCCTGCTGAATGACCGAGTATAGAAATAGCAGAAAGGAAGGCCCTGGGTTAGCATGCCTCATTAGCTATCATGAGCTGCATCAAAAAAAAAAAAAAACCCCAGCAGAGAGTGGGAAATGACCCACTGAAAAGGGGAAATAACATGCGTGTAATGAGTGTTTTATTGACAAGGCACTCAATAGAGGAAATAACGGTCCATGTGTGACCTCATTATTTATAGATGTTTATTTCTGATGGAGAGTAAATTTCCTGTTTCTAAATAACTTTGTTGGATTAAAGCTCCTTGCCGGAAGCTTCCGTTGTTTGAAATGTCTGTGTGGTCTGTGATGGAAGTAAATGAGACAGACTTGGCTGTTCATTTGGATGTCTGTCATATCAATGATTCCTCTGTGCAGAATAGGCCTAAGAATTACAACATTGCCCAGTTGTTCATTAACTCCCATAAAGGAATTCATAATCTTTCAATTCCACTTTCAGTTTCAACCTTTATTCTGCTCTTCTCTAATAGGTGCTCCTCATGAACTTCTCAGAAATGTCTCCTGCTCAACACTGCATCTGTTGCAGGATGACAAGTTCACTATGGCAGTTAGTCTCATATCCTGCCTTCGGGATTCATGCTTGCCTTTTGGGATTCAGTATTATGAAATGTTAGTTGTTCATATACAGTACTTTGCGAAAATATTCACCCCCTTGGCATTTTTCCTATTTTGTTGCATTACAACCTGTAATTTAAGTTGATTTTTTATTTGGATTTCATGTAAGGAACATACACAAAATAGTCCAGATGGGTGAAGTGAAATGGAAAAAATAACTTGTTTTTAAAAAATTAAACATGGAAAAGTGGTGCGTGCATGTGTATTCACCCCCTTTGCTATGAAGACCCTAAATAAGATCTGGTGCAACCAATTATCTTCAGAAGTCACATAATTAGTTCAATAAAGTCCACCTGTGTGCAATCGTAAATGTCACATGATCTCAGTGTATATATACACATCTGTTCTGAAAAGCCCCAGAGTCTGTAACACCACCAAGCAAGTGGCACCATGAAGACCAGTGAGCTCTCCAAACAGGTCAGGGACAAAGTTGTGGAGAAGGTTGGGTTACGGTTATAAAATAAATATCCGAAACTTTGAACAGCCCACGGAGCACCATTAAATCCATTATTAAAAATGGAAAGAATATTGCACCACAACAGACCTACCAAGAGAGGGCTGCTCACCAAAACTTATGGACCAGGCAAGGAGGGTAGTAATCAGAGAGGCAACAGAGAGACCAAAGATAACCCTGAAAGAGCTGCAAAGCTCCACAGTAGAGATTGGATTATCAGACCACTGGACCACTTTAAGCTATACACGCCACAGAGCTGGGCTTTATGGAAGAATGGCCAGAAAAAAGCTATTGCTTGAAGAAAAAAAAACAAACAAACACGTTTGCTGTTCACCAAAAGGCACGTGGGAGACTCCCCAAACATATGGAAGAAGGTACTCTGGTCAGACGAGACTAAAATTTAGCTTTTTGGTCATCAAGGAAAATGCTATGTCTGGTGCAAACCTAACACCTCTCATCACCCAGAGAACACCATCCCCACAGTGAAGCATGGTGGTGGAAGCATCATGCTGTGGGGATGTTTTTCATCGGCAGGGACTGGGAAACTAGTCTGAATTGAATCTGATGGATGGTGCTAAATACAGGGAAATTCTTCAGGGAAACCTGTTTCAGTCTTACAGAGATTTGAGACTGGGACAGAGGTTCACCTTCCAGCAGGACAATGATCCTCAGCATACTGCTAAAGCAACACTCGAGTGGTTTAAGGGGAAACATTTAAATGTCTTGGAATGGCCTCGTCAAAGTCCAGACCTCGATCCAATTGAGAATCTGTGGCATGACTTTTAAATATTGCTGTACACCAGCAGAACCCATTCAACTTGAAGGAGCTAGAGCAGTTTTGCAGTTTTTACTGTTCAAGTTTACTGTTTGTTTTTGTCTTATTTTTAGTTTATTTCACATTAAAAATATTTTGCATCTTCAAAGTGTGTAGGCATGTTGTGTAAATCAAATGATACGAACCCCCCCAAAATCCATTTTAATTCCAGGTTGTAAGGCAACAAAATAGGAAACATGCCAAGATGGCTGAAAACTTTCACAAGGCACTGTAGTATGGTGTTTTCCGTTCTTGCATCCTTAAGTCTTATGTTTGTAAGCATGAGAAAATATAATCTCATCCATGGACATCTCCTGGTCTTTTTCCAGTGTTTAACTGTCCAGCTTTGGTAAGTCTGCCCATGATGGCCTCAGATTTCTGTTCTTTTCAAGCAACTTAAACCAGTCTGGTCATTCTCCTCTGAGCTCTCTCATCAACAAGGTGTTTCAGCCTGCAGGATGTTTTTTGTTTTTTGCACCATTCTATGTAAACTCTATATATTATTGTGTGTGTGAAAATCCCAGGAGATCAGCAGTTTCTGAAATACTCAACTCGGCTCATTTGGCACAAACAACCATGCCACAGTAACTAAAGCTCTTGAGCTGTATCTGCATGGTTTCATGCATTGTACTGCTGCCACATGATTGGCTGGATTGGATGGTTAGTGTATATGTCCTTCCCATACAGTCTTCCCTTTTCAGGCCACCCCTCACTGGAGAATAAATTATTAGAATTTATGAGATTCAAAGAGAGGAGAATTAGGTGGTTATGACTGGCTCTTGTGTTTTTACCAACTTGGGACTGTTTAGTGCCCAAATGTATTGCTGCCTCAGACTGATCGAAAACACAGTCCTGTCAAGGCATGTCCGTCAGTCAGAATAAGTAATACCGTTCTATCAAGTAACGTAATATTTAAAATGAATTAAAAGTGTAACTTTGAAATGCACCAGGTGCCTCCTGCTGATGACCCTGTGATCACCATTGGCGCTGCGGATGGTTGACCTCGGCTCAACGTGTGGTATCACTCCAAAACTACATGGATCTTGTTGTTTAGCATATCCATCCATCTATCCATTTTCTGTACCGCTTATCCAACACAGGGAAGCCTGGAGCCTATCCCAGCGAACTCTGTGCACAAGGTGGGGGACACCCTGGACAGGACTCGCACCCATTCACACACTACAGACAATTTGGACATGCCAATCAGCCAACAATATATGTGTTTGGACTGGGGGAGGAAACCAGAATTCCTGGAGGAAACCTCTGAAGCACGGGGAGAACATGCAGACTCCAGGCACACAGGGTGGAGGTGGAAATCGAACCCTCAACCCTGGAGGTGCGAGGCAAGCGTGCCAACCACTAAGCCACCGTCTGTTTAATATATCATCGTTAATGTTGACAGGCGTGAAGGTGGTGGTGGAAAGCCTCCACAGTTAAAAAAAAAAAAAAAAAAAGGCTCAAGTCAAGTCTAAACTCTTGCCTTTCCATATTTAGCTAGTTTAATTAAACTGATATGTACTTCTAGAAAAAATGTTTAACCTTGAACTCTAGAAGGTTCTTCTGACCCTTAAAGTTTCTATGTAGTAAACATATTTTAGAAAGCTAGACTCAATGAGCTCTTTGGGAACGCTTTTTTCTAAGGTTACAGTGTAACACCCTAGATTAATTTAGTTTAATCGGTTTCTTATAGGCATCAGATAAATAAATCGCAACAAAAATCTATTACGGAAGAGTTTTGGTGTTCTCTGCTCGGATATACAGAGCCACAGCTCCTGCTTCAACACACAGCAGACTTCTGGCAGTACTTCCTGTAATACTGGCAGAAGTTATTTCTCAATTCACCGATGTGACATTGTGGTAATGAGCCCTTGGTGTGCTGCTTGCAGTGTCATACTTAAATTGAGCGTTAAGAGGCTTATTGGTGTGTGATCTGCCTGCTGCTTGCCATACTTGCTGACCTGCTCCTGCTAGCCCTGCCTCTTCTCTGAACATAATCTCGCAGAGAGTAGCATGCTGGGAAGTGTAGTCATGCCAAAGGTGTCAGCCCCAGAGTTGGGAAGGGTTTGTTTTCATTATGCCTTGTACCATTATTATATTATACTGTAATAAAGCGTAAACTAATTGTTTATTTGTTTTTGTCTGTTTAACAAATGAGCATGCTTGTCTTCTGCTTTGAAATGACTTGTATTTTCTCCTAACTGGCAGATCATGTGACTAAATGCACCACATATAGTGCCAGTAATTCAACCATTAACTCAGCTATAACTAACCCTAACAAAGCTATTATGTGGAAAATGACTACAGGTAAATACTGCGTAAGATATCCGTTCGCAGTCCTTTGTCATGCAGCAGCCTTTTCATGGTCTCAGGACAGGAAGAGGAAGTCTATGGAAAGTTCACGGAATGTCCCATGGTAGTAGAGCTTCCCTGGTATTGACACTCAGTGACCCTCTGCAGAATGTCAAAATCAATACCTCCCATGTCCCTTTTTTTTGTATAATACACATCTATTTCCGTTTTTTAGGCACATACAGGAACAAAGACTTTTTGTTCAAGAGACCGGTGTTAGATTTCATTGTTATTATTAGCCTACAGAGCATTACATTTTACTGACGTGTGCAGTTTTGCACCGGTTTGTTTCCTTCTTATTTATACTCTAAATGCAGTGATTTTCCACCTTCCCTGTCTCGCCTTACGTTAGTTATTAACGGCAAATGGCAGGTCTGATATTAACAGATTGTGTCTGTCCTTCAAGGATGTGACCCAAGAGAGGGACAGAATAAACAGAGCAGCCTAGCTGTTACGTAATAGATGCTCAGCTTAGCTATGTGCCTTTAAAAGCTGTGGGTTGTCAGGTGATCGGGCAAGCGCAGTCATCTCAGTTCACCGAGACGTGCGTGTGTAATCACACAAAAAGATGAGACACTGTAGGAAGAGAGGGAAGAACAGAGAACGAGGGAGATAGATGGGCAGATACCCAGTTAAAGGAGGGCAGAGGGAAGAGGAGGATATGAAAGCGGAAGGGAGAGAGAGAGGAGAGAGGGAGATGTCCGTGTCCGCTTAATTGTAAACAAGCGATTGCGTTCTCCCCTTTTTTTTTTTATTTACTTTCTCATTTTTAACACTGTAGCACGAGAGCCGTTGTGATGCTGGGTTGAGCTTCTCATGACGGATGGCTTGTGCTGCCATAACAGAGAGGGGAGAAAAGCCTGGAGAATTAAATGCTGCGTCACACTGTGTGCATAAGAGAGAGAAAGAGTGAGAGAGAAAGAAGGAGACATAGAGCAGGGGAGAAAGGCATTGTGGGAGCATGAGTGTTTGCAGCAGATATTCGATTATTTGCTCGCAAAGACTTTGACATCTATTTGTATGGATGTGTATCCATAAGAAAACAGCAAGTTATTCTGGTGTTTCAAGCCAATGAAAATAGAGTGAGCAGGAGAGGGAGGAGTGATTGTGGAAGGAGGGAGGGTGACGAGAGAGAGCAGGAGAGAGACGCACACACAGGGAGGGCAAGATTTTTGGATTAGTTGCTACGTCACTTTTTCACATCGAGAGGAAAGCAGCAGCTAGGAGGACAGGAGTCCATGTCGCATGCTTTTCTCCTGCCCAAGAGCGGCCGTGAGTGAGCCTCCGCCCTCTGTCTACTCGTTCGCCTCTCATCCTACTCTTTTTCCTCTCCATCCTCATTCTCAACCACCTTTTTCTCTCTCTCTCTGCCGCTGACGCCCGAGTCCGCACTTCGGAATCGCAGCTCTGGGTTCCGACACCGATGCTGAGGAAGCTTTTTTTGCAAATATATATTTGTGTGTATGCATGCTATGGCGTCGAATGTGCATTAGTAAGCAGGTGGGCAGGTGAAGGGTTGAAGACAAGAGCTGCTGTTCTGGAAGATTCCTATATTCGAGGAGAAAGGTGATGAACATGCTTCACAAAGACAGATAGCGAAGTACAAAATAGTATCGCAACACCCTATCTCTCAACATTATTTTGGACCAATGAGGAAACAAGTGCTGGTACCTTGAGCACTGTGTGTGTAAGTCTGTTGTAGATGTGTAGGCTATTCGTGATCTGTATAGAAATGGGTGTTCTTAGTAACAGTTGAGCCGTACTTCATCACAGCCCACTGACAGTCCAGGCCTGTTGAGGAAGAAGCACTTCATACTGCATTTGGCCTTGCCATGCAAATCACTCACATTTGGGGCGGTGGCATTACAATCTTAGCTGGGGATCAGGTATAGGCTAGATGATGTTCTGTGGGGATATGTTGTAATGGGTTAAAAGTGTGAGTGTCAGGAAGTGTCGTGAACAAGAACTAAGCTTGTGAGGGCTACATTTGTGATCTTCTGGCACACACAAGAGGGCAGAACGTTCTGGTAAATTGGGGCGGTTTCGTCAGAATTGGACTTCGGCTCATTCTTCTAGCATGTCCCTCAACTGCACCCATTTCTGCATAGCTACTGGAAGCAATGTGTGTGACTCAGCCATATCCGCTGCATTCAGACTCCAGTGCATGGTGTGTACGTATTTTCTCTGTCAGTTTTGTTTCTCTCTGTCTGTCTCCCTCCTCCAATGAAATGCAAGCATGCCTTGAGAAAACAGGACTGTGCTGAAAAGGCTCTAAATGTCACGCCAGCAGATCAGGAAGAGAGAAAGAGAGCGAGAGAAATTGTTTACCTTGCTCTCTTGGTGACTGAGCCCTGGCTGGTGGCCAGAAAGAAGCCATGTCAGGCAGCTGAGTGACAGCTCTCTCATCCAGTAAGGTTACCTAAGAGCTTTTGCAGAAGCAATTCTATTGGGCAAGCTCAGACAAACAGGTGGAGGGGTTCCTCTCATTGGCCACAAGGTAATGTTATCGTTTACAGTTTTTGTTCAGTGGTTAAATGGAGGATAAAACAAAAATTCATACTGAATAAATTCTTTTGACACACGTGGAGTTTTTAAATTGCTTTTTGTTATAGGTTGGAGGTTATAATTAGGTTTGCATTATATTAAATGTAATGTGGTTTATATAATTTGCCGTACAGCTGATTTTGGGTGTGGTATTACTTGGAAGAAGTTTGAGATTTTGTGGACATCCTCTGGCTGGTTTGATGACAGCATAAGTGCAGTGCTGTACTGTTTTTGTGTTGCCAGTCACATGGCTGCGTGAGGCAGCGAGAAGTGTGACGCAGTTGATCTGTGCCTGTTGCTCTGGTGTTTATCAGCTCCCCTCTTCCTCTGCTGGCTGACCACTGCGCTTCCTGTTTAGAGCGACTGAATGCTTGCACCTTGATTTCTTAGGATGCCGCCTTTTTTATCACTTTGCTTATTTGTTTCACAGTTTTAGAGAATCACTGCGTCATCCACATATTAGATTTGGAAGGAAAGCAGAGAGTTCCTCCCCTCCCTTCACCCTTGGCCACAGGGGTTTCTAGAAGCTTCCTTGCAGTCTTGGTCTTCTGACCAGTTTATGCTTTCTTCCAACTAATGCTGCATCTTGGGACTAAAATAAATTTTTTATTTATTTATATTATTTTTTATATATATAAATGTGGCGATTGTCAGAATGCCCTCATCATCCCAAGAACTTGAGTATTCCATTAGGAAAGCTGTAGTGCCAAGTGCAGGCCAGACACAGGTCTGCGTTGATGCCGGTCACCCGCAGTGCAGCTGTTGCTATAGTCAACGCCACAGCCTGGCATGCTGGCTTAATGTGGTGGCACCATGGTCAACAGAAGTGAGTCATTCCTTACGGATGAGGCCAGCCACTGATAAATATTAACCTGTGGGTGGTGTGCTGAGGGCTTTGGCCTCTGATGTACATAGGAATGAAAGCTGGTAATTTTCCTGAATCTGCTAGGGTTGTTCATCGTGCCCATGACGTGTGTGTGCTTGTGTGCTCTTGTCGGGATTTTGTGTTTGCCTTTAATTGTTTGAAGATTAAGGGTGACATGGGAACTTGGTGAAGTAGGAAAGATAAACCGTATCAGCGAGGATATTAAACACTTGATAAATGTGCTTGGTAGATTCCAAAAGGTAATATTTGCCAAAATATATTATTTTCTTGATCCCTGGCAAGAACTTTTTGTTTACAGTAGTTTAACGTAATAGATGTTATCTACTACCTATTATGTTTAGATATATAGCATATTTAGTACAGAATATATATTTAAGTTTCATTTCAGCTCAATGTTTTGGCTTCCTAATGAGCTGTTATGTTTTCCCACATCCTGATCCCACTGATTTTTTTTTTTCTTTTCTTCTGCACAAAAAAAAACACTGTTCCTTTAACTGATTTATAACATTTCAGATTTAACTTCCCTTTCAGCTTAATGTTTTAGCTTGTTAATGACCTTTTGGGTTTGCTGCAGCCTGGTTCCATTGATTTTTTTTTTCTTTCTTTTCAGAGGAGAAAAAAAAAAAACAACACTGTTCCTTTAAATCCTTTATAAACATTACATAACACACTGAGGGCCAGGCTACAACAAACAAACCCAGCAGCGAGAAAGCAAGAGGGGGGCTAAGCTCCAGAAGCAACCAGATACCTCCAAACAGCAACTGTCACCAAGCTCTTCTACGCTCTGAGCCCAGGAAACTCCCTTGAACATTGTCCCATCCAGCAGATAAAGCCTTCAGTGTGCCTCTCTGTCCTTCCTCCTATTGTCGTGCCCAAAGCAAACACGTAGTGTTTGAACAGATCAGAAAAGGGAGGGGAAATATTTTTTACCAACTTGTGCCACTTCCTTCAATCTCCTTCAATAGAGCAGAAAGCGTACTGAAGGAGCGAAGAAAAAAAAAGAAAAAAGCTAGGAGGAAATCAGTGGCTTGGGGTGTGGTAAGACAAGTGTCCATTTTTACGTGCCTGAAGTTTTGGTGCTATGTACGTGCTGTATCGTGAGATTTGGCATTCCGAGGCGTTCAGGTAAATTATTTTGACTCCAGTGCCTGTTGCACTACACCGCTACGGTGCACTGGCATCTACCAGAATTCTCCATTTCCCTAGTTCACTCCATTTTAGGAAGAACACATTGGACGCTGAAGCAAGTGCATAAGAGCCAGAAGGAAACTGCACAACATCTTTTAGTGCAAGGTACCTCGGGTGAGCTGAAGTAATCTTTTCACCTGTTGGGGTAGGCATTCTTTTGTCTGTTGTATGCTGAGACACACTTGCCTTCAGTGTTGTGAGCCAAAGACCCTGCCGTAGTACAGCTTTGCGTTTCAGGCCTCGCCACAAGGCTGCCTTGCTTTACTGCCATAGTGATTCAGATTATGCCGCTATGCGTGTGATCGCACAGGAATTCATTGAAGAAGCCTATGTTGCTGTTAAGTACAGAGATTTTAAGATATGATTCTTTAGGACCTGGCTTTAAGTTTATTCTAATTTATTTCTTTGGTGCCTTTTTTAGGATATTGATTGTATAATTTTGATTTATTAATAAGTCATGGTAAGATTGTGTTCTTAGATGAAGTCTATCGTTTGCATTATTATCTCCATTGTGATTTGTCAGTTGCAATTATTTTTATTGTTTGCAGCTCACACCCGTTCAGAAACTGCATTGTATGCCCCTATCCTGTGCCACCTTGATCCAGTTCTGTTTTCATATTCATAGAAAGCTCATTAGTGAAAGGAGCTGTTTTTGTGCATTGCTGGAAAGTATTCTTAAAGACCCTAGGGCCTAGGATTGTGGAATACTCCATAATACAGAATTGGGCTAAATGTTTGGTTAAAAAAAATAAATAAATAAAAAACACTGGAAGTACATTTTAGTTCAAGATTAGAAAGACAGATGCAGAAACTATTTTTTGTAATGAGATTTTTAGAAAAGCGTCACACACTGACTGTGAGCTAGCGTCGGCAGTATTGAGAGACTGTCAGCCAATAAGACATGGGTGTTTCCACGTATTTTCCTGTAAACCCTGTCTGATCGGTCTCGCCTCTGTTCACCGAAGATATAAAATTACAACACTGCCGTCTTCTTTTACTGACATGCAGTTACTTAGTGACAAACCACTCAAGTGGAGCATTATTCAGGGCTGAAGAAATAAATCTTCGGGACTACAGCCCCGATTGCCCAGGCCAGGTCACGCCCCTGGTAGCTGCACAAAACGTGATTCATTTTTAAAATGCATTTTACTTAATATTGTTTTCTTAACAGTAAATTTGTAACGCAAGTAGGGGGGTGTGGCAAATGACCAAAACAGGGGGAAAGTATCCTGAATCCAACATTTTGGCCTTTACACAGAAATATTTAATTAGATGCTCATTGTACAGTGCTTTTTTTTTTTTTTTTTTTTGTACATAAACCTGTCCATAATAAATTTGGAATTGAGTTGTCTATGATTTTTTCTAAGCCAGTGCACAGTGTATTGTCTTACAGAGAATAATCATTCTTTAAAGTCACATTAAATATTTCCTGTTATACAATGAACATTTTAAACCTGCCTCTCAGCACTTGTGGGAGGCTATTATCGATGTCTGGTGGGGGAGATGAATAAGATTAAACTGCCCTTCCTTTGCTTTTGCTAGATTCTCTAGAGTTGTTGGACTGATCATCGTAATAGTCCTCAGAGGAAGAACTGGTGTTGGGTTTCCTTGCGAAATGGGTGGTGTGTGTGTGTGTGTGTGTGTGTGTGTGTGTGTGTGTGTGTGTGGGTGGGTTTCTTTGTGTTTAACTCACTCATTTAGGACACGGGTTTGGGGTTGATCTTCAGTTTAAAAGGTTTAACTCCGAACGATTCACAAAGTTGGACAGAGCAGAGGAATCGGCATGAATGGAGAGAACATGTATAGCAGCAATCAGCTGATTGTTAATTTAACTATTTAAGGATGTACCAGAGTTTCTTTTTCATTAGCATTTCCCTCCAGCACTCTTTGTCAAAATGGAAATTGGTGTTACATCTTTTCATTTCACCAAATGAAAATTGGTGTTACATCTCTGAAATGTTTTTTAAAGTTATGTGAATGAGACCAATGTGCAAACATAATCTGTTGTGGCAATATTCTGTTAAAATTCTAAGATGCATTCTTAATAGAATTCCATAAAATTGTGTACTCAAAATAAGTAAAAATTGTTAAATAACATGTACATGTGCAAGGGGTGGAGGGGATTAGATTATATTCTATTAACCAAGTATTCAATAATTGTGATATGCAGTAATATTGAGTCAACAGCAGGCCTGAGAAATGTGTATATTGCATATGAAGCCTGGTATCCAAACTAAGCTAAAGGCTAACCTAAGCACCCTGGCCATCCCTACCATTCTACTTGCCAATATCTATTCACTTGATGACAAAATGGATTATCTCCGACTAGGGTAATCTACCGAACACTGAATGGTGGGGCTGCTGCTTTTTTCATTTTCACGGAAATGGTGGTTTATGTATCATTGTTCACCAGTGGTGGAGTTTTTAATGGTAAAATGTCAGGCATTCTGTCTGCCACAAGAGTGTGATGGTGTTTTTTTTTTTTTTTTTTTTGTACCTTCAGTTGGATTACATTTTA